>NW_027364127.1:0-307914 GCF_046119375.1 Phyllobates terribilis | reverse complement strand
TTTTTCAATGGCAAAAATCAATGAATATTGTAAATGCACAAACAGTAATTTCTCCGCATTGCAAGGTGCAAGTCTGAAATTTTTTGCTTTTTCCTGCTCCTCTTAGCATGATAAAGAAGATTCAAAGAGAGTGAGATGCCAGTTACTTTCATGCAGTCAGTAGCTTCAATCATTTCTGGACGTTTTTCAATGGTAAAAATCAATGAATATTGTAAATGCACAAACAGTAATTTCTCCACATTGCAAGGTGCAATTCTGAAATTTTTTGCTTTTTCCTGCTCCTCTTAGCATGATAAAGAAGATTCAAAGAGAGTGAGATGCCAGCTCCTTTCAGTCAGTAGCTTCAAACATTTCTGGTATATGAATAACATGATGTTTTTCAATGGCAAAAATCAATGAATATTGTAAATGCACAAACAGTAATTTCTCCGCATTGCAAGGTGCAATTCTGAAATTTTTTGCTTTTTCCTGCTCCTCTTAGCATGATAAAGAAGATTCAAAGAGAGTGAGATGCCAGCTCCTTTCATTCAGTCAGTAGCTTCAAACATTTCTGGTATATGAATAACATGATGTTTTTCAATGGCAAAAATCAATGAATATTGTAAATGCACAAACAGTAATTTCTCCGCATTGCAAGGTGCAATTCTGAAATTTTTTGCTTTTTCCTGCTCCTCTTAGCATGATAAAGAAGATTCAAAAAGAGTGAGATGCCAGCTCCTTTCATTCAGTCAGTAGCTTCAATCATTTCTGGATGTTTTTCAATGGCAAAAATCAATGAATATTGTAAATGCACAAACAGTAATTTCTCCGCATTGCAAGGTGCAATTCTGAAATTTTTTGCTTTTTCCTGCTCCTCTTAGCATGATAAAGAAGATTCAAAGAGAGTGAGATGTCAGCTCCTTTCATTCAGTCAGTAGCTTCAAACATTTCTGGTATATGAATAACATGATGTTTTTCAATGGCAAAAATCAATGAATATTGTAAATGCACAAACAGTAATTTCTCCGCATTGCATGGTGCAATTCTGAAATTTTTTGCTTTTTCCTGCTCCTCTTAGCATGATAAAGAAGATTCAAAGAGAGTGAGATGCCAGCTCCTTTCATTCAGTCAGTAGCTTCAATCATTTCTGGATGTTTTTCAATGGCAAAAATCAATGAATATTGTAAATGCACAAACAGTAATTTCTCCGCATTGCAAGGTGCAATTCTGAAATTTTTTGCTTTTTCCTGCTCCTCTTAGCATGATAAAGAAGATTCAAAGAGAGTGAGATGCCAGCTCCTTTCATTCAGTCAGTAGCTTCAAACATTTCTGGTATATGAATAACATGATGTTTTTCAATGGCAAAAATCAATGAATATTGTAAATGCACAAACAGTAATTTCTCCGCATTGCAAGGTGCAAGTCTGAAATTTTTTTGCTTTTTCCTGCTCCTCTTAGCATGATAAAGAAGATTCAAAGAGAGTGAGATGCCAGCTACTTTCATTCAGTCAGTAGCTTCAATCATTTCTGGACGTTTTTCAATGGTAAAAATCAATGAATATTGTAAATGCACAAACAGTAATTTCTCCACATTGCAAGGTGCAATTCTGAAATTTTTTGCTTTTTCCTGCTCCTCTTAGCATGATAAAGAAGATTCAAAGAGAGTGAGATGCCAGCTCCTTTCATTCAGTCAGTAGCTTCAAACATTTCTGGTATATGAATAACATGATGTTTTTCAATGGCAAAAATCAATGAATATTGTAAATGCACAAACAGTAATTTCTCCACATTGCAAGGTGCAATTCTGAAATTTTTTGCTTTTTCCTGCTCCTCTTAGCATGATAAAGAAGATTCAAAGAGAGTGAGATGCCAGCTCCTTTCATTCAGTCAGTAGCTTCAAACATTTCTGGTATATGAATAACATGATGTTTTTCAATGGCAAAAATCAATGAATATTGTAAATGCACAAACAGTAATTTCTCCGCATTGCAAGGTGCAATTCTGAAATTTTTTGCTTTTTCCTGCTCCTCTTAGCATGATAAAGAAGATTCAAAGAGAGTGAGATGCCAGCTCCTTTCATTCAGTCAGTAGCTTCAATCATTTCTGGACGTTTTTCAATGGCAAAAATCAATGAATATTGTAAATGCACAAACAGTAATTTCTCCGCATTGCAAGGTGCAATTCTGAAATTTTTTGCTTTTTCCTGCTCCTCTTAGCATGATAAAGAAGATTCAAAGAGAGTGAGATGTCAGCTCCTTTCATTCAGTCAGTAGCTTCAAACATTTCTGGTATATGAATAACATGATGTTTTTCAATGGCTAAAATCAATGAATATTGTAAATGCACAAACAGTAATTTCTCCGCATTGCAAGGTGCAATTCTGAAATTTTTTGCTTTTTCCTGCTCCTCTTAGCATGATAAAGAAGATTCAAAGAGAGTGAGATGCCAGCTCCTTTCATTCAGTCAGTAGCTTCAATCATTTCTGGACGTTTTTCAATGGCAAAAATCAATGAATATTGTAAATGCACAAACAGTAATTTCTCCGCATTGCAAGGTGCAATTCTGAAATTTTTTGCTTTTTCCTGCTCCTCTTAGCATGATAAAGAAGATTCAAAGAGAGTGAGATGCCAGCTCCTTTCATTCAGTCAGTAGCTTCAATCATTTCTGGACGTTTTTCAATGGCAAAAATCAATGAATATTGTAAATGCACAAACAGTAATTTCTCCGCATTGCAAGGTGCAATTCTGAAATTTTTTGCTTTTTCCTGCTCCTCTTAGCATGATAAAGAAGATTCAAAGAGAGTGAGATGCCAGCTCCTTTCATTCAGTCAGTAGCTTCAAACATTTCTGG
The DNA here is from genome assembly GCF_046119375.1 of Phyllobates terribilis. Taxonomy (NCBI): domain Eukaryota; kingdom Metazoa; phylum Chordata; class Amphibia; order Anura; family Dendrobatidae; genus Phyllobates; species Phyllobates terribilis. The sequence goes on along the minus strand of NW_027364127.1, from coordinate 305,085 downwards.
AATATGAATAACATGATGTTTTTCAATGGCAAAAATCAATGAATATTGTAAATGCACAAACAGTAATTTCTCCGCATTGCAAGGTGCAAGTCTGAAATTTTTTGCTTTTTCCTGCTCCTCTTAGCATGATAAAGAAGATTCAAAGAGAGTGAGATGCCAGCTACTTTCATTCAGTCAGTAGCTTCAATCATTTCTGGACGTTTTTCAATGGTAAAAATCAATGAATATTGTAAATGCACAAACAGTAATTTCTCCACATTGCAATGTGCAATTCTAAAATTTTTTGCTTTTTCCTGCTCCTCTTAGCATGATAAAGAAGATTCAAAGAGAGTGAGATGCCAACTCCTTTCATTCAGTCAGTAGCTTCAAACATTTCTGGTATATGAATAACATGATGTTTTTCAATGGCAAAAATCAATGAATATTGTAAATGCACAAACAGTAATTTCTCCGCATTGCAAGGTGCAATTCTGAAATTTTTTGCTTTTTCCTGCTCCTCTTAGCATGATAGAGAAGATTCAAAGAGAGTGAGGTGCCAGCTCCTTTCATTCAGTCAGTAGCTTCAAACATTTCTGGTATATGAATAACATGTTTTTCAATGGCAAAAATCAATGAATATTGTAAATGCACAAACAGTAATTTCTCCGCATTGCAAGGTGCAATTCTGAAATTTTTTGCTTTTTCCTGCTCCTCTTAGCATGATAAAGAAGATTCAAAGAGAGTGAGATGCCAGCTCCTTTCATTCAATCAGTAGCTTCAATCATTTCTGGACGTTTTTCAATGGCAAAAATCAATGAATATTGTAAATGCACAAACAGTAATTTCTCCGCATTGCAAGGTGCAAGTCTGAAATTTTTTGCTTTTTCCTGCTCCTCTTAGCATGATAAAGAAGATTCAAAGAGAGTGAGATGCCAGCTCCTTTCATTCAGTCAGTAGCTTCAAACATTTCTGGTATATGAATAACATGATGTTTTTCAATGGCAAAAATCAATGAATATTGTAAATGCACAAACAGTAATTTCTCCGCATTGCAAGGTGCAATTCTGAAATTTTTTGCTTTTTCCTGTTAATCCTAGCATGATAAAGAAGATTCAAAGAGAGTGAGATGCCAGCTTCTTTCATTCAGTCAGTAGCTTCAAACATTTCTGGTATATGAAAAACATGTTTTTCAATGGCAAAAATCAATGAATATTGTAAATGCACAAACAGTAATATCTCCACATTGCAAGGTGCAATTCTGAAATTTTTTGCTTTTTCCTGCTAATCCTAGCATGATAAAGAAGATTCAAAGAGAGTGAGATGCCAGCTCCTTTCATTCAGTCAGTAGCTTCAAACATTTCTGGCATATGAAAAACATGTTTTTCAATAGCAAAAATCAATGAATATTGTAAATGCACAAACAGTAATATCTCCACATTGCAAGGTGCAATTCTGAAATTTTTAGCTTTTTCCTGTTAATCCTAGCATGATAAAGAAGATTCAAAGAGAGTGAGATGCCAGCTCCTTTCATTCAGTCAGTAGCTTCAAACATTTCTGGACGTTTTTCAATGGGAAAAATCAATGAATATTGTAAATGCACAAACAGTAATATCTCCACATTGCAAGGTGCAATTCTGAAATTTTTTGCTTTTTCCTGTTAATCCTAGCATGATAAAGAAGATTCAAAGAGAGTGAGATGCCAGCTCCTTTCATTCAGTCAGTAGCTTCAAACATTTCTGGTATATGAAAAACATGTTTTTCAATGGCAAAAATCAATGAATATTGTAAATGCACAAACAGTAATATCTCCACATTGCAAGGTGCAATTCTGAAATTCTTTGCTTTTTCCTGTTAATCCTAGCATGATAAAGAAGATTCAAAGAGAGTGAGATGCCAGCTCCTTTCATTCAGTCAGTAGCTTCAAACATTTCTGGTATATGAAACACATGTTTTTCAATGGCAAAAATCAATGAATATTGTAAATGCACAAACAGTAATATCTCCACATTGCACGGTGCAATTCTGAAATTTTTAGCTTTTTCCTGTTAATCCTAGCATGATAAAGAAGATTCAAAGAGAGTGAGATGCCAGCTCCTTTCATTCAGTCAGTAGCTTCAAACATTTCTGGTATATGAAAAACATGTTTTTCAATGGCAAAAATCAATGAATATTGTAAATGCACAAACAGTAATATCTCCACATTGCAAGGTGCAATTCTGAAATTTTTTGCTTTTTCCTGCTAATCCTAGCATGATAAAGAAGATTCAAAGAGAGTGAGATGCCAGCTCCTTTCATTCAGTCAGTAGCTTCAAACATTTCTGGTATATGAAAAACATGTTTTTCAATGGCAAAAATCAATGAATATTGTAAATGCACAAACAGTAATATCTCCACATTGCACGGTGCAATTCTGAAATTTTTAGCTTTTTCCTGTTAATTCTAGCATGATAAAGAAGATTCAGAGAGTGAGATGCCAGCTCCTTTCATTCAGTCAGTAGCTTCAAACATTTCTGGTATATGAAAAACATGTTTTTCAATGGCAAAAATCAATGAATATTGTAAATGCACAAACAGTAATATCTCCACATTGCAAGGTGCAATTCTGAAATTCTTTGCTTTTTCCTGTTAATCCTAGCATGATAAAGAAGATTCAAAGAGAGTGAGATGCCAGCTCCTTTCATTCAGTCAGTAGCTTCAAACATTTCTGGTATATGAAAAACATGTTTTTCAATGGCAAAAATCAATGAATATTGTAAATGCACAAACAGTAATATCTCCACATTGCAAGGTGCAATTCTGAAATTTTTTGCTTTTTCCTGCTAATCCTTGCATGATAAAGAAGATTCAAAGAGAGTGAGATGCCAGCTCCTTTCATTCAGTCAGTAGCTTCAAACATTTCTGGTATATGAAAAACATGTTTTTCAATGGCAAAAATCAATGAATATTGTAAATGCACAAACAGTAATATCTCCACATTGCAAGGTGCAATTCTGAAATTTTTTGCTTTTTCCTGCTAATCCTAGCATGATAAAGAAGATTCAAAGAGAGTGAGATGCCAGCTCCTTTCATTCAGTCAGTAGCTTCAAACATTTCTGGTATATGAAAAACATGTTTTTCAATGGCAAAAATCAATGAATATTGTAAATGCACAAACAGTAATATCTCCACATTGCAAGGTGCAATTCTGAAATTTTTTGCTTTTTCCTGCTAATCCTAGCATGATAAAGAAGATTCAAAGAGAGTGAGATGCCAGCTCCTTTCATTCAGTCAGTAGCTTCAAACATTTCTGGTATATGAAAAACATGTTTTTCAATGGCAAAAATCAATGAATATTGTAAATGCACAAACAGTAATATCTCCACATTGCAAGGTGCAATTCTGAAATTTTTTGCTTTTTCCTGCTAATCCTAGCATGATAAAGAAGATTCAAAGAGAGTGAGATGCCAGCTCCTTTCATTCAGTCAGTAGCTTCAAACATTTCTGGTATATGAAAAACATGTTTTTCAATGGCAAAAATCAATGAATATTGTAAATGCACAAACAGTAATATCTCCACATTGCAAGGTGCAATTCTGAAATTTTTTGCTTTTTCCTGTTAATCCTAGCATGATAAAGAAGATTCAGAGTGAGATGCCAGCTCCTTTCATTCAGTCAGTAGCTTCAAACATTTCTGGTATATGAAAAACATGTTTTTCAATGGCAAAAATCAATGAATATTGTAAATGCACAAACAGTAATATCTCCACATTGCAAGGTGCAATTCTGAAATTTTTTGCTTTTTCCTGCTAATCCTAGCATGATAAAGAAGATTCAAAGAGAGTGAGATGCCAGCTCCTTTCATTCAGTCAGTAGCTTCAAACATTTCTGGTATATGAAAAACATGTTTTTCAATGGCAAAAATCAATGAATATTGTAAATGCACAAACAGTAATATCTCCACATTGCACGGTGCAATTCTGAAATTTTTAGCTTTTTCCTGTTAATCCTAGCATGATAAAGAAGATTCAAAGAGAGTGAGATGCCAGCTCCTTTCATTCAGTCAGTAGCTTCAAACATTTCTGGTATATGAAAAACATGTTTTTCAATGGCAAAAATCAATGAATATTGTAAATGCACAAACAGTAATATCTCCACATTGCAAGGTGCAATTCTGAAATTTTTTGCTTTTTCCTGCTAATCCTAGCATGATAAAGAAGATTCAAAGAGAGTGAGATGCCAGCTCCTTTCATTCAGTCAGTAGCTTCAAACATTTCTGGTATATGAAAAACATGTTTTTCAATGGCAAAAATCAATGAATATTGTAAATGCACAAACAGTAATATCTCCACATTGCACGGTGCAATTCTGAAATTTTTAGCTTTTTCCTGTTAATCCTAGCATGATAAAGATTCAAAGAGAGTGAGATGCCAGCTCCTTTCATTCAGTCAGTAGCTTCAAACATTTCTGGTATATGAAAAACATGTTTTTCAATGGCAAAAATCAATGAATATTGTAAATGCACAAACAGTAATATCTCCACATTGCAAGGTGCAATTCTGAAATTTTTTGCTTTTTCCTGCTAATCCTAGCATGATAAAGAAGATTCAAAGAGAGTGAGATGCCAGCTCCTTTCATTCAGTCAGTAGCTTCAAACATTTCTGGTATATGAAAAACATGTTTTTCAATGGCAAAAATCAATGAATATTGTAAATGCACAAACAGTAATATCTCCACATTGCAAGGTGCAATTCTGAAATTTTTTGCTTTTTCCTGCTAATCCTAGCATGATAAAGAAGATTCAAAGAGAGTGAGATGCCAGCTCCTTTCATTCAGTCAGTAGCTTCAAACATTTCTGGTATATGAAAAACATGTTTTTCAATGGCAAAAATCAATGAATATTGTAAATGCACAAACAGTAATATCTCCACATTGCAAGGTGCAATTCTGAAATTTTTTGCTTTTTCCTGCTAATCCTAGCATGATAAAGAAGATTCAAAGAGAGTGAGATGCCAGCTCCTTTCATTCAGTCAGTAGCTTCAAACATTTCTGGTATATGAAAAACATGTTTTTCAATGGCAAAAATCAATGAATATTGTAAATGCACAAACAGTAATATCTCCACATTGCACGGTGCAATTCTGAAATTTTTAGCTTTTTCCTGTTAATCCTAGCATGATAAAGATTCAAAGAGAGTGAGATGCCAGCTCCTTTCATTCAGTCAGTAGCTTCAAACATTTCTGGTATATGAAAAACATGTTTTTCAATGGCAAAAATCAATGAATATTGTAAATGCACAAACAGTAATATCTCCACATTGCAAGGTGCAATTCTGAAATTTTTTGCTTTTTCCTGCTAATCCTAGCATGATAAAGAAGATTCAAAGAGAGTGAGATGCCAGCTCCTTTCATTCAGTCAGTAGCTTCAAACATTTCTGGTATATGAAAAACATGTTTTTCAATGGCAAAAATCAATGAATATTGTAAATGCACAAACAGTAATATCTCCACATTGCAAGGTGCAATTCTGAAATTCTTTGCTTTTTCCTGTTAATCCTAGCATGATAAAGAAGATTCAAAGAGAGTGAGATGCCAGCTCCTTTCATTCAGTCAGTAGCTTCAAACATTTCTGGTATATGAAAAACATGTTTTTCAATGGCAAAAATCAATGAATATTGTAAATGCACAAACAGTAATATCTCCACATTGCACGGTGCAATTCTGAAATTTTTAGCTTTTTCCTGTTAATCCTAGCATGATAAAGAAGATTCAAAGAGAGTGAGATGCCAGCTCCTTTCATTCAGTCAGTAGCTTCAAACATTTCTGGTATATGAAAAACATGTTTTTCAATGGCAAAAATCAATGAATATTGTAAATGCACAAACAGTAATATCTCCACATTGCAAGGTGCAATTCTGAAATTTTTTGCTTTTTCCTGCTAATCCTAGCATGATAAAGAAGATTCAAAGAGAGTGAGATGCCAGCTCCTTTCATTCAGTCAGTAGCTTCAAACATTTCTGGTATATGAAAAACATGTTTTTCAATGGCAAAAATCAATGAATATTGTAAATGCACAAACAGTAATATCTCCACATTGCACGGTGCAATTCTGAAATTTTTAGCTTTTTCCTGTTAATTCTAGCATGATAAAGAAGATTCAGAGAGTGAGATGCCAGCTCCTTTCATTCAGTCAGTAGCTTCAAACATTTCTGGTATATGAAAAACATGTTTTTCAATGGCAAAAATCAATGAATATTGTAAATGCACAAACAGTAATATCTCCACATTGCAAGGTGCAATTCTGAAATTCTTTGCTTTTTCCTGTTAATCCTAGCATGATAAAGAAGATTCAAAGAGAGTGAGATGCCAGCTCCTTTCATTCAGTCAGTAGCTTCAAACATTTCTGGTATATGAAAAACATGTTTTTCAATGGCAAAAATCAATGAATATTGTAAATGCACAAACAGTAATATCTCCACATTGCAAGGTGCAATTCTGAAATTTTTTGCTTTTTCCTGCTAATCCTTGCATGATAAAGAAGATTCAAAGAGAGTGAGATGCCAGCTCCTTTCATTCAGTCAGTAGCTTCAAACATTTCTGGTATATGAAAAACATGTTTTTCAATGGCAAAAATCAATGAATATTGTAAATGCACAAACAGTAATATCTCCACATTGCAAGGTGCAATTCTGAAATTTTTTGCTTTTTCCTGCTAATCCTAGCATGATAAAGAAGATTCAAAGAGAGTGAGATGCCAGCTCCTTTCATTCAGTCAGTAGCTTCAAACATTTCTGGTATATGAAAAACATGTTTTTCAATGGCAAAAATCAATGAATATTGTAAATGCACAAACAGTAATATCTCCACATTGCAAGGTGCAATTCTGAAATTTTTTGCTTTTTCCTGCTAATCCTAGCATGATAAAGAAGATTCAAAGAGAGTGAGATGCCAGCTCCTTTCATTCAGTCAGTAGCTTCAAACATTTCTGGTATATGAAAAACATGTTTTTCAATGGCAAAAATCAATGAATATTGTAAATGCACAAACAGTAATATCTCCACATTGCAAGGTGCAATTCTGAAATTTTTTGCTTTTTCCTGCTAATCCTAGCATGATAAAGAAGATTCAAAGAGAGTGAGATGCCAGCTCCTTTCATTCAGTCAGTAGCTTCAAACATTTCTGGTATATGAAAAACATGTTTTTCAATGGCAAAAATCAATGAATATTGTAAATGCACAAACAGTAATATCTCCACATTGCAAGGTGCAATTCTGAAATTTTTTGCTTTTTCCTGTTAATCCTAGCATGATAAAGAAGATTCAGAGTGAGATGCCAGCTCCTTTCATTCAGTCAGTAGCTTCAAACATTTCTGGTATATGAAAAACATGTTTTTCAATGGCAAAAATCAATGAATATTGTAAATGCACAAACAGTAATATCTCCACATTGCAAGGTGCAATTCTGAAATTTTTTGCTTTTTCCTGCTAATCCTAGCATGATAAAGAAGATTCAAAGAGAGTGAGATGCCAGCTCCTTTCATTCAGTCAGTAGCTTCAAACATTTCTGGTATATGAAAAACATGTTTTTCAATGGCAAAAATCAATGAATATTGTAAATGCACAAACAGTAATATCTCCACATTGCACGGTGCAATTCTGAAATTTTTAGCTTTTTCCTGTTAATCCTAGCATGATAAAGAAGATTCAAAGAGAGTGAGATGCCAGCTCCTTTCATTCAGTCAGTAGCTTCAAACATTTCTGGTATATGAAAAACATGTTTTTCAATGGCAAAAATCAATGAATATTGTAAATGCACAAACAGTAATATCTCCACATTGCAAGGTGCAATTCTGAAATTTTTTGCTTTTTCCTGCTAATCCTAGCATGATAAAGAAGATTCAAAGAGAGTGAGATGCCAGCTCCTTTCATTCAGTCAGTAGCTTCAAACATTTCTGGTATATGAAAAACATGTTTTTCAATGGCAAAAATCAATGAATATTGTAAATGCACAAACAGTAATATCTCCACATTGCACGGTGCAATTCTGAAATTTTTAGCTTTTTCCTGTTAATCCTAGCATGATAAAGATTCAAAGAGAGTGAGATGCCAGCTCCTTTCATTCAGTCAGTAGCTTCAAACATTTCTGGTATATGAAAAACATGTTTTTCAATGGCAAAAATCAATGAATATTGTAAATGCACAAACAGTAATATCTCCACATTGCAAGGTGCAATTCTGAAATTTTTTGCTTTTTCCTGCTAATCCTAGCATGATAAAGAAGATTCAAAGAGAGTGAGATGCCAGCTCCTTTCATTCAGTCAGTAGCTTCAAACATTTCTGGTATATGAAAAACATGTTTTTCAATGGCAAAAATCAATGAATATTGTAAATGCACAAACAGTAATATCTCCACATTGCAAGGTGCAATTCTGAAATTTTTTGCTTTTTCCTGTTAATCCTAGCATGATAAAGAAGATTCAAAGAGAGTGAGATGCCAGCTCCTTTCATTCAGTCAGTAGCTTCAAACATTTCTGGTATATGAAAAACATGTTTTTCAATGGCAAAAATCAATGAATATTGTAAATGCACAAACAGTAATATCTCCACATTGCAAGGTGCAATTCTGAAATTTTTTGCTTTTTCCTGCTAATCCTAGCATGATAAAGAAGATTCAAAGAGAGTGAGATGCCAGCTCCTTTCATTCAGTCAGTAGCTTCAAACATTTCTGGTATATGAAAAACATGTTTTTCAATGGCAAAAATCAATGAATATTGTAAATGCACAAACAGTAATATCTCCACATTGCACGGTGCAATTCTGAAATTTTTAGCTTTTTCCTGTTAATCCTAGCATGATAAAGAAGATTCAAAGAGAGTGAGATGCCAGCTCCTTTCATTCAGTCAGTAGCTTCAAACATTTCTGGTATATGAAAAACATGTTTTTCAATGGCAAAACTCAATGAATATTGTAAATGCACAAACAGTAATATCTCAACATTGCACGGTGCAATTCTGAAATTTTTAGCTTTTTCCTGTTAATCCTAGCATGATAAAGAAGATTCAAAGAGAGTGAGATGCCAGCTCCTTTCATTCAGTCAGTAGCTTCAAACATTTCTGGTATATGAAAAACATGTTTTTCAATGGCAAAAATCAATGAATATTGTAAATGCACAAACAGTAATATCTCCACATTGCAAGGTGCAATTCTGAAATTTTTTGCTTTTTCCTGCTAATCCTAGCATGATAAAGAAGATTCAAAGAGAGTGAGATGCCAGCTCCTTTCATTCAGTCAGTAGCTTCAAACATTTCTGGTATATGAAAAACATGTTTTTCAATGGCAAAAATCAATGAATATTGTAAATGCACAAACAGTAATATCTCCACATTGCAAGGTGCAATTCTGAAATTTTTTGCTTTTTCCTGCTAATCCTAGCATGATAAAGAAGATTCAAAGAGAGTGAGATGCCAGCTCCTTTCATTCAGTCAGTAGCTTCAAACATTTCTGGTATATGAAAAACATGTTTTTCAATGGCAAAAATCAATGAATATTGTAAATGCACAAACAGTAATATCTCCACATTGCACGGTGCAATTCTGAAATTTTTAGCTTTTTCCTGTTAATCCTAGCATGATAAAGAAGATTCAAAGAGAGTGAGATGCCAGCTCCTTTCATTCAGTCAGTAGCTTCAAACATTTCTGGTATATGAAAAACATGTTTTTCAATGGCAAAAATCAATGAATATTGTAAATGCACAAACAGTAATATCTCCACATTGCAAGGTGCAATTCTGAAATTTTTTGCTTTTTCCTGCTAATCCTAGCATGATAAAGAAGATTCAAAGAGAGTGAGATGCCAGCTCCTTTCATTCAGTCAGTAGCTTCAAACATTTCTGGTATATGAAAAACATGTTTTTCAATGGCAAAAATCAATGAATATTGTAAATGCACAAACAGTAATATCTCCACATTGCACGGTGCAATTCTGAAATTTTTAGCTTTTTCCTGTTAATCCTAGCATGATAAAGAAGATTCAAAGAGAGTGAGATGCCAGCTCCTTTCATTCAGTCAGTAGCTTCAAACATTTCTGGTATATGAAAAACATGTTTTTCAATGGCAAAAATCAATGAATATTGTAAATGCACAAACAGTAATATCTCCACATTGCAAGGTGCAATTCTGAAATTTTTTGCTTTTTCCTGTTAATCCTAGCATGATAAAGAAGATTCAAAGAGAGTGAGATGCCAGCTACTTTCATTCAGTCAGTAGCTTCAAACATTTCTGGTATATGAAAAACATGTTTTTCAATGGCAAAAATCAATGAATATTGTAAATGCACAAACAGTAATATCTCCACATTGCAAGGTGCAATTCTGAAAATTTTTGCTTTTTCCTGCTAATCCTAGCATGATAAAGAAGATTCAAAGAGAGTGAGATGCCAGCTCCTTTCATTCAGTCAGTAGCTTCAAACATTTCTGGTATATGAAAAACATGTTTTTCAATGGCAAAAATCAATGAATATTGTAAATGCACAAACAGTAATATCTCCACATTGCACGGTGCAATTCTGAAATTTTTAGCTTTTTCCTGTTAATCCTAGCATGATAAAGAAGATTCAAAGAGAGTGAGATGCCAGCTCCTTTCATTCAGTCAGTAGCTTCAAACATTTCTGGTATATGAAAAACATGTTTTTCAATGGCAAAAATCAATGAATATTGTAAATGCACAAACAGTAATATCTCCACATTGCAAGGTGCAATTCTGAAATTTTTTGCTTTTTCCTGTTAATCCTAGCATGATAAAGAAGATTCAAAGAGAGTGAGATGCCAGCTCCTTTCATTCAGTCAGTAGCTTCAAACATTTCTGGTATATGAAAAACATGTTTTTCAATGGCAAAAATCAATGAATATTGTAAATGCACAAACAATAATTTCTCCGCATTGCAAGGTGCAAGTCTGAAATTTTTTGCTTTTTCCTGCTCCTCTTAGCATGATAAAGAAGATTCAAAGAGAGTGAGATGCCAGCTCCTTTCATTCAGTCAGTAGCTTCAATCATTTCTGGACGTTTTTCAATGGCAAAAATCAATGAATATTGTAAATGCACAAACAGTAATTTCTCCGCATTGCAAGGTGCAATTCTGAAATTTTTTGCTTTTTCCTGCTCCTCTTAGCATGATAAAGAAGATTCAAAGAGAGTGAGATGCCAGCTCCTTTCATTCAGTCAGTAGCTTCAAACATTTCTGGTATATGAATAACATGATGTTTTTCAATGGCAAAAATCAATGAATATTGTAAATGCACAAACAGTAATTTCTCCGCATTGCAAGGTGCAAGTCTGAAATTTTTTGCTTTTTCCTGCTCCTCTTAGCATGATAAAGAAGATTCAAAGAGAGTGAGATGCCAGTTACTTTCATGCAGTCAGTAGCTTCAATCATTTCTGGACGTTTTTCAATGGTAAAAATCAATGAATATTGTAAATGCACAAACAGTAATTTCTCCACATTGCAAGGTGCAATTCTGAAATTTTTTGCTTTTTCCTGCTCCTCTTAGCATGATAAAGAAGATTCAAAGAGAGTGAGATGCCAGCTCCTTTCAGTCAGTAGCTTCAAACATTTCTGGTATATGAATAACATGATGTTTTTCAATGGCAAAAATCAATGAATATTGTAAATGCACAAACAGTAATTTCTCCGCATTGCAAGGTGCAATTCTGAAATTTTTTGCTTTTTCCTGCTCCTCTTAGCATGATAAAGAAGATTCAAAGAGAGTGAGATGCCAGCTCCTTTCATTCAGTCAGTAGCTTCAAACATTTCTGGTATATGAATAACATGATGTTTTTCAATGGCAAAAATCAATGAATATTGTAAATGCACAAACAGTAATTTCTCCGCATTGCAAGGTGCAATTCTGAAATTTTTTGCTTTTTCCTGCTCCTCTTAGCATGATAAAGAAGATTCAAAAAGAGTGAGATGCCAGCTCCTTTCATTCAGTCAGTAGCTTCAATCATTTCTGGATGTTTTTCAATGGCAAAAATCAATGAATATTGTAAATGCACAAACAGTAATTTCTCCGCATTGCAAGGTGCAATTCTGAAATTTTTTGCTTTTTCCTGCTCCTCTTAGCATGATAAAGAAGATTCAAAGAGAGTGAGATGTCAGCTCCTTTCATTCAGTCAGTAGCTTCAAACATTTCTGGTATATGAATAACATGATGTTTTTCAATGGCAAAAATCAATGAATATTGTAAATGCACAAACAGTAATTTCTCCGCATTGCAAGGTGCAATTCTGAAATTTTTTGCTTTTTCCTGCTCCTCTTAGCATGATAAAGAAGATTCAAAGAGAGTGAGATGCCAGCTCCTTTCATTCAGTCAGTAGCTTCAATCATTTCTGGATGTTTTTCAATGGCAAAAATCAATGAATATTGTAAATGCACAAACAGTAATTTCTCCGCATTGCAAGGTGCAATTCTGAAATTTTTTGCTTTTTCCTGCTCCTCTTAGCATGATAAAGAAGATTCAAAGAGAGTGAGATGCCAGCTCCTTTCATTCAGTCAGTAGCTTCAAACATTTCTGGTATATGAATAACATGATGTTTTTCAATGGCAAAAATCAATGAATATTGTAAATGCACAAACAGTAATTTCTCCGCATTGCAAGGTGCAAGTCTGAAATTTTTTTGCTTTTTCCTGCTCCTCTTAGCATGATAAAGAAGATTCAAAGAGAGTGAGATGCCAGCTACTTTCATTCAGTCAGTAGCTTCAATCATTTCTGGACGTTTTTCAATGGTAAAAATCAATGAATATTGTAAATGCACAAACAGTAATTTCTCCACATTGCAAGGTGCAATTCTGAAATTTTTTGCTTTTTCCTGCTCCTCTTAGCATGATAAAGAAGATTCAAAGAGAGTGAGATGCCAGCTCCTTTCATTCAGTCAGTAGCTTCAAACATTTCTGGTATATGAATAACATGATGTTTTTCAATGGCAAAAATCAATGAATATTGTAAATGCACAAACAGTAATTTCTCCACATTGCAAGGTGCAATTCTGAAATTTTTTGCTTTTTCCTGCTCCTCTTAGCATGATAAAGAAGATTCAAAGAGAGTGAGATGCCAGCTCCTTTCATTCAGTCAGTAGCTTCAAACATTTCTGGTATATGAATAACATGATGTTTTTCAATGGCAAAAATCAATGAATATTGTAAATGCACAAACAGTAATTTCTCCGCATTGCAAGGTGCAATTCTGAAATTTTTTGCTTTTTCCTGCTCCTCTTAGCATGATAAAGATTCAAAGAGAGTGAGATGCCAGCTCCTTTCATTCAGTCAGTAGCTTCAATCATTTCTGGACGTTTTTCAATGGCAAAAATCAATGAATATTGTAAATGCACAAACAGTAATTTCTCCGCATTGCAAGGTGCAATTCTGAAATTTTTTGCTTTTTCCTGCTCCTCTTAGCATGATAAAGAAGATTCAAAGAGAGTGAGATGTCAGCTCCTTTCATTCAGTCAGTAGCTTCAAACATTTCTGGTATATGAATAACATGATGTTTTTCAATGGCTAAAATCAATGAATATTGTAAATGCACAAACAGTAATTTCTCCGCATTGCAAGGTGCAATTCTGAAATTTTTTGCTTTTTCCTGCTCCTCTTAGCATGATAAAGAAGATTCAAAGAGAGTGAGATGCCAGCTCCTTTCATTCAGTCAGTAGCTTCAATCATTTCTGGACGTTTTTCAATGGCAAAAATCAATGAATATTGTAAATGCACAAACAGTAATTTCTCCGCATTGCAAGGTGCAATTCTGAAATTTTTTGCTTTTTCCTGCTCCTCTTAGCATGATAAAGAAGATTCAAAGAGAGTGAGATGCCAGCTCCTTTCATTCAGTCAGTAGCTTCAATCATTTCTGGACGTTTTTCAATGGCAAAAATCAATGAATATTGTAAATGCACAAACAGTAATTTCTCCGCATTGCAAGGTGCAATTCTGAAATTTTTTGCTTTTTCCTGCTCCTCTTAGCATGATAAAGAAGATTCAAAGAGAGTGAGATGCCAGCTCCTTTCATTCAGTCAGTAGCTTCAAACATTTCTGGAATATGAATAACATGATGTTTTTCAATGGCAAAAATCAATGAATATTGTAAATGCACAAACAGTAATTTCTCCGCATTGCAAGGTGCAAGTCTGAAATTTTTTGCTTTTTCCTGCTCCTCTTAGCATGATAAAGAAGATTCAAAGAGAGTGAGATGCCAGCTACTTTCATTCAGTCAGTAGCTTCAATCATTTCTGGACGTTTTTCAATGGTAAAAATCAATGAATATTGTAAATGCACAAACAGTAATTTCTCCACATTGCAATGTGCAATTCTAAAATTTTTTGCTTTTTCCTGCTCCTCTTAGCATGATAAAGAAGATTCAAAGAGAGTGAGATGCCAGCTCCTTTCATTCAGTCAGTAGCTTCAAACATTTCTGGTATATGAATAACATGATGTTTTTCAATGGCAAAAATCAATGAATATTGTAAATGCACAAACAGTAATTTCTCCGCATTGCAAGGTGCAATTCTGAAATTTTTTGCTTTTTCCTGCTCCTCTTAGCATGATAAAGAAGATTCAAAGAGAGTGAGATGCCAACTCCTTTCATTCAGTCAGTAGCTTCAAACATTTCTGGTATATGAATAACATGATGTTTTTCAATGGCAAAAATCAATGAATATTGTAAATGCACAAACAGTAATTTCTCCGCATTGCAAGGTGCAATTCTGAAATTTTTTGCTTTTTCCTGCTCCTCTTAGCATGATAGAGAAGATTCAAAGAGAGTGAGGTGCCAGCTCCTTTCATTCAGTCAGTAGCTTCAAACATTTCTGGTATATGAATAACATGTTTTTCAATGGCAAAAATCAATGAATATTGTAAATGCACAAACAGTAATTTCTCCGCATTGCAAGGTGCAATTCTGAAATTTTTTGCTTTTTCCTGCTCCTCTTAGCATGATAAAGAAGATTCAAAGAGAGTGAGATGCCAGCTCCTTTCATTCAATCAGTAGCTTCAATCATTTCTGGACGTTTTTCAATGGCAAAAATCAATGAATATTGTAAATGCACAAACAGTAATTTCTCCGCATTGCAAGGTGCAAGTCTGAAATTTTTTGCTTTTTCCTGCTCCTCTTAGCATGATAAAGAAGATTCAAAGAGAGTGAGATGCCAGCTCCTTTCATTCAGTCAGTAGCTTCAAACATTTCTGGTATATGAATAACATGATGTTTTTCAATGGCAAAAATCAATGAATATTGTAAATGCACAAACAGTAATTTCTCCGCATTGCAAGGTGCAATTCTGAAATTTTTTGCTTTTTCCTGCTCCTCTTAGCATGATAAAGAAGATTCAAAGAGAGTGAGATGCCAGCTCCTTTCATTCAGTCAGTAGCTTCAATCATTTCTGGACGTTTTTCAATGGCAAAAATCAATGAATATTGTAAATGCACAAACAGTAATTTCTCCGCATTGCAAGGTGCAATTCTGAAATTTTTTGCTTTTTCCTGCTCCTCTTAGCATGATAAAGAAGATTCAAAGAGAGTGAGATGCCAGCTCCTTTCATTCAGTCAGTAGCTTCAAACATTTCTGGTATATGAATAACATGATGTTTTTCAATGGCAAAAATCAATGAATATTGTAAATGCACAAACAGTAATTTCTCCGCATTGCAAGGTGCAAGTCTGAAATTTTTTGCTTTTTCCTGCTCCTCTTAGCATGATAAAGAAGATTCAAAGAGAGTGAGATGCCAGCTCCTTTCATTCAGTCAGTAGCTTCAATCATTTCTGGATGTTTTTCAATGGCAAAAATCAATGAATATTGTAAATGCACAAACTGTAATTTCTCCGTATTGCAAGGTGCAATTCTGAAATTTTTTGCTTTTTCCTGCTACTCTTAGCATGATAAAGAAGATTCAAAGAGAGTGAGATGCCAGCTCCTTTCATTCAGTCAGTAGCTTCAATCATTTCTGGACGTTTTTCAATGGCAAAAATCAATGAATATTGTAAATGCACAAACAGTAATTTCTCCGCATTGCAAGGTGCAATTCTGAAATTTTTTGCTTTTTCCTGCTCCTCTTAGCATGATAAAGAAGATTCAAAGAGAGTGAGATGACAGCTCCTTTCATTTAGTCAGTACCTTCAATCATTTCTGGACGTTTTTCAATGGCAAAAATCAATGAATATTGTAAATGCACAAACAGTAATTTCTCCGCATTGCAAGGTGCAATTCTGAAATTTTTTGCTTTTTCCCGCTCCTCTTAGCATGATAAAGAAGATTGAAAGAGAGTGAGGTGCCAGCTCCTTTCATTCAGTCAGTAGCTTCAAACATTTCTGGTATATGAATAACATGTTTTTCAATGGCAAAAATCAATGAATATTGTAAATGCACAAACAGTAATTTCTCCGCATTGCAAGGTGCAATTCTGAAATTTTTTGATTTTTCCTGCTCCTCTTAGCATGATAAAGAAGATTCAAAGAGAGTGAGATGCCAGCTCCTTTCATTCAGTCAGTAGCTTCAATCATTTCTGGACGTTTTTCAATGGCAAAAATCAATGAATATTGTAAATGCACAAACAGTAATTTCTCCGCATTGCAAGGTGCAATTCTGAAATTTTTTGCTTTTTCCTGCTCCTCTTAGCATGATAAAGAAGATTCAAAGAGAGTGAGATGCCAGCTCCTTTCATTCAGTCAGTAGCTTCAAACATTTCTGGTATATGAATAGCATGATGTTTTTCAATGGCAAAAATCAATGAATATTGTAAATGCACAAACAGTAATTTCTCCGCATTGCAAGGTGCAATTCTGAAATTTTTTGCTTTTTCCTGCTCCTCTTAGCATGATAAAGAAGATTCAAAGAGAGTGAGATGCCAGCTCCTTTCATTCAGTCAGTAGCTTCAAACATTTCTGGTATATGAATAACATGATGTTTTTCAATGGCAAAAATCAATGAATATTGTAAATGCACAAACAGTAATTTCTCCGCATTGCAAGGTGCAAGTCTGAAATTTTTTGCTTTTTCCTGCTCCTCTTAGCATGATAAAGAAGATTCAAAGAGAGTGAGATGCCAGCTACTTTCATTCAGTCAGTAGCTTCAATCATTTCTGGACGTTTTTCAATGGTAAAAATCAATGAATATTGTAAATGCACAAACAGTAATTTCTCCACATTGCAAGGTGCAATTCTGAAATTTTTTGCTTTTTCCTGCTCCTCTTAGCATGATAAAGAAGATTCAAAGAGAGTGAGATGCCAGCTCCTTTCATTCAGTCAGTAGCTTCAAACATTTCTGGTATATGAATAACATGATGTTTTTCAATGGCAAAAATCAATGAATATTGTAAATGCACAAACAGTAATTTCTCCGCATTGCAAGGTGCAATTCTGAAATTTTTTGCTTTTTCCTGCTCCTCTTAGCATGATAAAGAAGATTCAAAGAGAGTGAGATGCCAGCTCCTTTCATTCAGTCAGTAGCTTCAATCATTTCTGGATGTTTTTCAATGGCAAAAATCAATGAATATTGTAAATGCACAAACTGTAATTTCTCCGCATTGCAAGGTGCAATTCTGAAATTTTTTGCTTTTTCCTGCTCCTCTTAGCATGATAAAGAAGATTCAAAGAGAGTGAGATGCCAGCTCCTTTCATTCAGTCAGTAGCTTCAATCATTTCTGGACGTTTTTCAGTGGCAAAAATCAATGAATATTGTAAATGCACAAACAGTAATTTCTCCGCATTGCAAGGTGCAATTCTGAAATTTTTTGCTTTTTCCTGCTCCTCTTAGCATGATAAAGAAGATTCAAAGAGAGTGAGATGCCAGCTCCTTTCATTCAGTCAGTACCTTCAATCATTTCTGGACGTTTTTCAATGGCAAAAATCAATGAATATTGTAAATGCACAAACAGTAATTTCTCCGCATTGCAAGGTGCAAGTCTGAAATTTTTTGCTTTTTCCTGCTCCTCTTAGCATGATAAAGAAGATTCAAAGAGAGTGAGATGCCAGCTCCTTTCATTCAGTCAGTAGCTTCAAACATTTCTGGTATATGAATAACATGATGTTTTTCAATGGCAAAAATCAATGAATATTGTAAATGCACAAACAGTAATTTCTCCGCATTGCAAGGTGCAATTCTGAAATTTTTTGCTTTTTCCTGCTCCTCTTAGCATGATAAAGAAGATTCAAAGAGAGTGAGATGCCAACTCCTTTCATTCAGTCAGTAGCTTCAAACATTTCTGGTATATGAATAACATGATGTTTTTCAATGGCAAAAATCAATGAATATTGTAAATGCACAAACAGTAATTTCTCCGCATTGCAAGGTGCAATTCTGAAATTTTTTGCTTTTTCCTGCTCCTCTTAGCATGATAGAGAAGATTCAAAGAGAGTGAGGTGCCAGCTCCTTTCATTCAGTCAGTAGCTTCAAACATTTCTGGTATATGAATAACATGTTTTTCAATGGCAAAAATCAATGAATATTGTAAATGCACAAACAGTAATTTCTCCGCATTGCAAGGTGCAATTCTGAAATTTTTTGCTTTTTCCTGCTCCTCTTAGCATGATAAAGAAGATTCAAAGAGAGTGAGATGCCAGCTCCTTTCATTCAATCAGTAGCTTCAATCATTTCTGGACGTTTTTCAATGGCAAAAATCAATGAATATTGTAAATGCACAAACAGTAATTTCTCCGCATTGCAAGGTGCAAGTCTGAAATTTTTTGCTTTTTCCTGCTCCTCTTAGCATGATAAAGAAGATTCAAAGAGAGTGAGATGCCAGCTCCTTTCATTCAGTCAGTAGCTTCAAACATTTCTGGTATATGAATAACATGATGTTTTTCAATGGCAAAAATCAATGAATATTGTAAATGCACAAACAGTAATTTCTCCGCATTGCAAGGTGCAAGTCTGAAATTTTTTGCTTTTTCCTGCTCCTCTTAGCATGATAAAGAAGATTCAAAGAGAGTGAGATGCCAGCTACTTTCATTCAGTCAGTAGCTTCAATCATTTCTGGACGTTTTTCAATGGTAAAAATCAATGAATATTGTAAATGCACAAACAGTAATTTCTCCACATTGCAAGGTGCAATTCTGAAATTTTTTGCTTTTTCCTGCTCCTCTTAGCATGATAAAGAAGATTCAAAGAGAGTGAGATGCCAGCTCCTTTCATTCAGTCAGTAGCTTCAAACATTTCTGGTATATGAATAACATGATGTTTTTCAATGGCAAAAATCAATGAATATTGTAAATGCACAAACAGTAATTTCTCCACATTGCAAGGTGCAATTCTGAAATTTTTTGCTTTTTCCTGCTCCTCTTAGCATGATAAAGAAGATTCAAAGAGAGTGAGATGCCAGCTCCTTTCATTCAGTCAGTAGCTTCAAACATTTCTGGTATATGAATAACATGATGTTTTTCAATGGCAAAAATCAATGAATATTGTAAATGCACAAACAGTAATTTCTCCGCATTGCAAGGTGCAATTCTGAAATTTTTTGCTTTTTCCTGCTCCTCTTAGCATGATAAAGAAGATTCAAATAGAGTGAGATGCCAGCTCCTTTCATTCAGTCAGTAGCTTCAATCATTTCTGGACGTTTTTCAATGGCAAAAATCAATGAATATTGTAAATGCACAAACAGTAATTTCTCCGCATTGCAAGGTGCAATTCTGAAATTTTTTGCTTTTTCCTGCTCCTCTTAGCATGATAAAGAAGATTCAAAGAGAGTGAGATGTCAGCTCCTTTCATTCAGTCAGTAGCTTCAAACATTTCTGGTATATGAATAACATGATGTTTTTCAATGGCAAAAATCAATGAATATTGTAAATGCACAAACAGTAATTTCTCCGCATTGCAAGGTGCAATTCTGAAATTTTTTGCTTTTTCCTGCTCCTCTTAGCATGATAAAGAAGATTCAAAGAGAGTGAGATGCCAGCTCCTTTCATTCAGTCAGTAGCTTCAATCATTTCTGGACGTTTTTCAATGGCAAAAATCAATGAATATTGTAAATGCACAAACAGTAATTTCTCCGCATTGCAAGGTGCAATTCTGAAATTTTTTGCTTTTTCCTGCTCCTCTTAGCATGATAAAGAAGATTCAAAGAGAGTGAGATGCCAGCTCCTTTCATTCAGTCAGTAGCTTCAAACATTTCTGGTATATGAATAACATGATGTTTTTCAATGGCAAAAATCAATGAATATTGTAAATGCACAAACAGTAATTTCTCCGCATTGCAAGGTGCAAGTCTGAAATTTTTTGCTTTTTCCTGCTCCTCTTAGCATGATAAAGAAGATTCAAAGAGAGTGAGATGCCAGCTCCTTTCATTCAGTCAGTAGCTTCAATCATTTCTGGATGTTTTTCAATGGCAAAAATCAATGAATATTGTAAATGCACAAACTGTAATTTCTCCGTATTGCAAGGTGCAATTCTGAAATTTTTTGCTTTTTCCTGCTACTCTTAGCATGATAAAGAAGATTCAAAGAGAGTGAGATGCCAGCTCCTTTCATTCAGTCAGTAGCTTCAATCATTTCTGGACGTTTTTCAATGGCAAAAATCAATGAATATTGTAAATGCACAAACAGTAATTTCTCCGCATTGCAAGGTGCAATTCTGAAATTTTTTGCTTTTTCCTGCTCCTCTTAGCATGATAAAGAAGATTCAAAGAGAGTGAGATGACAGCTCCTTTCATTTAGTCAGTACCTTCAATCATTTCTGGACGTTTTTCAATGGCAAAAATCAATGAATATTGTAAATGCACAAACAGTAATTTCTCCGCATTGCAAGGTGCAATTCTGAAATTTTTTGCTTTTTCCCGCTCCTCTTAGCATGATAAAGAAGATTGAAAGAGAGTGAGGTGCCAGCTCCTTTCATTCAGTCAGTAGCTTCAAACATTTCTGGTATATGAATAACATGTTTTTCAATAGCAAAAATCAATGAATATTGTAAATGCACAAACAGTAATTTCTCCGCATTGCAAGGTGCAATTCTGAAATTTTTTGATTTTTCCTGCTCCTCTTAGCATGATAAAGAAGATTCAAAGAGAGTGAGATGCCAGCTCCTTTCATTCAGTCAGTAGCTTCAATCATTTCTGGACGTTTTTCAATGGCAAAAATCAATGAATATTGTAAATGCACAAACAGTAATTTCTCCGCATTGCAAGGTGCAATTCTGAAATTTTTTGCTTTTTCCTGCTCCTCTTAGCATGATAAAGAAGATTCAAAGAGAGTGAGATGCCAGCTCCTTTCATTCAGTCAGTAGCTTCAAACATTTCTGGTATATGAATAACATGATGTTTTTCAATGGCAAAAATCAATGAATATTGTAAATGCACAAACAGTAATTTCTCCGCATTGCAAGGTGCAATTCTGAAATTTTTTGCTTTTTCCTGCTCCTCTTAGCATGATAAAGAAGATTCAAAGAGAGTGAGATGCCAGCTCCTTTCATTCAGTCAGTAGCTTCAAACATTTCTGGTATATGAATAACATGATGTTTTTCAATGGCAAAAATCAATGAATATTGTAAATGCACAAACAGTAATTTCTCCGCATTGCAAGGTGCAAGTCTGAAATTTTTTGCTTTTTCCTGCTCCTCTTAGCATGATAAAGAAGATTCAAAGAGAGTGAGATGCCAGCTACTTTCATTCAGTCAGTAGCTTCAATCATTTCTGGACGTTTTTCAATGGTAAAAATCAATGAATATTGTAAATGCACAAACAGTAATTTCTCCACATTGCAAGGTGCAATTCTGAAATTTTTTGCTTTTTCCTGCTCCTCTTAGCATGATAAAGAAGATTCAAAGAGAGTGAGATGCCAGCTCCTTTCATTCAGTCAGTAGCTTCAAACATTTCTGGTATATGAATAACATGATGTTTTTCAATGGCAAAAATCAATGAATATTGTAAATGCACAAACAGTAATTTCTCCGCATTGCAAGGTGCAATTCTGAAATTTTTTGCTTTTTCCTGCTCCTCTTAGCATGATAAAGAAGATTCAAAGAGAGTGAGATGCCAGCTCCTTTCATTCAGTCAGTAGCTTCAATCATTTCTGGATGTTTTTCAATGGCAAAAATCAATGAATATTGTAAATGCACAAACTGTAATTTCTCCGCATTGCAAGGTGCAATTCTGAAATTTTTTGCTTTTTCCTGCTCCTCTTAGCATGATAAAGAAGATTCAAAGAGAGTGAGATGCCAGCTCCTTTCATTCAGTCAGTAGCTTCAATCATTTCTGGACGTTTTTCAGTGGCAAAAATCAATGAATATTGTAAATGCACAAACAGTAATTTCTCCGCATTGCAAGGTGCAATTCTGAAATTTTTTGCTTTTTCCTGCTCCTCTTAGCATGATAAAGAAGATTCAAAGAGAGTGAGATGCCAGCTCCTTTCATTCAGTCAGTACCTTCAATCATTTCTGGACGTTTTTCAATGGCAAAAATCAATGAATATTTTAAATGCACAAACAGTAATTTCTCCGCATTGCAAGGTGCAAGTCTGAAATTTTTTGCTTTTTCCTGCTCCTCTTAGCATGATAAAGAAGATTCAAAGAGAGTGAGATGCCAGCTACTTTCATTCAGTCAGTAGCTTCAATCATTTCTGGACGTTTTTCAATGGTAAAAATCAATGAATATTGTAAATGCACAAACAGTAATTTCTCCACATTGCAAGGTGCAATTCTGAAATTTTTTGCTTTTTCCTGCTCCTCTTAGCATGATAAAGAAGATTCAAAGAGAGTGAGATGCCAGCTCCTTTCATTCAGTCAGTAGCTTCAAACATTTCTGGTATATGAATAACATGATGTTTTTCAATGGCAAAAATCAATGAATATTGTAAATGCACAAACAGTAATTTCTCCACATTGCAAGGTGCAATTCTGAAATTTTTTGCTTTTTCCTGCTCCTCTTAGCATGATAAAGAAGATTCAAAGAGAGTGAGATGCCAGCTCCTTTCATTCAGTCAGTAGCTTCAATCATTTCTGGACGTTTTTCAATGGCAAAAATCAATGAATATTGTAAATGCACAAACAGTAATTTCTCCGCATTGCAAGGTGCAATTCTGAAATTTTTTGATTTTTCCTGCTCCTCTTAGCATGATAAAGAAGATTCAAAGAGAGTGAGATGTCAGCTCCTTTCATTCAGTCAGTAGCTTCAAACATTTCTGGTATATGAATAACATGATGTTTTTCAATGGCAAAAATCAATGAATATTGTAAATGCACAAACAGTAATTTCTCCGCATTGCAAGGTGCAATTCTGAAATTTTTTGCTTTTTCCTGCTCCTCTTAGCATGATAAAGAAGATTCAAAGAGAGTGAGATGCCAGCTCCTTTCATTCAGTCAGTAGCTTCAATCATTTCTGGACGTTTTTCAATGGCAAAAATCAATGAATATTGTAAATGCACAAACAGTAATTTCTCCGCATTGCAAGGTGCAATTATGAAATTTTTTGCTTTTTCCTGCTCCTCTTAGCATGATAAAGAAGATTCAAAGAGAGTGAGATGCCAGCTCCTTTCATTCAGTCAGTAGCTTCAAACATTTCTGGTATATGAATAACATGATGTTTTTCAATGGCAAAAATCAATGAATATTGTAAATGCACAAACAGTAATATCTCCACATTGCACGGTGCAATTCTGAAATTTTTAGCTTTTTCCTGTTAATCCTAGCATGATAAAGAAGATTCAAAGAGAGTGAGATGCCAGCTCCTTTCATTCAGTCAGTAGCTTCAAACATTTCTGGTATATGAAAAACATGTTTTTCAATGGCAAAAATCAATGAATATTGTAAATGCACAAACAGTAATATCTCCACATTGCAAGGTGCAATTCTGAAATTTTTTGCTTTTTCCTGCTAATCCTAGCATGATAAAGAAGATTCAAAGAGAGTGAGATGCCAGCTCCTTTCATTCAGTCAGTAGCTTCAAACATTTCTGGTATATGAAAAACATGTTTTTCAATGGCAAAACTCAATGAATATTGTAAATGCACAAACAGTAATATCTCAACATTGCACGGTGCAATTCTGAAATTTTTAGCTTTTTCCTGTTAATCCTAGCATGATAAAGAAGATTCAAAGAGAGTGAGATGCCAGCTCCTTTCATTCAGTCAGTAGCTTCAAACATTTCTGGTATATGAAAAACATGTTTTTCAATGGCAAAAATCAATGAATATTGTAAATGCACAAACAGTAATATCTCCACATTGCAAGGTGCAATTCTGAAATTTTTTGCTTTTTCCTGTTAATCCTAGCATGATAAAGAAGATTCAAAGAGAGTGAGATGCCAGCTCCTTTCATTCAGTCAGTAGCTTCAAACATTTCTGGTATATGAAAAACATGTTTTTCAATGGCAAAAATCAATGAATATTGTAAATGCACAAACAGTAATATCTCCACATTGCAAGGTGCAATTCTGAAATTTTTTGCTTTTTCCTGCTAATCCTAGCATGATAAAGAAGATTCAAAGAGAGTGAGATGCCAGCTCCTTTCATTCAGTCAGTAGCTTCAAACATTTCTGGTATATGAAAAACATGTTTTTCAATGGCAAAAATCAATGAATATTGTAAATGCACAAACAGTAATATCTCCACATTGCAAGGTGCAATTCTGAAATTTTTTGCTTTTTCCTGCTAATCCTAGCATGATAAAGATTCAAAGAGAGTGAGATGCCAGCTCCTTTCATTCAGTCAGTAGCTTCAAACATTTCTGGTATATGAAAAACATGTTTTTCAATGGCAAAAATCAATGAATATTGTAAATGCACAAACAGTAATATCTCCACATTGCACGGTGCAATTCTGAAATTTTTAGCTTTTTCCTGTTAATCCTAGCATGATAAAGAAGATTCAAAGAGAGTGAGATGCCAGCTCCTTTCATTCAGTCAGTAGCTTCAAACATTTCTGGTATATGAAAAACATGTTTTTCAATGGCAAAAATCAATGAATATTGTAAATGCACAAACAGTAATATCTCCACATTGCAAGGTGCAATTCTGAAATTCTTTGCTTTTTCCTGTTAATCCTAGCATGATAAAGAAGATTCAAAGAGAGTGAGATGCCAGCTCCTTTCATTCAGTCAGTAGCTTCAAACATTTCTGGTATATGAAAAACATGTTTTTCAATGGCAAAAATCAATGAATATTGTAAATGCACAAACAGTAATATCTCCACATTGCACGGTGCAATTCTGAAATTTTTAGCTTTTTCCTGTTAATCCTAGCATGATAAAGATTCAAAGAGAGTGAGATGCCAGCTCCTTTCATTCAGTCAGTAGCTTCAAACATTTCTGGTATATGAAAAACATGTTTTTCAATGGCAAAAATCAATGAATATTGTAAATGCACAAACAGTAATATCTCCACATTGCAAGGTGCAATTCTGAAATTTTTTGCTTTTTCCTGCTAATCCTAGCATGATAAAGAAGATTCAAAGAGAGTGAGATGCCAGCTCCTTTCATTCAGTCAGTAGCTTCAAACATTTCTGGTATATGAAAAACATGTTTTTCAATGGCAAAAATCAATGAATATTGTAAATGCACAAACAGTAATATCTCCACATTGCACGGTGCAATTCTGAAATTTTTAGCTTTTTCCTGTTAATCCTAGCATGATAAAGAAGATTCAAAGAGAGTGAGATGCCAGCTCCTTTCATTCAGTCAGTAGCTTCAAACATTTCTGGTATATGAAAAACATGTTTTTCAATGGCAAAAATCAATGAATATTGTAAATGCACAAACAGTAATATCTCCACATTGCACGGTGCAATTCTGAAATTTTTAGCTTTTTCCTGTTAATCCTAGCATGATAAAGAAGATTCAAAGAGAGTGAGATGCCAGCTCCTTTCATTCAGTCAGTAGCTTCAAACATTTCTGGTATATGAAAAACATGTTTTTCAATGGCAAAAATCAATGAATATTGTAAATGCACAAACAGTAATATCTCCACATTGCAAGGTGCAATTCTGAAATTTTTTGCTTTTTCCTGCTAATCCTAGCATGATAAAGAAGATTCAAAGAGAGTGAGATGCCAGCTCCTTTCATTCAGTCAGTAGCTTCAAACATTTCTGGTATATGAAAAACATGTTTTTCAATGGCAAAAATCAATGAATATTGTAAATGCACAAACAGTAATATCTCCACATTGCACGGTGCAATTCTGAAATTTTTAGCTTTTTCCTGTTAATCCTAGCATGATAAAGAAGATTCAAAGAGAGTGAGATGCCAGCTCCTTTCATTCAGTCAGTAGCTTCAAACATTTCTGGTATATGAAAAACATGTTTTTCAATGGCAAAAATCAATGAATATTGTAAATGCACAAACAGTAATATCTCCACATTGCAAGGTGCAATTCTGAAATTTTTTGCTTTTTCCTGCTCCTCTTAGCATGATAAAGAAGATTCAAAGAGAGTGAGATGCCAGCTACTTTCATTCAGTCAGTAGCTTCAATCATTTCTGGACGTTTTTCAATGGTAAAAATCAATGAATATTGTAAATGCACAAACAGTAATTTCTCCACATTGCAAGGTGCAATTCTGAAATTTTTTGCTTTTTCCTGCTCCTCTTAGCATGATAAAGAAGATTCAAAGAGAGTGAGATGCCAGCTCCTTTCATTCAGTCAGTAGCTTCAAACATTTCTGGTATATGAATAACATGATGTTTTTCAATGGCAAAAATCAATGAATATTGTAAATGCACAAACAGTAATTTCTCCGCATTGCAAGGTGCAATTCTGAAATTTTTTGCTTTTTCCTGCTCCTCTTAGCATGATAAAGAAGATTCAAAGAGAGTGAGATGCCAGCTCCTTTCATTCAGTCAGTAGCTTCAATCATTTCTGGATGTTTTTCAATGGCAAAAATCAATGAATATTGTAAATGCACAAACTGTAATTTCTCCGCATTGCAAGGTGCAATTCTGAAATTTTTTGCTTTTTCCTGCTCCTCTTAGCATGATAAAGAAGATTCAAAGAGAGTGAGATGCCAGCTCCTTTCATTCAGTCAGTAGCTTCAATCATTTCTGGACGTTTTTCAGTGGCAAAAATCAATGAATATTGTAAATGCACAAACAGTAATTTCTCCGCATTGCAAGGTGCAATTCTGAAATTTTTTGCTTTTTCCTGCTCCTCTTAGCATGATAAAGAAGATTCAAAGAGAGTGAGATGCCAGCTCCTTTCATTCAGTCAGTACCTTCAATCATTTCTGGACGTTTTTCAATGGCAAAAATCAATGAATATTTTAAATGCACAAACAGTAATTTCTCCGCATTGCAAGGTGCAAGTCTGAAATTTTTTGCTTTTTCCTGCTCCTCTTAGCATGATAAAGAAGATTCAAAGAGAGTGAGATGCCAGCTACTTTCATTCAGTCAGTAGCTTCAATCATTTCTGGACGTTTTTCAATGGTAAAAATCAATGAATATTGTAAATGCACAAACAGTAATTTCTCCACATTGCAAGGTGCAATTCTGAAATTTTTTGCTTTTTCCTGCTCCTCTTAGCATGATAAAGAAGATTCAAAGAGAGTGAGATGCCAGCTCCTTTCATTCAGTCAGTAGCTTCAAACATTTCTGGTATATGAATAACATGATGTTTTTCAATGGCAAAAATCAATGAATATTGTAAATGCACAAACAGTAATTTCTCCACATTGCAAGGTGCAATTCTGAAATTTTTTGCTTTTTCCTGCTCCTCTTAGCATGATAAAGAAGATTCAAAGAGAGTGAGATGCCAGCTCCTTTCATTCAGTCAGTAGCTTCAATCATTTCTGGACGTTTTTCAATGGCAAAAATCAATGAATATTGTAAATGCACAAACAGTAATTTCTCCGCATTGCAAGGTGCAATTCTGAAATTTTTTGCTTTTTCCTGCTCCTCTTAGCATGATAAAGAAGATTCAAAGAGAGTGAGATGTCAGCTCCTTTCATTCAGTCAGTAGCTTCAAACATTTCTGGTATATGAATAACATGATGTTTTTCAATGGCAAAAATCAATGAATATTGTAAATGCACAAACAGTAATTTCTCCGCATTGCAAGGTGCAATTCTGAAATTTTTTGCTTTTTCCTGCTCCTCTTAGCATGATAAAGAAGATTCAAAGAGAGTGAGATGCCAGCTCCTTTCATTCAGTCAGTAGCTTCAATCATTTCTGGACGTTTTTCAATGGCAAAAATCAATGAATATTGTAAATGCACAAACAGTAATTTCTCCGCATTGCAAGGTGCAATTATGAAATTTTTTGCTTTTTCCTGCTCCTCTTAGCATGATAAAGAAGATTCAAAGAGAGTGAGATGCCAGCTCCTTTCATTCAGTCAGTAGCTTCAAACATTTCTGGTATATGAATAACATGATGTTTTTCAATGGCAAAAATCAATGAATATTGTAAATGCACAAACAGTAATATCTCCACATTGCACGGTGCAATTCTGAAATTTTTAGCTTTTTCCTGTTAATCCTAGCATGATAAAGAAGATTCAAAGAGAGTGAGATGCCAGCTCCTTTCATTCAGTCAGTAGCTTCAAACATTTCTGGTATATGAAAAACATGTTTTTCAATGGCAAAAATCAATGAATATTGTAAATGCACAAACAGTAATATCTCCACATTGCAAGGTGCAATTCTGAAATTTTTTGCTTTTTCCTGCTAATCCTAGCATGATAAAGAAGATTCAAAGAGAGTGAGATGCCAGCTCCTTTCATTCAGTCAGTAGCTTCAAACATTTCTGGTATATGAAAAACATGTTTTTCAATGGCAAAACTCAATGAATATTGTAAATGCACAAACAGTAATATCTCAACATTGCACGGTGCAATTCTGAAATTTTTAGCTTTTTCCTGTTAATCCTAGCATGATAAAGAAGATTCAAAGAGAGTGAGATGCCAGCTCCTTTCATTCAGTCAGTAGCTTCAAACATTTCTGGTATATGAAAAACATGTTTTTCAATGGCAAAAATCAATGAATATTGTAAATGCACAAACAGTAATATCTCCACATTGCAAGGTGCAATTCTGAAATTTTTTGCTTTTTCCTGTTAATCCTAGCATGATAAAGAAGATTCAAAGAGAGTGAGATGCCAGCTCCTTTCATTCAGTCAGTAGCTTCAAACATTTCTGGTATATGAAAAACATGTTTTTCAATGGCAAAAATCAATGAATATTGTAAATGCACAAACAGTAATATCTCCACATTGCAAGGTGCAATTCTGAAATTTTTTGCTTTTTCCTGCTAATCCTAGCATGATAAAGAAGATTCAAAGAGAGTGAGATGCCAGCTCCTTTCATTCAGTCAGTAGCTTCAAACATTTCTGGTATATGAAAAACATGTTTTTCAATGGCAAAAATCAATGAATATTGTAAATGCACACAGTAATATCTCCACATTGCACGGTGCAATTCTGAAATTTTTAGCTTTTTCCTGTTAATCCTAGCATGATAAAGAAGATTCAAAGAGAGTGAGATGCCAGCTCCTTTCATTCAGTCAGTAGCTTCAAACATTTCTGGTATATGAAAAACATGTTTTTCAATGGCAAAAATCAATGAATATTGTAAATGCACAAACAGTAATATCTCCACATTGCAAGGTGCAATTCTGAAATTTTTTGCTTTTTCCTGCTAATCCTAGCATGATAAAGATTCAAAGAGAGTGAGATGCCAGCTCCTTTCATTCAGTCAGTAGCTTCAAACATTTCTGGTATATGAAAAACATGTTTTTCAATGGCAAAAATCAATGAATATTGTAAATGCACAAACAGTAATATCTCCACATTGCACGGTGCAATTCTGAAATTTTTAGCTTTTTCCTGTTAATCCTAGCATGATAAAGAAGATTCAAAGAGAGTGAGATGCCAGCTCCTTTCATTCAGTCAGTAGCTTCAAACATTTCTGGTATATGAAAAACATGTTTTTCAATGGCAAAAATCAATGAATATTGTAAATGCACAAACAGTAATATCTCCACATTGCAAGGTGCAATTCTGAAATTCTTTGCTTTTTCCTGTTAATCCTAGCATGATAAAGAAGATTCAAAGAGAGTGAGATGCCAGCTCCTTTCATTCAGTCAGTAGCTTCAAACATTTCTGGTATATGAAAAACATGTTTTTCAATGGCAAAAATCAATGAATATTGTAAATGCACAAACAGTAATATCTCCACATTGCACGGTGCAATTCTGAAATTTTTAGCTTTTTCCTGTTAATCCTAGCATGATAAAGATTCAAAGAGAGTGAGATGCCAGCTCCTTTCATTCAGTCAGTAGCTTCAAACATTTCTGGTATATGAAAAACATGTTTTTCAATGGCAAAAATCAATGAATATTGTAAATGCACAAACAGTAATATCTCCACATTGCAAGGTGCAATTCTGAAATTTTTTGCTTTTTCCTGCTAATCCTAGCATGATAAAGAAGATTCAAAGAGAGTGAGATGCCAGCTCCTTTCATTCAGTCAGTAGCTTCAAACATTTCTGGTATATGAAAAACATGTTTTTCAATGGCAAAAATCAATGAATATTGTAAATGCACAAACAGTAATATCTCCACATTGCACGGTGCAATTCTGAAATTTTTAGCTTTTTCCTGTTAATCCTAGCATGATAAAGAAGATTCAAAGAGAGTGAGATGCCAGCTCCTTTCATTCAGTCAGTAGCTTCAAACATTTCTGGTATATGAAAAACATGTTTTTCAATGGCAAAAATCAATGAATATTGTAAATGCACAAACAGTAATATCTCCACATTGCACGGTGCAATTCTGAAATTTTTAGCTTTTTCCTGTTAATCCTAGCATGATAAAGAAGATTCAAAGAGAGTGAGATGCCAGCTCCTTTCATTCAGTCAGTAGCTTCAAACATTTCTGGTATATGAAAAACATGTTTTTCAATGGCAAAAATCAATGAATATTGTAAATGCACAAACAGTAATATCTCCACATTGCAAGGTGCAATTCTGAAATTTTTTGCTTTTTCCTGCTAATCCTAGCATGATAAAGAAGATTCAAAGAGAGTGAGATGCCAGCTCCTTTCATTCAGTCAGTAGCTTCAAACATTTCTGGTATATGAAAAACATGTTTTTCAATGGCAAAAATCAATGAATATTGTAAATGCACAAACAGTAATATCTCCACATTGCACGGTGCAATTCTGAAATTTTTAGCTTTTTCCTGTTAATCCTAGCATGATAAAGAAGATTCAAAGAGAGTGAGATGCCAGCTCCTTTCATTCAGTCAGTAGCTTCAAACATTTCTGGTATATGAAAAACATGTTTTTCAATGGCAAAAATCAATGAATATTGTAAATGCACAAACAGTAATATCTCCACATTGCAAGGTGCAATTCTGAAATTTTTTGCTTTTTCCTGTTAATCCTAGCATGATAAAGAAGATTCAAAGAGAGTGAGATGCCAGCTCCTTTCATTCAGTCAGTAGCTTCAAACATTTCTGGTATATGAAAAACATGTTTTTCAATGGCAAAAATCAATGAATATTGTAAATGCACAAACAGTAATATCTCCACATTGCAAGGTGCAATTCTGAAATTTTTTGCTTTTTCCTGCTAATCCTAGCATGATAAAGAAGATTCAAAGAGAGTGAGATGCCAGCTCCTTTCATTCAGTCAGTAGCTTCAAACATTTCTGGTATATGAAAAACATGTTTTTCAATGGCAAAAATCAATGAATATTGTAAATGCACAAACAGTAATATCTCCACATTGCACGGTGCAATTCTGAAATTTTTAGCTTTTTCCTGTTAATCCTAGCATGATAAAGAAGATTCAAAGAGAGTGAGATGCCAGCTCCTTTCATTCAGTCAGTAGCTTCAAACATTTCTGGTATATGAAAAACATGTTTTTCAATGGCAAAAATCAATGAATATTGTAAATGCACAAACAGTAATATCTCCACATTGCACGGTGCAATTCTGAAATTTTTAGCTTTTTCCTGTTAATCCTAGCATGATAAAGAAGATTCAAAGAGAGTGAGATGCCAGCTCCTTTCATTCAGTCAGTAGCTTCAAACATTTCTGGTATATGAAAAACATGTTTTTCAATGGCAAAAATCAATGAATATTGTAAATGCACAAACAGTAATATCTCCACATTGCAAGGTGCAATTCTGAAATTTTTTGCTTTTTCCTGCTAATCCTAGCATGATAAAGATTCAAAGAGAGTGAGATGCCAGCTCCTTTCATTCAGTCAGTAGCTTCAAACATTTCTGGTATATGAAAAACATGTTTTTCAATGGCAAAAATCAATGAATATTGTAAATGCACAAACAGTAATATCTCCACATTGCACGGTGCAATTCTGAAATTTTTAGCTTTTTCCTGTTAATCCTAGCATGATAAAGAAGATTCAAAGAGAGTGAGATGCCAGCTCCTTTCATTCAGTCAGTAGCTTCAAACATTTCTGGTATATGAAAAACATGTTTTTCAATGGCAAAAATCAATGAATATTGTAAATGCACAAACAGTAATATCTCCACATTGCAAGGTGCAATTCTGAAATTCTTTGCTTTTTCCTGTTAATCCTAGCATGATAAAGAAGATTCAAAGAGAGTGAGATGCCAGCTCCTTTCATTCAGTCAGTAGCTTCAAACATTTCTGGTATATGAAAAACATGTTTTTCAATGGCAAAAATCAATGAATATTGTAAATGCACAAACAGTAATATCTCCACATTGCACGGTGCAATTCTGAAATTTTTAGCTTTTTCCTGTTAATCCTAGCATGATAAAGAAGATTCAAAGAGAGTGAGATGCCAGCTCCTTTCATTCAGTCAGTAGCTTCAAACATTTCTGGTATATGAAAAACATGTTTTTCAATGGCAAAAATCAATGAATATTGTAAATGCACAAACAGTAATATCTCCACATTGCAAGGTGCAATTCTGAAATTTTTTGCTTTTTCCTGTTAATCCTAGCATGATAAAGAAGATTCAAAGAGAGTGAGATGCCAGCTCCTTTCATTCAGTCAGTAGCTTCAAACATTTCTGGTATATGAAAAACATGTTTTTCAATGGCAAAAATCAATGAATATTGTAAATGCACAAACAGTAATATCTCCACATTGCAAGGTGCAATTCTGAAATTTTTTGCTTTTTCCTGCTAATCCTAGCATGATAAAGAAGATTCAAAGAGAGTGAGATGCCAGCTCCTTTCATTCAGTCAGTAGCTTCAAACATTTCTGGTATATGAAAAACATGTTTTTCAATGGCAAAAATCAATGAATATTGTAAATGCACAAACAGTAATATCTCCACATTGCACGGTGCAATTCTGAAATTTTTAGCTTTTTCCTGTTAATCCTAGCATGATAAAGAAGATTCAAAGAGAGTGAGATGCCAGCTCCTTTCATTCAGTCAGTAGCTTCAAACATTTCTGGTATATGAAAAACATGTTTTTCAATGGCAAAAATCAATGAATATTGTAAATGCACAAACAGTAATATCTCCACATTGCAAGGTGCAATTCTGAAATTTTTTGCTTTTTCCTGCTAATCCTAGCATGATAAAGAAGATTCAAAGAGAGTGAGATGCCAGCTCCTTTCATTCAGTCAGTAGCTTCAAACATTTCTGGTATATGAAAAACATGTTTTTCAATGGCAAAAATCAATGAATATTGTAAATGCACAAACAGTAATATCTCCACATTGCACGGTGCAATTCTGAAATTTTTAGCTTTTTCCTGTTAATCCTAGCATGATAAAGAAGATTCAAAGAGAGTGAGATGCCAGCTCCTTTCATTCAGTCAGTAGCTTCAAACATTTCTGGTATATGAAAAACATGTTTTTCAATGGCAAAAATCAATGAATATTGTAAATGCACAAACAGTAATTTCTCCGCATTGCAAGGTGCAATTCTGAAATTTTTTGCTTTTTCCTGCTCCTCTTAGCATGATAAAGAAGATTCAAAGAGAGTGAGATGCCAGCTCCTTTCATTCAGTCAGTACCTTCAATCATTTCTGGACGTTTTTCAATGGCAAAAATCAATGAATATTTTAAATGCACAAACAGTAATTTCTCCGCATTGCAAGGTGCAAGTCTGAAATTTTTTGCTTTTTCCTGCTCCTCTTAGCATGATAAAGAAGATTCAAAGAGAGTGAGATGCCAGCTACTTTCATTCAGTCAGTAGCTTCAATCATTTCTGGACGTTTTTCAATGGTAAAAATCAATGAATATTGTAAATGCACAAACAGTAATTTCTCCACATTGCAAGGTGCAATTCTGAAATTTTTTGCTTTTTCCTGCTCCTCTTAGCATGATAAAGAAGATTCAAAGAGAGTGAGATGCCAGCTCCTTTCATTCAGTCAGTAGCTTCAAACATTTCTGGTATATGAATAACATGATGTTTTTCAATGGCAAAAATCAATGAATATTGTAAATGCACAAACAGTAATTTCTCCACATTGCAAGGTGCAATTCTGAAATTTTTTGCTTTTTCCTGCTCCTCTTAGCATGATAAAGAAGATTCAAAGAGAGTGAGATGCCAGCTCCTTTCATTCAGTCAGTAGCTTCAATCATTTCTGGACGTTTTTCAATGGCAAAAATCAATGAATATTGTAAATGCACAAACAGTAATTTCTCCGCATTGCAAGGTGCAATTCTGAAATTTTTTGCTTTTTCCTGCTCCTCTTAGCATGATAAAGAAGATTCAAAGAGAGTGAGATGTCAGCTCCTTTCATTCAGTCAGTAGCTTCAAACATTTCTGGTATATGAATAACATGATGTTTTTCAATGGCAAAAATCAATGAATATTGTAAATGCACAAACAGTAATTTCTCCGCATTGCAAGGTGCAATTCTGAAATTTTTTGCTTTTTCCTGCTCCTCTTAGCATGATAAAGAAGATTCAAAGAGAGTGAGATGCCAGCTCCTTTCATTCAGTCAGTAGCTTCAATCATTTCTGGACGTTTTTCAATGGCAAAAATCAATGAATATTGTAAATGCACAAACAGTAATTTCTCCGCATTGCAAGGTGCAATTATGAAATTTTTTGCTTTTTCCTGCTCCTCTTAGCATGATAAAGAAGATTCAAAGAGAGTGAGATGCCAGCTCCTTTCATTCAGTCAGTAGCTTCAAACATTTCTGGTATATGAATAACATGATGTTTTTCAATGGCAAAAATCAATGAATATTGTAAATGCACAAACAGTAATATCTCCACATTGCACGGTGCAATTCTGAAATTTTTAGCTTTTTCCTGTTAATCCTAGCATGATAAAGAAGATTCAAAGAGAGTGAGATGCCAGCTCCTTTCATTCAGTCAGTAGCTTCAAACATTTCTGGTATATGAAAAACATGTTTTTCAATGGCAAAAATCAATGAATATTGTAAATGCACAAACAGTAATATCTCCACATTGCAAGGTGCAATTCTGAAATTTTTTGCTTTTTCCTGCTAATCCTAGCATGATAAAGAAGATTCAAAGAGAGTGAGATGCCAGCTCCTTTCATTCAGTCAGTAGCTTCAAACATTTCTGGTATATGAAAAACATGTTTTTCAATGGCAAAACTCAATGAATATTGTAAATGCACAAACAGTAATATCTCAACATTGCACGGTGCAATTCTGAAATTTTTAGCTTTTTCCTGTTAATCCTAGCATGATAAAGAAGATTCAAAGAGAGTGAGATGCCAGCTCCTTTCATTCAGTCAGTAGCTTCAAACATTTCTGGTATATGAAAAACATGTTTTTCAATGGCAAAAATCAATGAATATTGTAAATGCACAAACAGTAATATCTCCACATTGCAAGGTGCAATTCTGAAATTTTTTGCTTTTTCCTGTTAATCCTAGCATGATAAAGAAGATTCAAAGAGAGTGAGATGCCAGCTCCTTTCATTCAGTCAGTAGCTTCAAACATTTCTGGTATATGAAAAACATGTTTTTCAATGGCAAAAATCAATGAATATTGTAAATGCACAAACAGTAATATCTCCACATTGCAAGGTGCAATTCTGAAATTTTTTGCTTTTTCCTGCTAATCCTAGCATGATAAAGAAGATTCAAAGAGAGTGAGATGCCAGCTCCTTTCATTCAGTCAGTAGCTTCAAACATTTCTGGTATATGAAAAACATGTTTTTCAATGGCAAAAATCAATGAATATTGTAAATGCACAAACAGTAATATCTCCACATTGCACGGTGCAATTCTGAAATTTTTAGCTTTTTCCTGTTAATCCTAGCATGATAAAGAAGATTCAAAGAGAGTGAGATGCCAGCTCCTTTCATTCAGTCAGTAGCTTCAAACATTTCTGGTATATGAAAAACATGTTTTTCAATGGCAAAAATCAATGAATATTGTAAATGCACAAACAGTAATATCTCCACATTGCAAGGTGCAATTCTGAAATTTTTTGCTTTTTCCTGCTAATCCTAGCATGATAAAGATTCAAAGAGAGTGAGATGCCAGCTCCTTTCATTCAGTCAGTAGCTTCAAACATTTCTGGTATATGAAAAACATGTTTTTCAATGGCAAAAATCAATGAATATTGTAAATGCACAAACAGTAATATCTCCACATTGCACGGTGCAATTCTGAAATTTTTAGCTTTTTCCTGTTAATCCTAGCATGATAAAGAAGATTCAAAGAGAGTGAGATGCCAGCTCCTTTCATTCAGTCAGTAGCTTCAAACATTTCTGGTATATGAAAAACATGTTTTTCAATGGCAAAAATCAATGAATATTGTAAATGCACAAACAGTAATATCTCCACATTGCAAGTTGCAATTCTGAAATTCTTTGCTTTTTCCTGTTAATCCTAGCATGATAAAGAAGATTCAAAGAGAGTGAGATGCCAGCTCCTTTCATTCAGTCAGTAGCTTCAAACATTTCTGGTATATGAAAAACATGTTTTTCAATGGCAAAAATCAATGAATATTGTAAATGCACAAACAGTAATATCTCCACATTGCACGGTGCAATTCTGAAATTTTTAGCTTTTTCCTGTTAATCCTAGCATGATAAAGATTCAAAGAGAGTGAGATGCCAGCTCCTTTCATTCAGTCAGTAGCTTCAAACATTTCTGGTATATGAAAAACATGTTTTTCAATGGCAAAAATCAATGAATATTGTAAATGCACAAACAGTAATATCTCCACATTGCAAGGTGCAATTCTGAAATTTTTTGCTTTTTCCTGCTAATCCTAGCATGATAAAGAAGATTCAAAGAGAGTGAGATGCCAGCTCCTTTCATTCAGTCAGTAGCTTCAAACATTTCTGGTATATGAAAAACATGTTTTTCAATGGCAAAAATCAATGAATATTGTAAATGCACAAACAGTAATATCTCCACATTGCACGGTGCAATTCTGAAATTTTTAGCTTTTTCCTGTTAATCCTAGCATGATAAAGAAGATTCAAAGAGAGTGAGATGCCAGCTCCTTTCATTCAGTCAGTAGCTTCAAACATTTCTGGTATATGAAAAACATGTTTTTCAATGGCAAAAATCAATGAATATTGTAAATGCACAAACAGTAATATCTCCACATTGCACGGTGCAATTCTGAAATTTTTAGCTTTTTCCTGTTAATCCTAGCATGATAAAGAAGATTCAAAGAGAGTGAGATGCCAGCTCCTTTCATTCAGTCAGTAGCTTCAAACATTTCTGGTATATGAAAAACATGTTTTTCAATGGCAAAAATCAATGAATATTGTAAATGCACAAACAGTAATATCTCCACATTGCAAGGTGCAATTCTGAAATTTTTTGCTTTTTCCTGCTAATCCTAGCATGATAAAGAAGATTCAAAGAGAGTGAGATGCCAGCTCCTTTCATTCAGTCAGTAGCTTCAAACATTTCTGGTATATGAAAAACATGTTTTTCAATGGCAAAAATCAATGAATATTGTAAATGCACAAACAGTAATATCTCCACATTGCACGGTGCAATTCTGAAATTTTTAGCTTTTTCCTGTTAATCCTAGCATGATAAAGAAGATTCAAAGAGAGTGAGATGCCAGCTCCTTTCATTCAGTCAGTAGCTTCAAACATTTCTGGTATATGAAAAACATGTTTTTCAATGGCAAAAATCAATGAATATTGTAAATGCACAAACAGTAATATCTCCACATTGCAAGGTGCAATTCTGAAATTTTTTGCTTTTTCCTGTTAATCCTAGCATGATAAAGAAGATTCAAAGAGAGTGAGATGCCAGCTCCTTTCATTCAGTCAGTAGCTTCAAACATTTCTGGTATATGAAAAACATGTTTTTCAATGGCAAAAATCAATGAATATTGTAAATGCACAAACAGTAATATCTCCACATTGCAAGGTGCAATTCTGAAATTTTTTGCTTTTTCCTGCTAATCCTAGCATGATAAAGAAGATTCAAAGAGAGTGAGATGCCAGCTCCTTTCATTCAGTCAGTAGCTTCAAACATTTCTGGTATATGAAAAACATGTTTTTCAATGGCAAAAATCAATGAATATTGTAAATGCACAAACAGTAATATCTCCACATTGCACGGTGCAATTCTGAAATTTTTAGCTTTTTCCTGTTAATCCTAGCATGATAAAGAAGATTCAAAGAGAGTGAGATGCCAGCTCCTTTCATTCAGTCAGTAGCTTCAAACATTTCTGGTATATGAAAAACATGTTTTTCAATGGCAAAAATCAATGAATATTGTAAATGCACAAACAGTAATATCTCCACATTGCACGGTGCAATTCTGAAATTTTTAGCTTTTTCCTGTTAATCCTAGCATGATAAAGAAGATTCAAAGAGAGTGAGATGCCAGCTCCTTTCATTCAGTCAGTAGCTTC
Source organism: Phyllobates terribilis (assembly GCF_046119375.1). Taxonomy (NCBI): domain Eukaryota; kingdom Metazoa; phylum Chordata; class Amphibia; order Anura; family Dendrobatidae; genus Phyllobates; species Phyllobates terribilis. The sequence goes on along the minus strand of NW_027364127.1, from coordinate 266,418 downwards.
AAACATTTCTGGTATATGAAAAACATGTTTTTCAATGGCAAAAATCAATGAATATTGTAAATGCACAAACAGTAATATCTCCACATTGCAAGGTGCAATTCTGAAATTTTTTGCTTTTTCCTGCTAATCCTAGCATGATAAAGATTCAAAGAGAGTGAGATGCCAGCTCCTTTCATTCAGTCAGTAGCTTCAAACATTTCTGGTATATGAAAAACATGTTTTTCAATGGCAAAAATCAATGAATATTGTAAATGCACAAACAGTAATATCTCCACATTGCACGGTGCAATTCTGAAATTTTTAGCTTTTATTCTGTTAATCCTAGCATGATAAAGAAGATTCAAAGAGAGTGAGATGCCAGCTCCTTTCATTCAGTCAGTAGCTTCAAACATTTCTGGTATATGAAAAACATGTTTTTCAATGGCAAAAATCAATGAATATTGTAAATGCACAAACAGTAATATCTCCACATTGCACGGTGCAATTCTGAAATTTTTAGCTTTTTCCTGTTAATCCTAGCATGATAAAGAAGATTCAAAGAGTGAGATGCCAGCTCCTTTCATTCAGTCAGTAGCTTCAAACATTTCTGGTATATGAAAAACATGTTTTTCAATGGCAAAAATCAATGAATATTGTAAATGCACAAACAGTAATATCTCCACATTGCAAGGTGCAATTCTGAAATTTTTTGCTTTTTCCTGTTAATCCTAGCATGATAAAGAAGATTCAAAGAGAGTGAGATGCCAGCTCCTTTCATTCAGTCAGTAGCTTCAAACATTTCTGGTATATGAAAAACATGTTTTTCAATGGCAAAAATCAATGAATATTGTAAATGCACAAACAGTAATATCTCCACATTGCAAGGTGCAATTCTGAAATTTTTTGCTTTTTCCTGCTAATCCTAGCATGATAAAGAAGATTCAAAGAGAGTGAGATGCCAGCTCCTTTCATTCAGTCAGTAGCTTCAAACATTTCTGGTATATGAAAAACATGTTTTTCAATGGCAAAAATCAATGAATATTGTAAATGCACAAACAGTAATATCTCCACATTGCACGGTGCAATTCTGAAATTTTTAGCTTTTTCCTGTTAATCCTAGCATGATAAAGAAGATTCAAAGAGAGTGAGATGCCAGCTCCTTTCATTCAGTCAGTAGCTTCAAACATTTCTGGTATATGAAAAACATGTTTTTCAATGGCAAAAATCAATGAATATTGTAAATGCACAAACAGTAATATCTCCACATTGCAAGGTGCAATTCTGAAATTTTTTGCTTTTTCCTGCTAATCCTAGCATGATAAAGAAGATTCAAAGAGAGTGAGATGCCAGCTCCTTTCATTCAGTCAGTAGCTTCAAACATTTCTGGTATATGAAAAACATGTTTTTTAATGGCAAAAATCAATGAATATTGTAAATGCACAAACAGTAATATCTCCACATTGCACGGTGCAATTCTGAAATTTTTAGCTTTTTCCTGTTAATCCTAGCATGATAAAGAAGATTCAAAGAGAGTGAGATGCCAGCTCCTTTCATTCAGTCAGTAGCTTCAAACATTTCTGGTATATGAAAAACATGTTTTTCAATGGCAAAAATCAATGAATATTGTAAATGCACAAACAGTAATATCTCCACATTGCAAGGTGCAATTCTGAAATTTTTTGCTTTTTCCTGTTAATCCTAGCATGATAAAGAAGATTCAAAGAGAGTGAGATGCCAGCTCCTTTCATTCAGTCAGTAGCTTCAAACATTTCTGGTATATGAAAAACATGTTTTTCAATGGCAAAAATCAATGAATATTGTAAATGCACAAACAGTAATATCTCCACATTGCAAGGTGCAATTCTGAAATTTTTTGCTTTTTCCTGTTAATCCTAGCATGATAAAGAAGATTCAAAGAGAGTGAGATGCCAGCTCCTTTCATTCAGTCAGTAGCTTCAAACATTTCTGGTATATGAAAAACATGTTTTTCAATGGCAAAAATCAATGAATATTGTAAATGCACAAACAGTAATATCTCCACATTGCAAGGTGCAATTCTGAAATTTTTTGCTTTTTCCTGCTAATCCTAGCATGATAAAGAAGATTCAAAGAGAGTGAGATGCCAGCTCCTTTCATTCAGTCAGTAGCTTCAAACATTTCTGGTATATGAAAAACATGTTTTTCAATGGCAAAAATCAATGAATATTGTAAATGCACAAACAGTAATATCTCCACATTGCACGGTGCAATTCTGAAATTTTTAGCTTTTTCCTGTTAATCCTAGCATGATAAAGAAGATTCAAAGAGAGTGAGATGCCAGCTCCTTTCATTCAGTCAGTAGCTTCAAACATTTCTGGTATATGAAAAACATGTTTTTCAATGGCAAAAATCAATGAATATTGTAAATGCACAAACAGTAATATCTCCACATTGCACGGTGCAATTCTGAAATTTTTAGCTTTTTCCTGTTAATCCTAGCATGATAAAGAAGATTCAAAGAGAGTGAGATGCCAGCTCCTTTCATTCAGTCAGTAGCTTCAAACATTTCTGGTATATGAAAAACATGTTTTTCAATGGCAAAAATCAATGAATATTGTAAATGCACAAACAGTAATATCTCCACATTGCAAGGTGCAATTCTGAAATTTTTTGCTTTTTCCTGCTAATCCTAGCATGATAAAGATTCAAAGAGAGTGAGATGCCAGCTCCTTTCATTCAGTCAGTAGCTTCAAACATTTCTGGTATATGAAAAACATGTTTTTCAATGGCAAAAATCAATGAATATTGTAAATGCACAAACAGTAATATCTCCACATTGCACGGTGCAATTCTGAAATTTTTAGCTTTTTCCTGTTAATCCTAGCATGATAAAGAAGATTCAAAGAGAGTGAGATGCCAGCTCCTTTCATTCAGTCAGTAGCTTCAAACATTTCTGGTATATGAAAAACATGTTTTTCAATGGCAAAAATCAATGAATATTGTAAATGCACAAACAGTAATATCTCCACATTGCAAGGTGCAATTCTGAAATTCTTTGCTTTTTCCTGTTAATCCTAGCATGATAAAGAAGATTCAAAGAGAGTGAGATGCCAGCTCCTTTCATTCAGTCAGTAGCTTCAAACATTTCTGGTATATGAAAAACATGTTTTTCAATGGCAAAAATCAATGAATATTGTAAATGCACAAACAGTAATATCTCCACATTGCACGGTGCAATTCTGAAATTTTTAGCTTTTTCCTGTTAATCCTAGCATGATAAAGAAGATTCAAAGAGAGTGAGATGCCAGCTCCTTTCATTCAGTCAGTAGCTTCAAACATTTCTGGTATATGAAAAACATGTTTTTCAATGGCAAAAATCAATGAATATTGTAAATGCACAAACAGTAATATCTCCACATTGCACGGTGCAATTCTGAAATTTTTAGCTTTTTCCTGTTAATCCTAGCATGATAAAGAAGATTCAAAGAGTGAGATGCCAGCTCCTTTCATTCAGTCAGTAGCTTCAAACATTTCTGGTATATGAAAAACATGTTTTTCAATGGCAAAAATCAATGAATATTGTAAATGCACAAACAGTAATATCTCCACATTGCAAGGTGCAATTCTGAAATTTTTTGCTTTTTCCTGTTAATCCTAGCATGATAAAGAAGATTCAAAGAGAGTGAGATGCCAGCTCCTTTCATTCAGTCAGTAGCTTCAAACATTTCTGGTATATGAAAAACATGTTTTTCAATGGCAAAAATCAATGAATATTGTAAATGCACAAACAGTAATATCTCCACATTGCAAGGTGCAATTCTGAAATTTTTTGCTTTTTCCTGCTAATCCTAGCATGATAAAGAAGATTCAAAGAGAGTGAGATGCCAGCTCCTTTCATTCAGTCAGTAGCTTCAAACATTTCTGGTATATGAAAAACATGTTTTTCAATGGCAAAAATCAATGAATATTGTAAATGCACAAACAGTAATATCTCCACATTGCACGGTGCAATTCTGAAATTTTTAGCTTTTTCCTGTTAATCCTAGCATGATAAAGAAGATTCAAAGAGAGTGAGATGCCAGCTCCTTTCATTCAGTCAGTAGCTTCAAACATTTCTGGTATATGAAAAACATGTTTTTCAATGGCAAAAATCAATGAATATTGTAAATGCACAAACAGTAATATCTCCACATTGCAAGGTGCAATTCTGAAATTTTTTGCTTTTTCCTGCTAATCCTAGCATGATAAAGAAGATTCAAAGAGAGTGAGATGCCAGCTCCTTTCATTCAGTCAGTAGCTTCAAACATTTCTGGTATATGAAAAACATGTTTTTCAATGGCAAAAATCAATGAATATTGTAAATGCACAAACAGTAATATCTCCACATTGCACGGTGCAATTCTGAAATTTTTAGCTTTTTCCTGTTAATCCTAGCATGATAAAGAAGATTCAAAGAGAGTGAGATGCCAGCTCCTTTCATTCAGTCAGTAGCTTCAAACATTTCTGGTATATGAAAAACATGTTTTTCAATGGCAAAAATCAATGAATATTGTAAATGCACAAACAGTAATATCTCCACATTGCAAGGTGCAATTCTGAAATTTTTTGCTTTTTCCTGTTAATCCTAGCATGATAAAGAAGATTCAAAGAGAGTGAGATGCCAGCTCCTTTCATTCAGTCAGTAGCTTCAAACATTTCTGGTATATGAAAAACATGTTTTTCAATGGCAAAAATCAATGAATATTGTAAATGCACAAACAGTAATATCTCCACATTGCAAGGTGCAATTCTGAAATTTTTTGCTTTTTCCTGCTAATCCTAGCATGATAAAGAAGATTCAAAGAGAGTGAGATGCCAGCTCCTTTCATTCAGTCAGTAGCTTCAAACATTTCTGGTATATGAAAAACATGTTTTTCAATGGCAAAAATCAATGAATATTGTAAATGCACAAACAGTAATATCTCCACATTGCAAGGTGCAATTCTGAAATTTTTTGCTTTTTCCTGCTAATCCTAGCATGATAAAGAAGATTCAAAGAGAGTGAGATGCCAGCTCCTTTCATTCAGTCAGTAGCTTCAAACATTTCTGGTATATGAAAAACATGTTTTTCAATGGCAAAAATCAATGAATATTGTAAATGCACAAACAGTAATATCTCCACATTGCACGGTGCAATTCTGAAATTTTTAGCTTTTTCCTGTTAATCCTAGCATGATAAAGAAGATTCAAAGAGAGTGAGATGCCAGCTCCTTTCATTCAGTCAGTAGCTTCAAACATTTCTGGTATATGAAAAACATGTTTTTCAATGGCAAAAATCAATGAATATTGTAAATGCACAAACAGTAATATCTCCACATTGCAAGGTGCAATTCTTTAATTTTTTGCTTTTTCCTGTTAATCCTAGCATGATAAAGAAGATTCAAAGAGAGTGAGATGCCAGCTCCTTTCATTCAGTCAGTAGCTTCAAACATTTCTGGTATATGAAAAACATGTTTTTCAATGGCAAAAATCAATGAATATTGTAAATGCACAAACAGTAATATCTCCACATTGCAAGGTGCAATTCTGAAATTTTTTGCTTTTTCCTGCTAATCCTAGCATGATAAAGAAGATTCAAAGAGAGTGAGATGCCAGCTCCTTTCATTCAGTCAGTAGCTTCAAACATTTCTGGTAGATGAAAAACATGTTTTTCAATGGCAAAAATCAATGAATATTGTAAATGCACAAACAGTAATATCTCCACATTGCACGGTGCAATTCTCAAATTTTTAGCTTTTTCCTGTTAATCCTAGCATGATAAAGAAGATTCAAAGAGAGTGAGATGCCAGCTCCTTTCATTCAGTCAGTAGCTTCAAACATTTCTGGTATATGAAAAACATGTTTTTCAATGGCAAAAATCAATGAATATTGTAAATGCACAAACAGTAATATCTCCACATTGCAAGGTGCAATTCTGAAATTTTTTGCTTTTTCCTGCTAATCCTAGCATGATAAAGAAGATTCAAAGAGAGTGAGATGCCAGCTCCTTTCATTCAGTCAGTAGCTTCAAACATTTCTGGTATATGAAAAACATGTTTTTCAATGGCAAAAATCAATGAATATTGTAAATGCACAAACAGTAATATCTCCACATTGCAAGGTGCAATTCTGAAATTTTTTGCTTTTTCCTGCTAATCCTAGCATGATAAAGAAGATTCAAAGAGAGTGAGATGCCAGCTCCTTTCATTCAGTCAGTAGCTTCAAACATTTCTGGTATATGAAAAACATGTTTTTCAATGGCAAAAATCAATGAATATTGTAAATGCACAAACAGTAATATCTCCACATTGCACGGTGCAATTCTGAAATTTTTAGCTTTTTCCTGTTAATCCTAGCATGATAAAGAAGATTCAAAGAGAGTGAGATGCCAGCTCCTTTCATTCAGTCAGTAGCTTCAAACATTTCTGGTATATGAAAAACATGTTTTTCAATGGCAAAAATCAATGAATATTGTAAATGCACAAACAGTAATATCTCCACATTGCAAGGTGCAATTCTGAAATTTTTTGCTTTTTCCTGCTAATCCTAGCATGATAAAGAAGATTCAAAGAGAGTGAGATGCCAGCTCCTTTCATTCAGTCAGTAGCTTCAAACATTTCTGGTATATGAAAAACATGTTTTTCAATGGCAAAAATCAATGAATATTGTAAATGCACAAACAGTAATATCTCCACATTGCACGGTGCAATTCTGAAATTTTTAGCTTTTTCCTGTTAATCCTAGCATGATAAAGAAGATTCAAAGAGAGTGAGATGCCAGCTCCTTTCATTCAGTCAGTAGCTTCAAACATTTCTGGTATATGAAAAACATGTTTTTCAATGGCAAAAATCAATGAATATTGTAAATGCACAAACAGTAATATCTCCACATTGCAAGGTGCAATTCTTTAATTTTTTGCTTTTTCCTGTTAATCCTAGCATGATAAAGAAGATTCAAAGAGAGTGAGATGCCAGCTCCTTTCATTCAGTCAGTAGCTTCAAACATTTCTGGTATATGAAAAACATGTTTTTCAATGGCAAAAATCAATGAATATTGTAAATGCACAAACAGTAATATCTCCACATTGCAAGGTGCAATTCTGAAAATTTTTGCTTTTTCCTGCTAATCCTAGCATGATAAAGAAGATTCAAAGAGAGTGAGATGCCAGCTCCTTTCATTCAGTCAGTAGCTTCAAACATTTCTGGTATATGAAAAACATGTTTTTCAATGGCAAAAATCAATGAATATTGTAAATGCACAAACAGTAATATCTCCACATTGCACGGTGCAATTCTGAAATTTTTAGCTTTTTCCTGTTAATCCTAGCATGATAAAGAAGATTCAAAGAGAGTGAGATGCCAGCTCCTTTCATTCAGTCAGTAGCTTCAAACATTTCTGGTATATGAAAAACATGTTTTTCAATGGCAAAAATCAATGAGTATTGTAAATGCACAAACAGTAATATCTCCACATTGCAAGGTGCAATTCTGAAATTTTTTGCTTTTTCCTGTTAATCCTAGCATGATAAAGAAGATTCAAAGAGAGTGAGATGCCAGCTCCTTTCATTCAGTCAGTAGCTTCAAACATTTCTGGTATATGAAAAACATGTTTTTCAATGGCAAAAATCAATGAATATTGTAAATGCACAAACAGTAATTTCTCCGCATTGCAAGGTGCAAGTCTGAAATTTTTTGCTTTTTCCTGCTCCTCTTAGCATGATAAAGAAGATTCAAAGAGAGTGAGATGCCAGCTCCTTTCATTCAGTCAGTAGCTTCAATCATTTCTGGACGTTTTTCAATGGCAAAAATCAATGAATATTGTAAATGCACAAACAGTAATTTCTCCGCATTGCAAGGTGCAATTCTGAAATTTTTTGCTTTTTCCTGCTCCTCTTAGCATGATAAAGAAGATTCAAAGAGAGTGAGATGCCAGCTCCTTTCATTCAGTCAGTAGCTTCAAACATTTCTGGTATATGAATAACATGATGTTTTTCAATGGCAAAAATCAATGAATATTGTAAATGCACAAACAGTAATTTCTCCGCATTGCAAGGTGCAAGTCTGAAATTTTTTGCTTTTTCCTGCTCCTCTTAGCATGATAAAGAAGATTCAAAGAGAGTGAGATGCCAGTTACTTTCATGCAGTCAGTAGCTTCAATCATTTCTGGACGTTTTTCAATGGTAAAAATCAATGAATATTGTAAATGCACAAACAGTAATTTCTCCACATTGCAAGGTGCAATTCTGAAATTTTTTGCTTTTTCCTGCTCCTCTTAGCATGATAAAGAAGATTCAAAGAGAGTGAGATGCCAGCTCCTTTCAGTCAGTAGCTTCAAACATTTCTGGTATATGAATAACATGATGTTTTTCAATGGCAAAAATCAATGAATATTGTAAATGCACAAACAGTAATTTCTCCGCATTGCAAGGTGCAATTCTGAAATTTTTTGCTTTTTCCTGCTCCTCTTAGCATGATAAAGAAGATTCAAAGAGAGTGAGATGCCAGCTCCTTTCATTCAGTCAGTAGCTTCAAACATTTCTGGTATATGAATAACATGATGTTTTTCAATGGCAAAAATCAATGAATATTGTAAATGCACAAACAGTAATTTCTCCGCATTGCAAGGTGCAATTCTGAAATTTTTTGCTTTTTCCTGCTCCTCTTAGCATGATAAAGAAGATTCAAAAAGAGTGAGATGCCAGCTCCTTTCATTCAGTCAGTAGCTTCAATCATTTCTGGATGTTTTTCAATGGCAAAAATCAATGAATATTGTAAATGCACAAACAGTAATTTCTCCGCATTGCAAGGTGCAATTCTGAAATTTTTTGCTTTTTCCTGCTCCTCTTAGCATGATAAAGAAGATTCAAAGAGAGTGAGATGTCAGCTCCTTTCATTCAGTCAGTAGCTTCAAACATTTCTGGTATATGAATAACATGATGTTTTTCAATTGCAAAAATCAATGAATATTGTAAATGCACAAACAGTAATTTCTCCGCATTGCAAGGTGCAATTCTGAAATTTTTTGCTTTTTCCTGCTCCTCTTAGCATGATAAAGAAGATTCAAAGAGAGTGAGATGCCAGCTCCTTTCATTCAGTCAGTAGCTTCAATCATTTCTGGATGTTTTTCAATGGCAAAAATCAATGAATATTGTAAATGCACAAACAGTAATTTCTCCGCATTGCAAGGTGCAATTCTGAAATTTTTTGCTTTTTCCTGCTCCTCTTAGCATGATAAAGAAGATTCAAAGAGAGTGAGATGCCAGCTCCTTTCATTCAGTCAGTAGCTTCAAACATTTCTGGTATATGAATAACATGATGTTTTTCAATGGCAAAAATCAATGAATATTGTAAATGCACAAACAGTAATTTCTCCGCATTGCAAGGTGCAAGTCTGAAATTTTTTTGCTTTTTCCTGCTCCTCTTAGCATGATAAAGAAGATTCAAAGAGAGTGAGATGCCAGCTACTTTCATTCAGTCAGTAGCTTCAATCATTTCTGGACGTTTTTCAATGGTAAAAATCAATGAATATTGTAAATGCACAAACAGTAATTTCTCCACATTGCAAGGTGCAATTCTGAAATTTTTTGCTTTTTCCTGCTCCTCTTAGCATGATAAAGAAGATTCAAAGAGAGTGAGATGCCAGCTCCTTTCATTCAGTCAGTAGCTTCAAACATTTCTGGTATATGAATAACATGATGTTTTTCAATGGCAAAAATCAATGAATATTGTAAATGCACAAACAGTAATTTCTCCACATTGCAAGGTGCAATTCTGAAATTTTTTGCTTTTTCCTGCTCCTCTTAGCATGATAAAGAAGATTCAAAGAGAGTGAGATGCCAGCTCCTTTCATTCAGTCAGTAGCTTCAAACATTTCTGGTATATGAATAACATGATGTTTTTCAATGGCAAAAATCAATGAATATTGTAAATGCACAAACAGTAATTTCTCCGCATTGCAAGGTGCAATTCTGAAATTTTTTGCTTTTTCCTGCTCCTCTTAGCATGATAAAGAAGATTCAAAGAGAGTGAGATGCCAGCTCCTTTCATTCAGTCAGTAGCTTCAATCATTTCTGGACGTTTTTCAATGGCAAAAATCAATGAATATTGTAAATGCACAAACAGTAATTTCTCCGCATTGCAAGGTGCAATTCTGAAATTTTTTGCTTTTTCCTGCTCCTCTTAGCATGATAAAGAAGATTCAAAGAGAGTGAGATGTCAGCTCCTTTCATTCAGTCAGTAGCTTCAAACATTTCTGGTATATGAATAACATGATGTTTTTCAATGGCTAAAATCAATGAATATTGTAAATGCACAAACAGTAATTTCTCCGCATTGCAAGGTGCAATTCTGAAATTTTTTGCTTTTTCCTGCTCCTCTTAGCATGATAAAGAAGATTCAAAGAGAGTGAGATGCCAGCTCCTTTCATTCAGTCAGTAGCTTCAATCATTTCTGGACGTTTTTCAATGGCAAAAATCAATGAATATTGTAAATGCACAAACAGTAATTTCTCCGCATTGCAAGGTGCAATTCTGAAATTTTTTGCTTTTTCCTGCTCCTCTTAGCATGATAAAGAAGATTCAAAGAGAGTGAGATGCCAGCTCCTTTCATTCAGTCAGTAGCTTCAAACATTTCTGGAATATGAATAACATGATGTTTTTCAATGGCAAAAATCAATGAATATTGTAAATGCACAAACAGTAATTTCTCCGCATTGCAAGGTGCAAGTCTGAAATTTTTTGCTTTTTCCTGCTCCTCTTAGCATGATAAAGAAGATTCAAAGAGAGTGAGATGCCAGCTACTTTCATTCAGTCAGTAGCTTCAATCATTTCTGGACGTTTTTCAATGGTAAAAATCAATGAATATTGTAAATGCACAAACAGTAATTTCTCCACATTGCAATGTGCAATTCTAAAATTTTTTGCTTTTTCCTGCTCCTCTTAGCATGATAAAGAAGATTCAAAGAGAGTGAGATGCCAGCTCCTTTCATTCAGTCAGTAGCTTCAAACATTTCTGGTATATGAATAACATGATGTTTTTCAATGGCAAAAATCAATGAATATTGTAAATGCACAAACAGTAATTTCTCCGCATTGCAAGGTGCAATTCTGAAATTTTTTGCTTTTTCCTGCTCCTCTTAGCATGATAAAGAAGATTCAAAGAGAGTGAGATGCCAACTCCTTTCATTCAGTCAGTAGCTTCAAACATTTCTGGTATATGAATAACATGATGTTTTTCAATGGCAAAAATCAATGAATATTGTAAATGCACAAACAGTAATTTCTCCGCATTGCAAGGTGCAATTCTGAAATTTTTTGCTTTTTCCTGCTCCTCTTAGCATGATAGAGAAGATTCAAAGAGAGTGAGGTGCCAGCTCCTTTCATTCAGTCAGTAGCTTCAAACATTTCTGGTATATGAATAACATGTTTTTCAATGGCAAAAATCAATGAATATTGTAAATGCACAAACAGTAATTTCTCCGCATTGCAAGGTGCAATTCTGAAATTTTTTGCTTTTTCCTGCTCCTCTTAGCATGATAAAGAAGATTCAAAGAGAGTGAGATGCCAGCTCCTTTCATTCAATCAGTAGCTTCAATCATTTCTGGACGTTTTTCAATGGCAAAAATCAATGAATATTGTAAATGCACAAACAGTAATTTCTCCGCATTGCAAGGTGCAAGTCTGAAATTTTTTGCTTTTTCCTGCTCCTCTTAGCATGATAAAGAAGATTCAAAGAGAGTGAGATGCCAGCTCCTTTCATTCAGTCAGTAGCTTCAAACATTTCTGGTATATGAATAACATGATGTTTTTCAATGGCAAAAATCAATGAATATTGTAAATGCACAAACAGTAATTTCTCCGCATTGCAAGGTGCAAGTCTGAAATTTTTTGCTTTTTCCTGCTCCTCTTAGCATGATAAAGAAGATTCAAAGAGAGTGAGATGCCAGCTACTTTCATTCAGTCAGTAGCTTCAATCATTTCTGGACGTTTTTCAATGGTAAAAATCAATGAATATTGTAAATGCACAAACAGTAATTTCTCCACATTGCAAGGTGCAATTCTGAAATTTTTTGCTTTTTCCTGCTCCTCTTAGCATGATAAAGAAGATTCAAAGAGAGTGAGATGCCAGCTCCTTTCATTCAGTCAGTAGCTTCAAACATTTCTGGTATATGAATAACATGATGTTTTTCAATGGCAAAAATCAATGAATATTGTAAATGCACAAACAGTAATTTCTCCACATTGCAAGGTGCAATTCTGAAATTTTTTGCTTTTTCCTGCTCCTCTTAGCATGATAAAGAAGATTCAAAGAGAGTGAGATGCCAGCTCCTTTCATTCAGTCAGTAGCTTCAAACATTTCTGGTATATGAATAACATGATGTTTTTCAATGGCAAAAATCAATGAATATTGTAAATGCACAAACAGTAATTTCTCCGCATTGCAAGGTGCAATTCTGAAATTTTTTGCTTTTTCCTGCTCCTCTTAGCATGATAAAGAAGATTCAAATAGAGTGAGATGCCAGCTCCTTTCATTCAGTCAGTAGCTTCAATCATTTCTGGACGTTTTTCAATGGCAAAAATCAATGAATATTGTAAATGCACAAACAGTAATTTCTCCGCATTGCAAGGTGCAATTCTGAAATTTTTTGCTTTTTCCTGCTCCTCTTAGCATGATAAAGAAGATTCAAAGAGAGTGAGATGCCAGCTCCTTTCATTCAGTCAGTAGCTTCAAACATTTCTGGTATATGAATAACATGATGTTTTTCAATGGCAAAAATCAATGAATATTGTAAATGCACAAACAGTAATTTCTCCGCATTGCAAGGTGCAAGTCTGAAATTTTTTGCTTTTTCCTGCTCCTCTTAGCATGATAAAGAAGATTCAAAGAGAGTGAGATGCCAGCTCCTTTCATTCAGTCAGTAGCTTCAATCATTTCTGGATGTTTTTCAATGGCAAAAATCAATGAATATTGTAAATGCACAAACTGTAATTTCTCCGTATTGCAAGGTGCAATTCTGAAATTTTTTGCTTTTTCCTGCTACTCTTAGCATGATAAAGAAGATTCAAAGAGAGTGAGATGCCAGCTCCTTTCATTCAGTCAGTAGCTTCAATCATTTCTGGACGTTTTTCAATGGCAAAAATCAATGAATATTGTAAATGCACAAACAGTAATTTCTCCGCATTGCAAGGTGCAATTCTGAAATTTTTTGCTTTTTCCTGCTCCTCTTAGCATGATAAAGAAGATTCAAAGAGAGTGAGATGACAGCTCCTTTCATTTAGTCAGTACCTTCAATCATTTCTGGACGTTTTTCAATGGCAAAAATCAATGAATATTGTAAATGCACAAACAGTAATTTCTCCGCATTGCAAGGTGCAATTCTGAAATTTTTTGCTTTTTCCCGCTCCTCTTAGCATGATAAAGAAGTTTGAAAGAGAGTGAGGTGCCAGCTCCTTTCATTCAGTCAGTAGCTTCAAACATTTCTGGTATATGAATAACATGTTTTTCAATGGCAAAAATCAATGAATATTGTAAATGCACAAACAGTAATTTCTCCGCATTGCAAGGTGCAATTCTGAAATTTTTTGATTTTTCCTGCTCCTCTTAGCATGATAAAGAAGATTCAAAGAGAGTGAGATGCCAGCTCCTTTCATTCAGTCAGTAGCTTCAATCATTTCTGGACGTTTTTCAATGGCAAAAATCAATGAATATTGTAAATGCACAAACAGTAATTTCTCCGCATTGCAAGGTGCAATTCTGAAATTTTTTGCTTTTTCCTGCTCCTCTTAGCATGATAAAGAAGATTCAAAGAGAGTGAGATGCCAGCTCCTTTCATTCAGTCAGTAGCTTCAAACATTTCTGGTATATGAATAACATGATGTTTTTCAATGGCAAAAATCAATGAATATTGTAAATGCACAAACAGTAATTTCTCCGCATTGCAAGGTGCAATTCTGAAATTTTTTGCTTTTTCCTGCTCCTCTTAGCATGATAAAGAAGATTCAAAGAGAGTGAGATGCCAGCTCCTTTCATTCAGTCAGTAGCTTCAAACATTTCTGGTATATGAATAACATGATGTTTTTCAATGGCAAAAATCAATGAATATTGTAAATGCACAAACAGTAATTTCTCCGCATTGCAAGGTGCAAGTCTGAAATTTTTTGCTTTTTCCTGCTCCTCTTAGCATGATAAAGAAGATTCAAAGAGAGTGAGATGCCAGCTACTTTCATTCAGTCAGTAGCTTCAATCATTTCTGGACGTTTTTCAATGGTAAAAATCAATGAATATTGTAAATGCACAAACAGTAATTTCTCCACATTGCAAGGTGCAATTCTGAAATTTTTTGCTTTTTCCTGCTCCTCTTAGCATGATAAAGAAGATTCAAAGAGAGTGAGATGCCAGCTCCTTTCATTCAGTCAGTAGCTTCAAACATTTCTGGTATATGAATAACATGATGTTTTTCAATGGCAAAAATCAATGAATATTGTAAATGCACAAACAGTAATTTCTCCGCATTGCAAGGTGCAATTCTGAAATTTTTTGCTTTTTCCTGCTCCTCTTAGCATGATAAAGAAGATTCAAAGAGAGTGAGATGCCAGCTCCTTTCATTCAGTCAGTAGCTTCAATCATTTCTGGATGTTTTTCAATGGCAAAAATCAATGAATATTGTAAATGCACAAACTGTAATTTCTCCGCATTGCAAGGTGCAATTCTGAAATTTTTTGCTTTTTCCTGCTCCTCTTAGCATGATAAAGAAGATTCAAAGAGAGTGAGATGCCAGCTCCTTTCATTCAGTCAGTAGCTTCAATCATTTCTGGACGTTTTTCAGTGGCAAAAATCAATGAATATTGTAAATGCACAAACAGTAATTTCTCCGCATTGCAAGGTGCAATTCTGAAATTTTTTGCTTTTTCCTGCTCCTCTTAGCATGATAAAGAAGATTCAAAGAGAGTGAGATGCCAGCTCCTTTCATTCAGTCAGTACCTTCAATCATTTCTGGACGTTTTTCAATGGCAAAAATCAATGAATATTGTAAATGCACAAACAGTAATTTCTCCGCATTGCAAGGTGCAAGTCTGAAATTTTTTGCTTTTTCCTGCTCCTCTTAGCATGATAAAGAAGATTCAAAGAGAGTGAGATGCCAGCTACTTTCATTCAGTCAGTAGCTTCAATCATTTCTGGACGTTTTTCAATGGTAAAAATCAATGAATATTGTAAATGCACAAACAGTAATTTCTCCACATTGCAAGGTGCAATTCTGAAATTTTTTGCTTTTTCCTGCTCCTCTTAGCATGATAAAGAAGATTCAAAGAGAGTGAGATGCCAGCTCCTTTCATTCAGTCAGTAGCTTCAAACATTTCTGGTATATGAATAACATGATGTTTTTCAATGGCAAAAATCAATGAATATTGTAAATGCACAAACAGTAATTTCTCCACATTGCAAGGTGCAATTCTGAAATTTTTTGCTTTTTCCTGCTCCTCTTAGCATGATAAAGAAGATTCAAAGAGAGTGAGATGCCAGCTCCTTTCATTCAGTCAGTAGCTTCAATCATTTCTGGACGTTTTTCAATGGCAAAAATCAATGAATATTGTAAATGCACAAACAGTAATTTCTCCGCATTGCAAGGTGCAATTCTGAAATTTTTTGCTTTTTCCTGCTCCTCTTAGCATGATAAAGAAGATTCAAAGAGAGTGAGATGTCAGCTCCTTTCATTCAGTCAGTAGCTTCAAACATTTCTGGTATATGAATAACATGATGTTTTTCAATGGCAAAAATCAATGAATATTGTAAATGCACAAACAGTAATTTCTCCGCATTGCAAGGTGCAATTCTGAAATTTTTTGCTTTTTCCTGCTCCTCTTAGCATGATAAAGAAGATTCAAAGAGAGTGAGATGCCAGCTCCTTTCATTCAGTCAGTAGCTTCAATCATTTCTGGACGTTTTTCAATGGCAAAAATCAATGAATATTGTAAATGCACAAACAGTAATTTCTCCGCATTGCAAGGTGCAATTATGAAATTTTTTGCTTTTTCCTGGTCCTCTTAGCATGATAAAGAAGATTCAAAGAGAGTGAGATGCCAGCTCCTTTCATTCAGTCAGTAGCTTCAAACATTTCTGGTATATGAATAACATGATGTTTTTCAATGGCAAAAATCAATGAATATTGTAAATGCACAAACAGTAATTTCTCCGCATTGCAAGGTGCAAGTCTGAAATTTTTTGCTTTTTCCTGCTCCTCTTAGCATGATAAAGAAGATTCAAAGAGAGTGAGATGCCAGCTCCTTTCATTCAGTCAGTAGCTTCAATCATTTCTGGATGTTTTTCAATGGCAAAAATCAATGAATATTGTAAATGCACAAACTGTAATTTCTCCGTATTGCAAGGTGCAATTCTGAAATTTTTTGCTTTTTCCTGCTCCTCTTAGCATGATAAAGAAGATTCAAAGAGAGTGAGATGCCAGCTCCTTTCATTCAGTCAGTAGCTTCAATCATTTCTGGACGTTTTTCAATGGCAAAAATCAATGAATATTGTAAATGCACAAACAGTAATTTCTCCGCATTGCAAGGTGCAATTCTGAAATTTTTTGCTTTTTCCTGCTCCTCTTAGCATGATAAAGAAGATTCAAAGAGAGTGAGATGACAGCTCCTTTCATTTAGTCAGTACCTTCAATCATTTCTGGACGTTTTTCAATGGCAAAAATCAATGAATATTGTAAATGCACAAACAGTAATTTCTCCGCATTGCAAGGTGCAATTCTGAAATTTTTTGCTTTTTCCCGCTCCTCTTAGCATGATAAAGAAGATTGAAAGAGAGTGAGGTGCCAGCTCCTTTCATTGTCAGTAGCTTCAAACATTTCTGGTATATGAATAACATGTTTTTCAATGGCAAAAATCAATGAATATGGTAAATGCACAAACAGTAATTTCTCCGCATTGCAAGGTGCAATTCTGAAATTTTTTGATTTTTCCTGCTCCTCTTAGCATGATAAAGAAGATTCAAAGAGAGTGAGATGCCAGCTCCTTTCATTCAGTCAGTAGCTTCAATCATTTCTGGACGTTTTTCAATGGCAAAAATCAATGAATATTGTAAATGCACAAACAGTAATTTCTCCGCATTGCAAGGTGCAATTCTGAAATTTTTTGCTTTTTCCTGCTCCTCTTAGCATGATAAAGAAGATTCAAAGAGAGTGAGATGCCAGCTCCTTTCATTCAGTCAGTAGCTTCAAACATTTCTGGTATATGAATAACATGATGTTTTTCAATTGCAAAAATCAATGAATATTGTAAATGCACAAACAGTAATTTCTCCGCATTGCAAGGTGCAATTCTGAAATTTTTTGCTTTTTCCTGCTCCTCTTAGCATGATAAAGAAGATTCAAAGAGAGTGAGATGCCAGCTCCTTTCATTCAGTCAGTAGCTTCAATCATTTCTGGATGTTTTTCAATGGCAAAAATCAATGAATATTGTAAATGCACAAACAGTAATTTCTCCGCATTGCAAGGTGCAATTCTGAAATTTTTTGCTTTTTCCTGCTCCTCTTAGCATGATAAAGAAGATTCAAAGAGAGTGAGATGCCAGCTCCTTTCATTCAGTCAGTAGCTTCAAACATTTCTGGTATATGAATAACATGATGTTTTTCAATGGCAAAAATCAATGAATATTGTAAATGCACAAACAGTAATTTCTCCGCATTGCAAGGTGCAAGTCTGAAATTTTTTTGCTTTTTCCTGCTCCTCTTAGCATGATAAAGAAGATTCAAAGAGAGTGAGATGCCAGCTACTTTCATTCAGTCAGTAGCTTCAATCATTTCTGGACGTTTTTCAATGGTAAAAATCAATGAATATTGTAAATGCACAAACAGTAATTTCTCCACATTGCAAGGTGCAATTCTGAAATTTTTTGCTTTTTCCTGCTCCTCTTAGCATGATAAAGAAGATTCAAAGAGAGTGAGATGCCAGCTCCTTTCATTCAGTCAGTAGCTTCAAACATTTCTGGTATATGAATAACATGATGTTTTTCAATGGCAAAAATCAATGAATATTGTAAATGCACAAACAGTAATTTCTCCACATTGCAAGGTGCAATTCTGAAATTTTTTGCTTTTTCCTGCTCCTCTTAGCATGATAAAGAAGATTCAAAGAGAGTGAGATGCCAGCTCCTTTCATTCAGTCAGTAGCTTCAAACATTTCTGGTATATGAATAACATGATGTTTTTCAATGGCAAAAATCAATGAATATTGTAAATGCACAAACAGTAATTTCTCCGCATTGCAAGGTGCAATTCTGAAATTTTTTGCTTTTTCCTGCTCCTCTTAGCATGATAAAGAAGATTCAAAGAGAGTGAGATGCCAGCTCCTTTCATTCAGTCAGTAGCTTCAATCATTTCTGGACGTTTTTCAATGGCAAAAATCAATGAATATTGTAAATGCACAAACAGTAATTTCTCCGCATTACAAGGTGCAATTCTGAAATTTTTTGCTTTTTCCTGCTCCTCTTAGCATGATAAAGAAGATTCAAAGAGAGTGAGATGTCAGCTCCTTTCATTCAGTCAGTAGCTTCAAACATTTCTGGTATATGAATAACATGATGTTTTTCAATGGCTAAAATCAATGAATATTGTAAATGCACAAACAGTAATTTCTCCGCATTGCAAGGTGCAATTCTGAAATTTTTTGCTTTTTCCTGCTCCTCTTAGCATGATAAAGAAGATTCAAAGAGAGTGAGATGCCAGCTCCTTTCATTCAGTCAGTAGCTTCAATCATTTCTGGACGTTTTTCAATGGCAAAAATCAATGAATATTGTAAATGCACAAACAGTAATTTCTCCGCATTGCAAGGTGCAATTCTGAAATTTTTTGCTTTTTCCTGCTCCTCTTAGCATGATAAAGAAGATTCAAAGAGAGTGAGATGCCAGCTCCTTTCATTCAGTCAGTAGCTTCAAACATTTCTGGAATATGAATAACATGATGTTTTTCAATGGCAAAAATCAATGAATATTGTAAATGCACAAACAGTAATTTCTCCGCATTGCAAGGTGCAAGTCTGAAATTTTTTGCTTTTTCCTGCTCCTCTTAGCATGATAAAGAAGATTCAAAGAGAGTGAGATGCCAGCTACTTTCATTCAGTCAGTAGCTTCAATCATTTCTGGACGTTTTTCAATGGTAAAAATCAATGAATATTGTAAATGCACAAACAGTAATTTCTCCACATTGCAATGTGCAATTCTAAAATTTTTTGCTTTTTCCTGCTCCTCTTAGCATGATAAAGAAGATTCAAAGAGAGTGAGATGCCAGCTCCTTTCATTCAGTCAGTAGCTTCAAACATTTCTGGTATATGAATAACATGATGTTTTTCAATGGCAAAAATCAATGAATATTGTAAATGCACAAACAGTAATTTCTCCGCATTGCAAGGTGCAATTCTGAAATTTTTTGCTTTTTCCTGCTCCTCTTAGCATGATAAAGAAGATTCAAAGAGAGTGAGATGCCAACTCCTTTCATTCAGTCAGTAGCTTCAAACATTTCTGGTATATGAATAACATGATGTTTTTCAATGGCAAAAATCAATGAATATTGTAAATGCACAAACAGTAATTTCTCCGCATTGCAAGGTGCAATTCTGAAATTTTTTGCTTTTTCCTGCTCCTCTTAGCATGATAGAGAAGATTCAAAGAGAGTGAGGTGCCAGCTCCTTTCATTCAGTCAGTAGCTTCAAACATTTCTGGTATATGAATAACATGTTTTTCAATGGCAAAAATCAATGAATATTGTAAATGCACAAACAGTAATTTCTCCGCATTGCAAGGTGCAATTCTGAAATTTTTTGCTTTTTCCTGCTCCTCTTAGCATGATAAAGAAGATTCAAAGAGAGTGAGATGCCAGCTCCTTTCATTCAATCAGTAGCTTCAATCATTTCTGGACGTTTTTCAATGGCAAAAATCAATGAATATTGTAAATGCACAAACAGTAATTTCTCCGCATTGCAAGGTGCAAGTCTGAAATTTTTTGCTTTTTCCTGCTCCTCTTAGCATGATAAAGAAGATTCAAAGAGAGTGAGATGCCAGCTCCTTTCATTCAGTCAGTAGCTTCAAACATTTCTGGTATATGAATAACATGATGTTTTTCAATGGCAAAAATCAATGAATATTGTAAATGCACAAACAGTAATTTCTCCGCATTGCAAGGTGCAAGTCTGAAATTTTTTGCTTTTTCCTGCTCCTCTTAGCATGATAAAGAAGATTCAAAGAGAGTGAGATGCCAGCTACTTTCATTCAGTCAGTAGCTTCAATCATTTCTGGACGTTTTTCAATGGTAAAAATCAATGAATATTGTAAATGCACAAACAGTAATTTCTCCACATTGCAAGGTGCAATTCTGAAATTTTTTGCTTTTTCCTGCTCCTCTTAGCATGATAAAGAAGATTCAAAGAGAGTGAGATGCCAGCTCCTTTCATTCAGTCAGTAGCTTCAAACATTTCTGGTATATGAATAACATGATGTTTTTCAATGGCAAAAATCAATGAATATTGTAAATGCACAAACAGTAATTTCTCCACATTGCAAGGTGCAATTCTGAAATTTTTTGCTTTTTCCTGCTCCTCTTAGCATGATAAAGAAGATTCAAAGAGAGTGAGATGCCAGCTCCTTTCATTCAGTCAGTAGCTTCAAACATTTCTGGTATATGAATAACATGATGTTTTTCAATGGCAAAAATCAATGAATATTGTAAATGCACAAACAGTAATTTCTCCGCATTGCAAGGTGCAATTCTGAAATTTTTTGCTTTTTCCTGCTCCTCTTAGCATGATAAAGAAGATTCAAATAGAGTGAGATGCCAGCTCCTTTCATTCAGTCAGTAGCTTCAATCATTTCTGGACGTTTTTCAATGGCAAAAATCAATGAATATTGTAAATGCACAAACAGTAATTTCTCCGCATTGCAAGGTGCAATTCTGAAATTTTTTGCTTTTTCCTGCTCCTCTTAGCATGATAAAGAAGATTCAAAGAGAGTGAGATGCCAGCTCCTTTCATTCAGTCAGTAGCTTCAAACATTTCTGGTATATGAATAACATGATGTTTTTCAATGGCAAAAATCAATGAATATTGTAAATGCACAAACAGTAATTTCTCCGCATTGCAAGGTGCAAGTCTGAAATTTTTTGCTTTTTCCTGCTCCTCTTAGCATGATAAAGAAGATTCAAAGAGAGTGAGATGCCAGCTCCTTTCATTCAGTCAGTAGCTTCAATCATTTCTGGATGTTTTTCAATGGCAAAAATCAATGAATATTGTAAATGCACAAACTGTAATTTCTCCGTATTGCAAGGTGCAATTCTGAAATTTTTTGCTTTTTCCTGCTACTCTTAGCATGATAAAGAAGATTCAAAGAGAGTGAGATGCCAGCTCCTTTCATTCAGTCAGTAGCTTCAATCATTTCTGGACGTTTTTCAATGGCAAAAATCAATGAATATTGTAAATGCACAAACAGTAATTTCTCCGCATTGCAAGGTGCAATTCTGAAATTTTTTGCTTTTTCCTGCTCCTCTTAGCATGATAAAGAAGATTCAAAGAGAGTGAGATGACAGCTCCTTTCATTTAGTCAGTACCTTCAATCATTTCTGGACGTTTTTCAATGGCAAAAATCAATGAATATTGTAAATGCACAAACAGTAATTTCTCCGCATTGCAAGGTGCAATTCTGAAATTTTTTGCTTTTTCCCGCTCCTCTTAGCATGATAAAGAAGATTGAAAGAGAGTGAGGTGCCAGCTCCTTTCATTCAGTCAGTAGCTTCAAACATTTCTGGTATATGAATAACATGTTTTTCAATGGCAAAAATCAATGAATATTGTAAATGCACAAACAGTAATTTCTCCGCATTGCAAGGTGCAATTCTGAAATTTTTTGATTTTTCCTGCTCCTCTTAGCATGATAAAGAAGATTCAAAGAGAGTGAGATGCCAGCTCCTTTCATTCAGTCAGTAGCTTCAATCATTTCTGGACGTTTTTCAATGGCAAAAATCAATGAATATTGTAAATGCACAAACAGTAATTTCTCCGCATTGCAAGGTGCAATTCTGAAATTTTTTGCTTTTTCCTGCTCCTCTTAGCATGATAAAGAAGATTCAAAGAGAGTGAGATGCCAGCTCCTTTCATTCAGTCAGTAGCTTCAAACATTTCTGGTATATGAATAACATGATGTTTTTCAATGGCAAAAATCAATGAATATTGTAAATGCACAAACAGTAATTTCTCCGCATTGCAAGGTGCAATTCTGAAATTTTTTGCTTTTTCCTGCTCCTCTTAGCATGATAAAGAAGATTCAAAGAGAGTGAGATGCCAGCTCCTTTCATTCAGTCAGTAGCTTCAAACATTTCTGGTATATGAATAACATGATGTTTTTCAATGGCAAAAATCAATGAATATTGTAAATGCACAAACAGTAATTTCTCCGCATTGCAAGGTGCAAGTCTGAAATTTTTTGCTTTTTCCTGCTCCTCTTAGCATGATAAAGAAGATTCAAAGAGAGTGAGATGCCAGCTACTTTCATTCAGTCAGTAGCTTCAATCATTTCTGGACGTTTTTCAATGGTAAAAATCAATGAATATTGTAAATGCACAAACAGTAATTTCTCCACATTGCAAGGTGCAATTCTGAAATTTTTTGCTTTTTCCTGCTCCTCTTAGCATGATAAAGAAGATTCAAAGAGAGTGAGATGCCAGCTCCTTTCATTCAGTCAGTAGCTTCAAACATTTCTGGTATATGAATAACATGATGTTTTTCAATGGCAAAAATCAATGAATATTGTAAATGCACAAACAGTAATTTCTCCGCATTGCAAGGTGCAATTCTGAAATTTTTTGCTTTTTCCTGCTCCTCTTAGCATGATAAAGAAGATTCAAAGAGAGTGAGATGCCAGCTCCTTTCATTCAGTCAGTAGCTTCAATCATTTCTGGATGTTTTTCAATGGCAAAAATCAATGAATATTGTAAATGCACAAACTGTAATTTCTCCGCATTGCAAGGTGCAATTCTGAAATTTTTTGCTTTTTCCTGCTCCTCTTAGCATGATAAAGAAGATTCAAAGAGAGTGAGATGCCAGCTCCTTTCATTCAGTCAGTAGCTTCAATCATTTCTGGACGTTTTTCAGTGGCAAAAATCAATGAATATTGTAAATGCACAAACAGTAATTTCTCCGCATTGCAAGGTGCAATTCTGAAATTTTTTGCTTTTTCCTGATCCTCTTAGCATGATAAAGAAGATTCAAAGAGAGTGAGATGCCAGCTCCTTTCATTCAGTCAGTACCTTCAATCATTTCTGGACGTTTTTCAATGGCAAAAATCAATGAATATTGTAAATGCACAAACAGTAATTTCTCCGCATTGCAAGGTGCAAGTCTGAAATTTTTTGCTTTTTCCTGCTCCTCTTAGCATGATAAAGAAGATTCAAAGAGAGTGAGATGCCAGCTACTTTCATTCAGTCAGTAGCTTCAATCATTTCTGGACGTTTTTCAATGGTAAAAATCAATGAATATTGTAAATGCACAAACAGTAATTTCTCCACATTGCAAGGTGCAATTCTGAAATTTTTTGCTTTTTCCTGCTCCTCTTAGCATGATAAAGAAGATTCAAAGAGAGTGAGATGCCAGCTCCTTTCATTCAGTCAGTAGCTTCAAACATTTCTGGTATATGAATAACATGATGTTTTTCAATGGCAAAAATCAATGAATATTGTAAATGCACAAACAGTAATTTCTCCACATTGCAAGGTGCAATTCTGAAATTTTTTGCTTTTTCCTGCTCCTCTTAGCATGATAAAGAAGATTCAAAGAGAGTGAGATGCCAGCTCCTTTCATTCAGTCAGTAGCTTCAATCATTTCTGGACGTTTTTCAATGGCAAAAATCAATGAATATTGTAAATGCACAAACAGTAATTTCTCCGCATTGCAAGGTGCAATTCTGAAATTTTTTGCTTTTTCCTGCTCCTCTTAGCATGATAAAGAAGATTCAAAGAGAGTGAGATGTCAGCTCCTTTCATTCAGTCAGTAGCTTCAAACATTTCTGGTATATGAATAACATGATGTTTTTCAATGGCAAAAATCAATGAATATTGTAAATGCACAAACAGTAATTTCTCCGCATTGCAAGGTGCAATTCTGAAATTTTTTGCTTTTTCCTGCTCCTCTTAGCATGATAAAGAAGATTCAAAGAGAGTGAGATGCCAGCTCCTTTCATTCAGTCAGTAGCTTCAATCATTTCTGGACGTTTTTCAATGGCAAAAATCAATGAATATTGTAAATGCACAAACAGTAATTTCTCCGCATTGCAAGGTGCAATTATGAAATTTTTTGCTTTTTCCTGGTCCTCTTAGCATGATAAAGAAGATTCAAAGAGAGTGAGATGCCAGCTCCTTTCATTCAGTCAGTAGCTTCAAACATTTCTGGTATATGAATAACATGATGTTTTTCAATGGCAAAAATCAATGAATATTGTAAATGCACAAACAGTAATTTCTCCGCATTGCAAGGTGCAAGTCTGAAATTTTTTGCTTTTTCCTGCTCCTCTTAGCATGATAAAGAAGATTCAAAGAGAGTGAGATGCCAGCTCCTTTCATTCAGTCAGTAGCTTCAATCATTTCTGGATGTTTTTCAATGGCAAAAATCAATGAATATTGTAAATGCACAAACTGTAATTTCTCCGTATTGCAAGGTGCAATTCTGAAATTTTTTGCTTTTTCCTGCTCCTCTTAGCATGATAAAGAAGATTCAAAGAGAGTGAGATGCCAGCTCCTTTCATTCAGTCAGTAGCTTCAATCATTTCTGGACGTTTTTCAATGGCAAAAATCAATGAATATTGTAAATGCACAAACAGTAATTTCTCCGCATTGCAAGGTGCAATTCTGAAATTTTTTGCTTTTTCCTGCTCCTCTTAGCATGATAAAGAAGATTCAAAGAGAGTGAGATGACAGCTCCTTTCATTTAGTCAGTACCTTCAATCATTTCTGGACGTTTTTCAATGGCAAAAATCAATGAATATTGTAAATGCACAAACAGTAATTTCTCCGCATTGCAAGGTGCAATTCTGAAATTTTTTGCTTTTTCCCGCTCCTCTTAGCATGATAAAGAAGATTGAAAGAGAGTGAGGTGCCAGCTCCTTTCATTGTCAGTAGCTTCAAACATTTCTGGTATATGAATAACATGTTTTTCAATGGCAAAAATCAATGAATATGGTAAATGCACAAACAGTAATTTCTCCGCATTGCAAGGTGCAATTCTGAAATTTTTTGATTTTTCCTGCTCCTCTTAGCATGATAAAGAAGATTCAAAGAGAGTGAGATGCCAGCTCCTTTCATTCAGTCAGTAGCTTCAATCATTTCTGGACGTTTTTCAATGGCAAAAATCAATGAATATTGTAAATGCACAAACAGTAATTTCTCCGCATTGCAAGGTGCAATTCTGAAATTTTTTGCTTTTTCCTGCTCCTCTTAGCATGATAAAGAAGATTCAAAGAGAGTGAGATGCCAGCTCCTTTCATTCAGTCAGTAGCTTCAAACATTTCTGGTATATGAATAACATGATGTTTTTCAATGGCAAAAATCAATGAATATTGTAAATGCACAAACAGTAATTTCTCCGCATTGCAAGGTGCAATTCTGAAATTTTTTGCTTTTTCCTGTTAATCCTAGCATGATAAAGAAGATTCAAAGAGAGTGAGATGCCAGCTCCTTTCATTCAGTCAGTAGCTTCAAACATTTCTGGTATATGAAAAACATGTTTTTCAATGGCAAAAATCAATGAATATTGTAAATGCACAAACAGTAATATCTCCACATTGCACGGTGCAATTCTGAAATTTTTAGCTTTTTCCTGTTAATCCTAGCATGATAAAGAAGATTCAAAGAGAGTGAGATGCCAGCTCCTTTCATTCAGTCAGTAGCTTCAAACATTTCTGGTATATGAAAAACATGTTTTTCAATGGCAAAAATCAATGAATATTGTAAATGCACAAACAGTAATATCTCCACATTGCACGGTGCAATTCTGAAATTTTTAGCTTTTTCCTGTTAATCCTAGCATGATAAAGAAGATTCAAAGAGTGAGATGCCAGCTCCTTTCATTCAGTCAGTAGCTTCAAACATTTCTGGTATATGAAAAACATGTTTTTCAATGGCAAAAATCAATGAATATTGTAAATGCACAAACAGTAATATCTCCACATTGCAAGGTGCAATTCTGAAATTTTTTGCTTTTTCCTGTTAATCCTAGCATGATAAAGAAGATTCAAAGAGAGTGAGATGCCAGCTCCTTTCATTCAGTCAGTAGCTTCAAACATTTCTGGTATATGAAAAACATGTTTTTCAATGGCAAAAATCAATGAATATTGTAAATGCACAAACAGTAATATCTCCACATTGCAAGGTGCAATTCTGAAATTTTTTGCTTTTTCCTGCTAATCCTAGCATGATAAAGAAGATTCAAAGAGAGTGAGATGCCAGCTCCTTTCATTCAGTCAGTAGCTTCAAACATTTCTGGTATATGAAAAACATGTTTTTCAATGGCAAAAATCAATGAATATTGTAAATGCACAAACAGTAATATCTCCACATTGCACGGTGCAATTCTGAAATTTTTAGCTTTTTCCTGTTAATCCTAGCATGATAAAGAAGATTCAAAGAGAGTGAGATGCCAGCTCCTTTCATTCAGTCAGTAGCTTCAAACATTTCTGGTATATGAAAAACATGTTTTTCAATGGCAAAAATCAATGAATATTGTAAATGCACAAACAGTAATATCTCCACATTGCAAGGTGCAATTCTGAAATTTTTTGCTTTTTCCTGCTAATCCTAGCATGATAAAGAAGATTCAAAGAGAGTGAGATGCCAGCTCCTTTCATTCAGTCAGTAGCTTCAAACATTTCTGGTATATGAAAAACATGTTTTTCAATGGCAAAAATCAATGAATATTGTAAATGCACAAACAGTAATATCTCCACATTGCACGGTGCAATTCTGAAATTTTTAGCTTTTTCCTGTTAATCCTAGCATGATAAAGAAGATTCAAAGAGAGTGAGATGCCAGCTCCTTTCATTCAGTCAGTAGCTTCAAACATTTCTGGTATATGAAAAACATGTTTTTCAATGGCAAAAATCAATGAATATTGTAAATGCACAAACAGTAATATCTCCACATTGCAAGGTGCAATTCTGAAATTTTTTGCTTTTTCCTGTTAATCCTAGCATGATAAAGAAGATTCAAAGAGAGTGAGATGCCAGCTCCTTTCATTCAGTCAGTAGCTTCAAACATTTCTGGTATATGAAAAACATGTTTTTCAATGGCAAAAATCAATGAATATTGTAAATGCACAAACAGTAATATCTCCACATTGCAAGGTGCAATTCTGAAATTTTTTGCTTTTTCCTGCTAATCCTAGCATGATAAAGAAGATTCAAAGAGAGTGAGATGCCAGCTCCTTTCATTCAGTCAGTAGCTTCAATCATTTCTGGATGTTTTTCAATGGCAAAAATCAATGAATATTGTAAATGCACAAACTGTAATTTCTCCGTATTGCAAGGTGCAATTCTGAAATTTTTTGCTTTTTCCTGCTCCTCTTAGCATGATAAAGAAGATTCAAAGAGAGTGAGATGCCAGCTCCTTTCATTCAGTCAGTAGCTTCAATCATTTCTGGACGTTTTTCAATGGCAAAAATCAATGAATATTGTAAATGCACAAACAGTAATTTCTCCGCATTGCAAGGTGCAATTCTGAAATTTTTTGCTTTTTCCTGCTCCTCTTAGCATGATAAAGAAGATTCAAAGAGAGTGAGATGACAGCTCCTTTCATTTAGTCAGTACCTTCAATCATTTCTGGACGTTTTTCAATGGCAAAAATCAATGAATATTGTAAATGCACAAACAGTAATTTCTCCGCATTGCAAGGTGCAATTCTGAAATTTTTTGCTTTTTCCCGCTCCTCTTAGCATGATAAAGAAGATTGAAAGAGAGTGAGGTGCCAGCTCCTTTCATTGTCAGTAGCTTCAAACATTTCTGGTATATGAATAACATGTTTTTCAATGGCAAAAATCAATGAATATGGTAAATGCACAAACAGTAATTTCTCCGCATTGCAAGGTGCAATTCTGAAATTTTTTGATTTTTCCTGCTCCTCTTAGCATGATAAAGAAGATTCAAAGAGAGTGAGATGCCAGCTCCTTTCATTCAGTCAGTAGCTTCAATCATTTCTGGACGTTTTTCAATGGCAAAAATCAATGAATATTGTAAATGCACAAACAGTAATTTCTCCGCATTGCAAGGTGCAATTCTGAAATTTTTTGCTTTTTCCTGCTCCTCTTAGCATGATAAAGAAGATTCAAAGAGAGTGAGATGCCAGCTCCTTTCATTCAGTCAGTAGCTTCAAACATTTCTGGTATATGAATAACATGATGTTTTTCAATGGCAAAAATCAATGAATATTGTAAATGCACAAACAGTAATTTCTCCGCATTGCAAGGTGCAATTCTGAAATTTTTTGCTTTTTCCTGTTAATCCTAGCATGATAAAGAAGATTCAAAGAGAGTGAGATGCCAGCTCCTTTCATTCAGTCAGTAGCTTCAAACATTTCTGGTATATGAAAAACGTTTTTCAATGGCAAAAATCAATGAATATTGTAAATGCACAAACAGTAATTTCTCCGCATTGCAAGGTGCAAGTCTGAAATTTTTTGCTTTTTCCTGCTCCTCTTAGCATGATAAAGAAGATTCAAAGAGAGTGAGATGCCAGCTACTTTCATTCAGTCAGTAGCTTCAATCATTTCTGGACGTTTTTCAATGGTAAAAATCAATGAATATTGTAAACGCACAAACAGTAATTTCTCCACATTGCAAGGTGCAATTCTGAAATTTTTTGCTTTTTCCTGCTCCTCTTAGCATGATAAAGAAGATTCAAAGAGAGTGAGATGCCAGCTCCTTTCATTCAGTCAGTAGCTTCAAACATTTCTGGTATATGAATAACATGATGTTTTTCAATGGCAAAAATCAATGAATATTGTAAATGCACAAACAGTAATTTCTCCGCATTGCAAGGTGCAATTCTGAAATTTTTTGCTTTTTCCTGCTCCTCTTAGCATGATAAAGAAGATTCAAAGAGAGTGAGATGCCAGCTCCTTTCATTCAGTCAGTAGCTTCAATCATTTCTGGATGTTTTTCAATGGCAAAAATCAATGAATATTGTAAATGCACAAACTGTAATTTCTCCGCATTGCAAGGTGCAATTCTGAAATTTTTTGCTTTTTCCTGCTCCTCTTAGCATGATAAAGAAGATTCAAAGAGAGTGAGATGCCAGCTCCTTTCATTCAGTCAGTAGCTTCAATCATTTCTGGACGTTTTTCAGTGGCAAAAATCAATGAATATTGTAAATGCACAAACAGTAATTTCTCCGCATTGCAAGGTGCAATTCTGAAATTTTTTGCTTTTTCCTGCTCCTCTTAGCATGATAAAGAAGATTCAAAGAGAGTGAGATGCCAGCTCCTTTCATTCAGTCAGTACCTTCAATCATTTCTGGACGTTTTTCAATGGCAAAAATCAATGAATATTGTAAATGCACAAACAGTAATTTCTCCGCATTGCAAGGTGCAATTCTGAAATTTTTTGATTTTTCCTGCTCCTCTTAGCATGATAAAGAAGATTCAAAGAGAGTGAGATGCCAGCTCCTTTCATTCAGTCAGTAGCTTCAATCATTTCTGGACGTTTTTCAATGGCAAAAATCAATGAATATTGTAAATGCACAAACAGTAATTTCTCCGCATTGCAAGGTGCAATTCTGAAATTTTTTGCTTTTTCCTGCTCCTCTTAGCATGATAAAGAAGATTCAAAGAGAGTGAGATGCCAGCTCCTTTCATTCAGTCAGTAGCTTCAAACATTTCTGGTATATGAATAACATGATGTTTTTCAATGGCAAAAATCAATGAATATTGTAAATGCACAAACAGTAATTTCTCCGCATTGCAAGGTGCAATTCTGAAATTTTTTGCTTTTTCCTGCTCCTCTTAGCATGATAAAGAAGATTCAAAGAGAGTGAGATGCCAGCTCCTTTCATTCAGTCAGTAGCTTCAAACATTTCTGGTATATGAATAACATGATGTTTTTCAATGGCAAAAATCAATGAATATTGTAAATGCACAAACAGTAATTTCTCCGCATTGCAAGGTGCAAGTCTGAAATTTTTTGCTTTTTCCTGCTCCTCTTAGCATGATAAAGAAGATTCAAAGAGAGTGAGATGCCAGCTACTTTCATTCAGTCAGTAGCTTCAATCATTTCTGGACGTTTGTCAATGGTAAAAATCAATGAATATTGTAAATGCACAAACAGTAATTTCTCCACATTGCAAGGTGCAATTCTGAAATTTTTTGCTTTTTCCTGCTCCTCTTAGCATGATAAAGAAGATTCAAAGAGAGTGAGATGCCAGCTCCTTTCATTCAGTCAGTAGCTTCAAACATTTCTGGTATATGAATAACATGATGTTTTTCAATGGCAAAAATCAATGAATATTGTAAATGCACAAACAGTAATTTCTCCGCATTGCAAGGTGCAATTCTGAAATTTTTTGCTTTTTCCTGCTCCTCTTAGCATGATAAAGAAGATTCAAAGAGAGTGAGATGCCAGCTCCTTTCATTCAGTCAGTAGCTTCAATCATTTCTGGATGTTTTTCAATGGCAAAAATCAATGAATATTGTAAATGCACAAACTGTAATTTCTCCGCATTGCAAGGTGCAATTCTGAAATTTTTTGCTTTTTCCTGCTCCTCTTAGCATGATAAAGAAGATTCAAAGAGAGTGAGATGCCAGCTCCTTTCATTCAGTCAGTAGCTTCAATCATTTCTGGACGTTTTTCAGTGGCAAAAATCAATGAATATTGTAAATGCACAAACAGTAATTTCTCCGCATTGCAAGGTGCAATTCTGAAATTTTTTGCTTTTTCCTGCTCCTCTTAGCATGATAAAGAAGATTCAAAGAGAGTGAGATGCCAGCTCCTTTCATTCAGTCAGTACCTTCAATCATTTCTGGACGTTTTTCAATGGCAAAAATCAATGAATATTGTAAATGCACAAACAGTAATTTCTCCGCATTGCAAGGTGCAAGTCTGAAATTTTTTGCTTTTTCCTGCTCCTCTTAGCATGATAAAGAAGATTCAAAGAGAGTGAGATGCCAGCTACTTTCATTCAGTCAGTAGCTTCAATCATTTCTGGACGTTTTTCAATGGTAAAAATCAATGAATATTGTAAATGCACAAACAGTAATTTCTCCACATTGCAAGGTGCAATTCTGAAATTTTTTGCTTTTTCCTGCTCCTCTTAGCATGATAAAGAAGATTCAAAGAGAGTGAGATGCCAGCTCCTTTCATTCAGTCAGTAGCTTCAAACATTTCTGGTATATGAATAACATGATGTTTTTCAATGGCAAAAATCAATGAATATTGTAAATGCACAAACAGTAATTTCTCCACATTGCAAGGTGCAATTCTGAAATTTTTTGCTTTTTCCTGCTCCTCTTAGCATGATAAAGAAGATTCAAAGAGAGTGAGATGCCAGCTCCTTTCATTCAGTCAGTAGCTTCAAACATTTCTGGTATATGAATAACATGATGTTTTTCAATGGCAAAAATCAATGAATATTGTAAATGCACAAACAGTAATTTCTCCGCATTGCAAGGTGCAATTCTGAAATTTTTTGCTTTTTCCTGCTCCTCTTAGCATGATAAAGAAGATTCAAAGAGAGTGAGATGCCAGCTCCTTTCATTCAGTCAGTAGCTTCAATCATTTCTGGACGTTTTTCAATGGCAAAAATCAATGAATATTGTAAATGCACAAACAGTAATTTCTCCGCATTGCAAGGTGCAATTCTGAAATTTTTTGCTTTTTCCTGCTCCTCTTAGCATGATAAAGAAGATTCAAAGAGAGTGAGATGTCAGCTCCTTTCATTCAGTCAGTAGCTTCAAACATTTCTGGTATATGAATAACATGATGTTTTTCAATGGCAAAAATCAATGAATATTGTAAATGCACAAACAGTAATATCTCCACATTGCAAGGTGCAATTCTGAAATTTTTTGCTTTTTCCTGTTAATCCTAGCATGATAAAGAAGATTCAAAGAGAGTGAGATGTCAGCTCCTTTCATTCAGTCAGTAGCTTCAAACATTTCTGGTATATGAAAAACATGTTTTTCAATGGCAAAAATCAATGAATATTGTAAATGCACAAACAGTAATATCTCCACATTGCACGGTGCAATTCTGAAATTTTTAGCTTTTTCCTGTTAATCCTAGCATGATAAAGAAGATTCAAAGAGAGTGAGATGCCAGCTCCTTTCATTCAGTCAGTAGCTTCAATCATTTCTGGATGTTTTTCAATGGCAAAAATCAATGAATATTGTAAATGCACAAACTGTAATTTCTCCGCATTGCAAGGTGCAATTCTGAAATTTTTTGCTTTTTCCTGCTCCTCTTAGCATGATAAAGAAGATTCAAAGAGAGTGAGATGCCAGCTCCTTTCATTCAGTCAGTAGCTTCAATCATTTCTGGACGTTTTTCAGTGGCAAAAATCAATGAATATTGTAAATGCACAAACAGTAATTTCTCCGCATTGCAAGGTGCAATTCTGAAATTTTTTGCTTTTTCCTGCTCCTCTTAGCATGATAAAGAAGATTCAAAGAGAGTGAGATGCCAGCTCCTTTCATTCAGTCAGTACCTTCAATCATTTCTGGACGTTTTTCAATGGCAAAAATCAATGAATATTGTAAATGCACAAACAGTAATTTCTCCGCATTGCAAGGTGCAAGTCTGAAATTTTTTGCTTTTTCCTGCTCCTCTTAGCATGATAAAGAAGATTCAAAGAGAGTGAGATGCCAGCTACTTTCATTCAGTCAGTAGCTTCAATCATTTCTGGACGTTTTTCAATGGTAAAAATCAATGAATATTGTAAATGCACAAACAGTAATTTCTCCACATTGCAAGGTGCAATTCTGAAATTTTTTGCTTTTTCCTGCTCCTCTTAGCATGATAAAGAAGATTCAAAGAGAGTGAGATGCCAGCTCCTTTCATTCAGTCAGTAGCTTCAAACATTTCTGGTATATGAATAACATGATGTTTTTCAATGGCAAAAATCAATGAATATTGTAAATGCACAAACAGTAATTTCTCCACATTGCAAGGTGCAATTCTGAAATTTTTTGCTTTTTCCTGCTCCACTTAGCATGATAAAGAAGATTCAAAGAGAGTGAGATGCCAGCTCCTTTCATTCAGTCAGTAGCTTCAAACATTTCTGGTATATGAATAACATGATGTTTTTCAATGGCAAAAATCAATGAATATTGTAAATGCACAAACAGTAATTTCTCCGCATTGCAAGGTGCAATTCTGAAATTTTTTGCTTTTTCCTGCTCCTCTTAGCATGATAAAGAAGATTCAAAGAGAGTGAGATGCCAGCTCCTTTCATTCAGTCAGTAGCTTCAATCATTTCTGGACGTTTTTCAATGGCAAAAATCAATGAATATTGTAAATGCACAAACAGTAATTTCTCCGCATTGCAAGGTGCAATTCTGAAATTTTTTGCTTTTTCCTGCTCCTCTTAGCATGATAAAGAAGATTCAAAGAGAGTGAGATGTCAGCTCCTTTCATTCAGTCAGTAGCTTCAAACATTTCTGGTATATGAATAACATGATGTTTTTCAATGGCAAAAATCAATGAATATTGTAAATGCACAAACAGTAATATCTCCACATTGCAAGGTGCAATTCTGAAATTTTTTGCTTTTTCCTGTTAATCCTAGCATGATAAAGAAGATTCAAAGAGAGTGAGATGTCAGCTCCTTTCATTCAGTCAGTAGCTTCAAACATTTCTGGTATATGAAAAACATGTTTTTCAATGGCAAAAATCAATGAATATTGTAAATGCACAAACAGTAATATCTCCACATTGCACGGTGCAATTCTGAAATTTTTAGCTTTTTCCTGTTAATCCTAGCATGATAAAGAAGATTCAAAGAGAGTGAGATGCCAGCTCCTTTCATTCAGTCAGTAGCTTCAAACATTTCTGGTATATGAAAAACATGTTTTTCAATGGCAAAAATCAATGAATATTGTAAATGCACAAACAGTAATATCTCCACATTGCAAGGTGCAATTCTGAAATTTTTTGCTTTTTCCTGTTAATCCTAGCATGATAAAGAAGATTCAAAGAGAGTGAGATGCCAGCTCCTTTCATTCAGTCAGTAGCTTCAAACATTTCTGGTATATGAAAAACATGTTTTTCAATGGCAAAAATCAATGAATATTGTAAATGCACAAACAGTAATTTCTCCGCATTGCAAGGTGCAAGTCTGAAATTTTTTGCTTTTTCCTGCTCCTCTTAGCATGATAAAGAAGATTCAAAGAGAGTGAGATGCCAGCTCCTTTCATTCAGTCAGTAGCTTCAATCATTTCTGGACGTTTTTCAATGGCAAAAATCAATGAATATTGTAAATGCACAAACAGTAATTTCTCCGCATTGCAAGGTGCAATTCTGAAATTTTTTGCTTTTTCCTGCTCCTCTTAGCATGATAAAGAAGATTCAAAGAGAGTGAGATGCCAGCTCCTTTCATTCAGTCAGTAGCTTCAAACATTTCTGGTATATGAATAACATGATGTTTTTCAATGGCAAAAATCAATGAATATTGTAAATGCACAAACAGTAATTTCTCCGCATTGCAAGGTGCAATTCTGAAATTTTTTGCTTTTTCCTGCTCCTCTTAGCATGATAAAGAAGATTCAAAGAGAGTGAGATGCCAGCTCCTTTCATTCAGTCAGTAGCTTCAAACATTTCTGGTATATGAATAACATGATGTTTTTCAATGGCAAAAATCAATGAATATTGTAAATGCACAAACAGTAATTTCTCCGCATTGCAAGGTGCAAGTCTGAAATTTTTTGCTTTTTCCTGCTCCTCTTAGCATGATAAAGAAGATTCAAAGAGAGTGAGATGCCAGCTACTTTCATTCAGTCAGTAGCTTCAATCATTTCTGGACGTTTGTCAATGGTAAAAATCAATGAATATTGTAAATGCACAAACAGTAATTTCTCCACATTGCAAGGTGCAATTCTGAAATTTTTTGCTTTTTCCTGCTCCTCTTAGCATGATAAAGAAGATTCAAAGAGAGTGAGATGCCAGCTCCTTTCATTCAGTCAGTAGCTTCAAACATTTCTGGTATATGAATAACATGATGTTTTTCAATGGCAAAAATCAATGAATATTGTAAATGCACAAACAGTAATTTCTCCGCATTGCAAGGTGCAATTCTGAAATTTTTTGCTTTTTCCTGCTCCTCTTAGCATGATAAAGAAGATTCAAAGAGAGTGAGATGCCAGCTCCTTTCATTCAGTCAGTAGCTTCAATCATTTCTGGATGTTTTTCAATGGCAAAAATCAATGAATATTGTAAATGCACAAACTGTAATTTCTCCGCATTGCAAGGTGCAATTCTGAAATTTTTTGCTTTTTCCTGCTCCTCTTAGCATGATAAAGAAGATTCAAAGAGAGTGAGATGCCAGCTCCTTTCATTCAGTCAGTAGCTTCAATCATTTCTGGACGTTTTTCAGTGGCAAAAATCAATGAATATTGTAAATGCACAAACAGTAATTTCTCCGCATTGCAAGGTGCAATTCTGAAATTTTTTGCTTTTTCCTGCTCCTCTTAGCATGATAAAGAAGATTCAAAGAGAGTGAGATGCCAGCTCCTTTCATTCAGTCAGTACCTTCAATCATTTCTGGACGTTTTTCAATGGCAAAAATCAATGAATATTGTAAATGCACAAACAGTAATTTCTCCGCATTGCAAGGTGCAAGTCTGAAATTTTTTGCTTTTTCCTGCTCCTCTTAGCATGATAAAGAAGATTCAAAGAGAGTGAGATGCCAGCTACTTTCATTCAGTCAGTAGCTTCAATCATTTCTGGACGTTTTTCAATGGTAAAAATCAATGAATATTGTAAATGCACAAACAGTAATTTCTCCACATTGCAAGGTGCAATTCTGAAATTTTTTGCTTTTTCCTGCTCCTCTTAGCATGATAAAGAAGATTCAAAGAGAGTGAGATGCCAGCTCCTTTCATTCAGTCAGTAGCTTCAAACATTTCTGGTATATGAATAACATGATGTTTTTCAATGGCAAAAATCAATGAATATTGTAAATGCACAAACAGTAATTTCTCCACATTGCAAGGTGCAATTCTGAAATTTTTTGCTTTTTCCTGCTCCTCTTAGCATGATAAAGAAGATTCAAAGAGAGTGAGATGCCAGCTCCTTTCATTCAGTCAGTAGCTTCAAACATTTCTGGTATATGAATAACATGATGTTTTTCAATGGCAAAAATCAATGAATATTGTAAATGCACAAACAGTAATTTCTCCGCATTGCAAGGTGCAATTCTGAAATTTTTTGCTTTTTCCTGCTCCTCTTAGCATGATAAAGAAGATTCAAAGAGAGTGAGATGCCAGCTACTTTCATTCAGTCAGTAGCTTCAATCATTTCTGGACGTTTTTCAATGGCAAAAATCAATGAATATTGTAAATGCACAAACAGTAATTTCTCCGCATTGCAAGGTGCAATTCTGAAATTTTTTGCTTTTTCCTGCTCCTCTTAGCATGATAAAGAAGATTCAAAGAGAGTGAGATGTCAGCTCCTTTCATTCAGTCAGTAGCTTCAAACATTTCTGGTATATGAATAACATGATGTTTTTCAATGGCAAAAATCAATGAATATTGTAAATGCACAAACAGTAATATCTCCACATTGCAAGGTGCAATTCTGAAATTTTTTGCTTTTTCCTGTTAATCCTAGCATGATAAAGAAGATTCAAAGAGAGTGAGATGTCAGCTCCTTTCATTCAGTCAGTAGCTTCAAACATTTCTGGTATATGAAAAACATGTTTTTCAATGGCAAAAATCAATGAATATTGTAAATGCACAAACAGTAATATCTCCACATTGCACGGTGCAATTCTGAAATTTTTAGCTTTTTCCTGTTAATCCTAGCATGATAAAGAAGATTCAAAGAGAGTGAGATGCCAGCTCCTTTCATTCAGTCAGTAGCTTCAAACATTTCTGGTATATGAAAAACATGTTTTTCAATGGCAAAAATCAATGAATATTGTAAATGCACAAACAGTAATATCTCCACATTGCAAGGTGCAATTCTGAAATTTTTTGCTTTTTCCTGTTAATCCTAGCATGATAAAGAAGATTCAAAGAGAGTGAGATGCCAGCTCCTTTCATTCAGTCAGTAGCTTCAAACATTTCTGGTATATGAAAAACATGTTTTTCAATGGCAAAAATCAATGAATATTGTAAATGCACAAACAGTAATTTCTCCGCATTGCAAGGTGCAAGTCTGAAATTTTTTGCTTTTTCCTGCTCCTCTTAGCATGATAAAGAAGATTCAAAGAGAGTGAGATGCCAGCTCCTTTCATTCAGTCAGTAGCTTCAATCATTTCTGGACGTTTTTCAATGGCAAAAATCAATGAATATTGTAAATGCACAAACAGTAATTTCTCCGCATTGCAAGGTGCAATTCTGAAATTTTTTGCTTTTTCCTGCTCCTCTTAGCATGATAAAGAAGATTCAAAGAGAGTGAGATGCCAGCTCCTTTCATTCAGTCAGTAGCTTCAAACATTTCTTATATATGAATAACATGATGTTTTTCAATGGCAAAAATCAATGAATATTGTAAATGCACAAACAGTAATTTCTCCGCATTGCAAGGTGCAAGTCTGAAATTTTTTGCTTTTTCCTGCTCCTCTTAGCATGATAAAGAAGATTCAAAGAGAGTGAGATGCCAGTTACTTTCATGCAGTCAGTAGCTTCAATCATTTCTGGACGTTTTTCAATGGTAAAAATCAATGAATATTGTAAATGCACAAACAGTAATTTCTCCACATTGCAAGGTGCAATTCTGAAATTTTTTGCTTTTTCCTGCTCCTCTTAGCATGATAAAGAAGATTCAAAGAGAGTGAGATGCCAGCTCCTTTCATTCAGTCAGTAGCTTCAAACATTTCTGGTATATGAATAACATGATGTTTTTCAATGGCAAAAATCAATGAATATTGTAAATGCACAAACAGTAATTTCTCCGCATTGCAAGGTGCAATTCTGAAATTTTTTGCTTTTTCCTGCTCCTCTTAGCATGATAAAGAAGATTCAAAGAGAGTGAGATGCCAGCTCCTTTCATTCAGTCAGTAGCTTCAAACATTTCTGGTATATGAATAACATGATGTTTTTCAATGGCAAAAATCAATGAATATTGTAAATGCACAAACAGTAATTTCTCCGCATTGCAAGGTGCAATTCTGAAATTTTTTGCTTTTTCCTGCTCCTCTTAGCATGATAAAGAAGATTCAAAAAGAGTGAGATGCCAGCTCCTTTCATTCAGTCAGTAGCTTCAATCATTTCTGGATGTTTTTCAATGGCAAAAATCAATGAATATTGTAAATGCACAAACAGTAATTTCTCCGCATTGCAAGGTGCAATTCTGAAATTTTTTGCTTTTTCCTGCTCCTCTTAGCATGATAAAGAAGATTCAAAGAGAGTGAGATGTCAGCTCCTTTCATTCAGTCAGTAGCTTCAAACATTTCTGGTATATGAATAACATGATGTTTTTCAATGGCAAAAATCAATGAATATTGTAAATGCACAAACAGTAATTTCTCCGCATTGCAAGGTGCAATTCTGAAATTTTTTGCTTTTTCCTGCTCCTCTTAGCATGATAAAGAAGATTCAAAGAGAGTGAGATGCCAGCTCCTTTCATTCAGTCAGTAGCTTCAATCATTTCTGGATGTTTTTCAATGGCAAAAATCAATGAATATTGTAAATGCACAAACAGTAATTTCTCCGCATTGCAAGGTGCAATTCTGAAATTTTTTGCTTTTTCCTGCTCCTCTTAGCATGATAAAGAAGATTCAAAGAGAGTGAGATGCCAGCTCCTTTCATTCAGTCAGTAGCTTCAAACATTTCTGGTATATGAATAACATGATGTTTTTCAATGGCAAAAATCAATGAATATTGTAAATGCACAAACAGTAATTTCTCCGCATTGCAAGGTGCAAGTCTGAAATTTTTTTGCTTTTTCCTGCTCCTCTTAGCATGATAAAGAAGATTCAAAGAGAGTGAGATGCCAGCTACTTTCATTCAGTCAGTAGCTTCAATCATTTCTGGACGTTTTTCAATGGTAAAAATCAATGAATATTGTAAATGCACAAACAGTAATTTCTCCACATTGCAAGGTGCAATTCTGAAATTTTTTGCTTTTTCCTGCTCCTCTTAGCATGATAAAGAAGATTCAAAGAGAGTGAGATGCCAGCTCCTTTCATTCAGTCAGTAGCTTCAAACATTTCTGGTATATGAATAACATGATGTTTTTCAATGGCAAAAATCAATGAATATTGTAAATGCACAAACAGTAATTTCTCCACATTGCAAGGTGCAATTCTGAAATTTTTTGCTTTTTCCTGCTCCTCTTAGCATGATAAAGAAGATTCAAAGAGAGTGAGATGCCAGCTCCTTTCATTCAGTCAGTAGCTTCAAACATTTCTGGTATATGAATAACATGATGTTTTTCAATGGCAAAAATCAATGAATATTGTAAATGCACAAACAGTAATTTCTCCGCATTGCAAGGTGCAATTCTGAAATTTTTTGCTTTTTCCTGCTCCTCTTAGCATGATAAAGAAGATTCAAAGAGAGTGAGATGCCAGCTCCTTTCATTCAGTCAGTAGCTTCAATCATTTCTGGACGTTTTTCAATGGCAAAAATCAATGAATATTGTAAATGCACAAACAGTAATTTCTCCGCATTGCAAGGTGCAATTCTGAAATTTTTTGCTTTTTCCTGCTCCTCTTAGCATGATAAAGAAGATTCAAAGAGAGTGAGATGTCAGCTCCTTTCATTCAGTCAGTAGCTTCAAACATTTCTGGTATATGAATAACATGATGTTTTTCAATGGCTAAAATCAATGAATATTGTAAATGCACAAACAGTAATTTCTCCGCATTGCAAGGTGCAATTCTGAAATTTTTTGCTTTTTCCTGCTCCTCTTAGCATGATAAAGAAGATTCAAAGAGAGTGAGATGCCAGCTCCTTTCATTCAGTCAGTAGCTTCAATCATTTCTGGACGTTTTTCAATGGCAAAAATCAATGAATATTGTAAATGCACAAACAGTAATTTCTCCGCATTGCAAGGTGCAATTCTGAAATTTTTTGCTTTTTCCTGCTCCTCTTAGCATGATAAAGAAGATTCAAAGAGAGTGAGATGCCAGCTCCTTTCATTCAGTCAGTAGCTTCAATCATTTCTGGACGTTTTTCAATGGCAAAAATCAATGAATATTGTAAATGCACAAACAGTAATTTCTCCGCATTGCAAGGTGCAATTCTGAAATTTTTTGCTTTTTCCTGCTCCTCTTAGCATGATAAAGAAGATTCAAAGAGAGTGAGATGCCAGCTCCTTTCATTCAGTCAGTAGCTTCAAACATTTCTGGAATATGAATAACATGATGTTTTTCAATGGCAAAAATCAATGAATATTGTAAATGCACAAACAGTAATTTCTCCGCATTGCAAGGTGCAAGTCTGAAATTTTTTGCTTTTTCCTGCTCCTCTTAGCATGATAAAGAAGATTCAAAGAGAGTGAGATGCCAGCTACTTTCATTCAGTCAGTAGCTTCAATCATTTCTGGACGTTTTTCAATGGTAAAAAT
This sequence comes from Phyllobates terribilis, assembly GCF_046119375.1. Classification (NCBI taxonomy): domain Eukaryota; kingdom Metazoa; phylum Chordata; class Amphibia; order Anura; family Dendrobatidae; genus Phyllobates; species Phyllobates terribilis. The sequence continues at coordinate 225,699 of NW_027364127.1, read as the reverse complement.
CAATGAATATTGTAAATGCACAAACAGTAATTTCTCCACATTGCAATGTGCAATTCTAAAATTTTTTGCTTTTTCCTGCTCCTCTTAGCATGATAAAGAAGATTCAAAGAGAGTGAGATGCCAGCTCCTTTCATTCAGTCAGTAGCTTCAAACATTTCTGGTATATGAATAACATGATGTTTTTCAATGGCAAAAATCAATGAATATTGTAAATGCACAAACAGTAATTTCTCCGCATTGCAAGGTGCAATTCTGAAATTTTTTGCTTTTTCCTGCTCCTCTTAGCATGATAAAGAAGATTCAAAGAGAGTGAGATGCCAACTCCTTTCATTCAGTCAGTAGCTTCAAACATTTCTGGTATATGAATAACATGATGTTTTTCAATGGCAAAAATCAATGAATATTGTAAATGCACAAACAGTAATTTCTCCGCATTGCAAGGTGCAATTCTGAAATTTTTTGCTTTTTCCTGCTCCTCTTAGCATGATAAAGAAGATTCAAAGAGAGTGAGGTGCCAGCTCCTTTCATTCAGTCAGTAGCTTCAAACATTTCTGGTATATGAATAACATGTTTTTCAATGGCAAAAATCAATGAATATTGTAAATGCACAAACAGTAATTTCTCCGCATTGCAAGGTGCAATTCTGAAATTTTTTGCTTTTTCCTGCTCCTCTTAGCATGATAAAGAAGATTCAAAGAGAGTGAGATGCCAGCTCCTTTCATTCAATCAGTAGCTTCAATCATTTCTGGACGTTTTTCAATGGCAAAAATCAATGAATATTGTAAATGCACAAACAGTAATTTCTCCGCATTGCAAGGTGCAATTCTGAAATTTTTTGCTTTTTCCTGCTCCTCTTAGCATGATAAAGAAGATTCAAAGAGAGTGAGATGCCAGATCCTTTCATTCAGTCAGTAGCTTCAATCATTTCTGGACGTTTTTCAATGGCAAAAATCAATGAATATTGTAAATGCACAAACAGTAATTTCTCCGCATTGCAAGGTGCAATTCTGAAATTTTTTGCTTTTTCCTGCTCCTCTTAGCATGATAAAGAAGATTCAAAGAGAGTGAGATGCCAGCTCCTTTGATTCAGTCAGTAGCTTCAAACATTTCTGGTATATGAATAACATGATGTTTTTCAATGGCAAAAATCAATGAATATTGTAAATGCACAAACAGTAATTTCTCCGCATTGCAAGGTGCAAGTCTGAAATTTTTTGCTTTTTCCTGCTCCTCTTAGCATGATAAAGAAGATTCAAAGAGAGTGAGATGCCAGCTACTTTCATTCAGTCAGTAGCTTCAATCATTTCTGGACGTTTTTCAATGGTAAAAATCAATGAATATTGTAAATGCACAAACAGTAATTTCTCCACATTGCAAGGTGCAATTCTGAAATTTTTTGCTTTTTCCTGCTCCTCTTAGCATGATAAAGAAGATTCAAAGAGAGTGAGATGCCAGCTCCTTTCATTCAGTCAGTAGCTTCAAACATTTCTGGTATATGAATAACATGATGTTTTTCAATGGCAAAAATCAATGAATATTGTAAATGCACAAACAGTAATTTCTCCGCATTGCAAGGTGCAAGTCTGAAATTTTTTGCTTTTTCCTGCTCCTCTTAGCATGATAAAGAAGATTCAAAGAGAGTGAGATGCCAGCTACTTTCATTCAGTCAGTAGCTTCAATCATTTCTGGACGTTTTTCAATGGTAAAAATCAATGAATATTGTAAATGCACAAACAGTAATTTCTCCACATTGCAAGGTGCAATTCTGAAATTTTTTGCTTTTTCCTGCTCCTCTTAGCATGATAAAGAAGATTCAAAGAGAGTGAGATGCCAGCTCCTTTCATTCAGTCAGTAGCTTCAAACATTTCTGGTATATGAATAACATGATGTTTTTCAATGGCAAAAATCAATGAATATTGTAAATGCACAAACAGTAATTTCTCCACATTGCAAGGTGCAATTCTGAAATTTTTTGCTTTTTCCTGCTCCTCTTAGCATGATAAAGAAGATTCAAAGAGAGTGAGATGCCAGCTCCTTTCATTCAGTCAGTAGCTTCAAACATTTCTGGTATATGAATAACATGATGTTTTTCAATGGCAAAAATCAATGAATATTGTAAATGCACAAACAGTAATTTCTCCGCATTGCAAGGTGCAATTCTGAAATTTTTTGCTTTTTCCTGCTCCTCTTAGCATGATAAAGAAGATTCAAAGAGAGTGAGATGCCAGCTCCTTTCATTCAGTCAGTAGCTTCAATCATTTCTGGACGTTTTTCAATGGCAAAAATCAATGAATATTGTAAATGCACAAACAGTAATTTCTCCGCATTGCAAGGTGCAATTCTGAAATTTTTTGCTTTTTCCTGCTCCTCTTAGCATGATAAAGAAGATTCAAAGAGAGTGAGATGCCAGCTCCTTTCATTCAGTCAGTAGCTTCAAACATTTCTGGTATATGAATAACATGATGTTTTTCAATGGCAAAAATCAATGAATATTGTAAATGCACAAACAGTAATTTCTCCGCATTGCAAGGTGCAAGTCTGAAATTTTTTGCTTTTTCCTGCTCCTCTTAGCATGATAAAGAAGATTCAAAGAGAGTGAGATGCCAGCTCCTTTCATTCAGTCAGTAGCTTCAATCATTTCTGGATGTTTTTCAATGGCAAAAATCAATGAATATTGTAAATGCACAAACTGTAATTTCTCCGTATTGCAAGGTGCAATTCTGAAATTTTTTGCTTTTTCCTGCTCCTCTTAGCATGATAAAGAAGATTCAAAGAGAGTGAGATGCCAGCTCCTTTCATTCAGTCAGTAGCTTCAATCATTTCTGGACGTTTTTCAATGGCAAAAATCAATGAATATTGTAAATGCACAAACAGTAATTTCTCCGCATTGCAAGGTGCAATTCTGAAATTTTTTGCTTTTTCCTGCTCCTCTTAGCATGATAAAGAAGATTCAAAGAGAGTGAGATGACAGCTCCTTTCATTTAGTCAGTACCTTCAATCATTTCTGGACGTTTTTCAATGGCAAAAATCAATGAATATTGTAAATGCACAAACAGTAATTTCTCCGCATTGCAAGGTGCAATTCTGAAATTTTTTGCTTTTTCCCGCTCCTCTTAGCATGATAAAGAAGATTGAAAGAGAGTGAGGTGCCAGTTCCTTTCATTCAGTCAGTAGCTTCAAACATTTCTGGTATATGAATAACATGTTTTTCAATGGCAAAAATCAATGAATATTGTAAATGCACAAACAGTAATTTCTCCGCATTGCAAGGTGCAATTCTGAAATTTTTTGATTTTTCCTGCTCCTCTTAGCATGATAAAGAAGATTCAAAGAGAGTGAGATGCCAGCTCCTTTCATTCAGTCAGTAGCTTCAATCATTTCTGGATGTTTTTCAATGGCAAAAATCAATGAATATTGTAAATGCACAAACAGTAATTTCTCCGCATTGCAAGGTGCAATTCTGAAATTTTTTGCTTTTTCCTGCTCCTCTTAGCATGATAAAGAAGATTCAAAGAGAGTGAGATGCCAGCTCCTTTCATTCAGTCAGTAGCTTCAAACATTTCTGGTATATGAATAACATGATGTTTTTCAATGGCAAAAATCAATGAATATTGTAAATGCACAAACAGTAATTTCTCCGCATTGCAAGGTGCAATTCTGAAATTTTTTGCTTTTTCCTGCTCCTCTTAGCATGATAAAGAAGATTCAAAGAGAGTGAGATGCCAGCTCCTTTCATTCAGTCAGTAGCTTCAAACATTTCTGGTATATGAATAACATGATGTTTTTCAATGGCAAAAATCAATGAATATTGTAAATGCACAAACAGTAATTTCTCCGCATTGCAAGGTGCAAGTCTGAAATTTTTTGCTTTTTCCTGCTCCTCTTAGCATGATAAAGAAGATTCAAAGAGAGTGAGATGCCAGCTACTTTCATTCAGTCAGTAGCTTCAATCATTTCTGGACGTTTTTCAATGGTAAAAATCAATGAATATTGTAAATGCACAAACAGTAATTTCTCCACATTGCAAGGTGCAATTCTGAAATTTTTTGCTTTTTCCTGCTCCTCTTAGCATGATAAAGAAGATTCAAAGAGAGTGAGATGCCAGCTCCTTTCATTCAGTCAGTAGCTTCAAACATTTCTGGTATATGAATAACATGATGTTTTTCAATGGCAAAAATCAATGAATATTGTAAATGCACAAACAGTAATTTCTCCGCATTGCAAGGTGCAATTCTGAAATTTTTTGCTTTTTCCTGCTCCTCTTAGCATGATAAAGAAGAATCAAAGAGAGTGAGATGCCAGCTCCTTTCATTCAGTCAGTAGCTTCAATCATTTCTGGATGTTTTTCAATGGCAAAAATCAATGAATATTGTAAATGCACAAACTGTAATTTCTCCGCATTGCAAGGTGCAATTCTGAAATTTTTTGCTTTTTCCTGCTCCTCTTAGCATGATAAAGAAGATTCAAAGAGAGTGAGATGCCAGCTCCTTTCATTCAGTCAGTAGCTTCAATCATTTCTGGACGTTTTTCAGTGGCAAAAATCAATGAATATTGTAAATGCACAAACAGTAATTTCTCCGCATTGCAAGGTGCAATTCTGAAATTTTTTGCTTTTTCCTGCTCCTCTTAGCATGATAAAGAAGATTCAAAGAGAGTGAGATGCCAGCTCCTTTCATTCAGTCAGTACCTTCAATCATTTCTGGACGTTTTTCAATGGCAAAAATCAATGAATATTGTAAATGCACAAACAGTAATTTCTCCGCATTGCAAGGTGCAAGTCTGAAATTTTTTGCTTTTTCCTGCTCCTCTTAGCATGATAAAGAAGATTCAAAGAGAGTGAGATGCCAGCTACTTTCATTCAGTCAGTAGCTTCAATCATTTCTGGACGTTTTTCAATGGTAAAAATCAATGAATATTGTAAATGCACAAACAGTAATTTCTCCACATTGCAAGGTGCAATTCTGAAATTTTTTGCTTTTTCCTGCTCCTCTTAGCATGATAAAGAAGATTCAAAGAGAGTGAGATGCCAGCTCCTTTCATTCAGTCAGTAGCTTCAAACATTTCTGGTATATGAATAACATGATGTTTTTCAATGGCAAAAATCAATGAATATTGTAAATGCACAAACAGTAATTTCTCCACATTGCAAGGTGCAATTCTGAAATTTTTTGCTTTTTCCTGCTCCTCTTAGCATGATAAAGAAGATTCAAAGAGAGTGAGATGCCAGCTCCTTTCATTCAGTCAGTAGCTTCAAACATTTCTGGTATATGAATAACATGATGTTTTTCAATGGCAAAAATCAATGAATATTGTAAATGCACAAACAGTAATTTCTCCGCATTGCAAGGGCAATTCTGAAATTTTTTGCTTTTTCCTGCTCCTCTTAGCATGATAAAGAAGATTCAAAGAGAGTGAGATGCCAGCTCCTTTCATTCAGTCAGTAGCTTCAATCATTTCTGGACGTTTTTCAATGGCAAAAATCAATGAATATTGTAAATGCACAAACAGTAATTTCTCCGCATTGCAAGGTGCAATTCTGAAATTTTTTGCTTTTTCCTGCTCCTCTTAGCATGATAAAGAAGATTCAAAGAGAGTGAGATGTCAGCTCCTTTCATTCAGTCAGTAGCTTCAAACATTTCTGGTATATGAATAACGATGTTTTTCAATGGCAAAAATCAATGAATATTGTAAATGCACAAACAGTAATTTCTCCGCATTGCAAGGTGCAATTCTGAAATTTTTTGCTTTTTCCTGCTCCTCTTAGCATGATAAAGAAGATTCAAAGAGAGTGAGATGCCAGCTCCTTTCATTCAGTCAGTAGCTTCAATCATTTCTGGACGTTTTTCAATGGCAAAAATCAATGAATATTGTAAATGCACAAACAGTAATTTCTCCGCATTGCAAGGTGCAATTCTGAAATTTTTTGCTTTTTCCTGCTCCTCTTAGCATGATAAAGAAGATTCAAAGAGAGTGAGATGCCAGCTCCTTTCATTCAGTCAGTAGCTTCAAACATTTCTGGTATATGAATAACATGATGTTTTTCAATGGCAAAAATCAATGAATATTGTAAATGCACAAACAGTAATTTCTCCGCATTGCAAGGTGCAAGTCTGAAATTTTTTGCTTTTTCCTGCTCCTCTTAGCATGATAAAGAAGATTCAAAGAGAGTGAGATGCCAGCTCCTTTCATTCAGTCAGTAGCTTCAATCATTTCTGGATGTTTTTCAATGGCAAAAATCAATGAATATTGTAAATGCACAAACTGTAATCTCTCCGTATTGCAAGGTGCAATTCTGAAATTTTTTGCTTTTTCCTGCTCCTCTTAGCATGATGAAGAAGATTCAAAGAGAGTGAGATGCCAGCTCCTTTCATTCAGTCAGTAGCTTCAATCATTTCTGGACGTTTTTCAATGGCAAAAATCAATGAATATTGTAAATGCACAAACAGTAATTTCTCCGCATTGCAAGGTGCAATTCTGAAATTTTTTGCTTTTTCCTGCTCCTCTTAGCATGATAAAGAAGATTCAAAGAGAGTGAGATGACAGCTCCTTTCATTTAGTCAGTACCTTCAATCATTTCTGGACGTTTTTCAATGGCAAAAATCAATGAATATTGTAAATGCACAAACAGTAATTTCTCCGCATTGCAAGGTGCAATTCTGAAATTTTTTGCTTTTTCCCGCTCCTCTTAGCATGATAAAGAAGATTGAAAGAGAGTGAGGTGCCAGCTCCTTTCATTCAGTCAGTAGCTTCAAACATTTCTGGTATATGAATAACATGTTTTTCAATGGCAAAAATCAATGAATATGGTAAATGCACAAACAGTAATTTCTCCGCATTGCAAGGTGCAATTCTGAAATTTTTTGATTTTTCCTGCTCCTCTTAGCATGATAAAGAAGATTCAAAGAGAGTGAGATGCCAGCTCCTTTCATTCAGTCAGTAGCTTCAATCATTTCTGGACGTTTTTCAATGGCAAAAATCAATGAATATTGTAAATGCACAAACAGTAATTTCTCCGCATTGCAAGGTGCAATTCTGAAATTTTTTGCTTTTTCCTGCTCCTCTTAGCATGATAAAGAAGATTCAAAGAGAGTGAGATGCCAGCTCCTTTCATTCAGTCAGTAGCTTCAAACATTTCTGGTATATGAATAACATGATGTTTTTCAATGGCAAAAATCAATGAATATTGTAAATGCACAAACAGTAATTTCTCCGCATTGCAAGGTGCAAGTCTGAAATTTTTTGCTTTTTCCTGCTCCTCTTAGCATGATAAAGAAGATTCAAAGAGAGTGAGATGCCAGCTACTTTCATTCAGTCAGTAGCTTCAATCATTTCTGGACGTTTTTCAATGGTAAAAATCAATGAATATTGTAAATGCACAAACAGTAATTTCTCCACATTGCAAGGTGCAATTCTGAAATTTTTTGCTTTTTCCTGCTCCTCTTAGCATGATAAAGAAGATTCAAAGAGAGTGAAATGCCAGCTCCTTTCATTCAGTCAGTAGCTTCAAACATTTCTGGTATATGAATAACATGATGTTTTTCAATGGCAAAAATCAATGAATATTGTAAATGCACAAACAGTAATTTCTCCGCATTGCAAGGTGCAATTCTGAAATTTTTTGCTTTTTCCTGCTCCTCTTAGCATGATAAAGAAGATTCAAAGAGAGTGAGATGCCAGCTCCTTTCATTCAGTCAGTAGCTTCAATCATTTCTGGATGTTTTTCAATGGCAAAAATCAATGAATATTGTAAATGCACAAACTGTAATTTCTCCGCATTGCAAGGTGCAATTCTGAAATTTTTTGCTTTTTCCTGCTCCTCTTAGCATGATAAAGAAGATTCAAAGAGAGTGAGATGCCAGCTCCTTTCATTCAGTCAGTAGCTTCAATCATTTCTGGACGTTTTTCAGTGGCAAAAATCAATGAATATTGTAAATGCACAAACAGTAATTTCTCCGCATTGCAAGGTGCAATTCTGAAATTTTTTGCTTTTTCCTGCTCCTCTTAGCATGATAAAGAAGATTCAAAGAGAGTGAGATGCCAGCTCCTTTCATTCAGTCAGTACCTTCAATCATTTCTGGACGTTTTTCAATGGCAAAAATCAATGAATATTGTAAATGCACAAACAGTAATTTCTCCGCATTGCAAGGTGCAATTCTGAAATTTTTTGATTTTTCCTGCTCCTCTTAGCATGATAAAGAAGATTCAAAGAGAGTGAGATGCCAGCTCCTTTCATTCAGTCAGTAGCTTCAATCATTTCTGGACGTTTTTCAATGGCAAAAATCAATGAATATTGTAAATGCACAAACAGTAATTTCTCCGCATTGCAAGGTGCAATTCTGAAATTTTTTGCTTTTTCCTGCTCCTCTTAGCATGATAAAGAAGATTCAAAGAGAGTGAGATGCCAGCTCCTTTCATTCAGTCAGTAGCTTCAAACATTTCTGGTATATGAATAACATGATGTTTTTCAATGGCAAAAATCAATGAATATTGTAAATGCACAAACAGTAATTTCTCCGCATTGCAAGGTGCAATTCTGAAATTTTTTGCTTTTTCCTGCTCCTCTTAGCATGATAAAGAAGATTCAAAGAGAGTGAGATGCCAGCTCCTTTCATTCAGTCAGTAGCTTCAAACATTTCTGGTATATGAATAACATGATGTTTTTCAATGGCAAAAATCAATGAATATTGTAAATGCACAAACAGTAATTTCTCCGCATTGCAAGGTGCAAGTCTGAAATTTTTTGCTTTTTCCTGCTCCTCTTAGCATGATAAAGAAGATTCAAAGAGAGTGAGATGCCAGCTACTTTCATTCAGTCAGTAGCTTCAATCATTTCTGGACGTTTTTCAATGGTAAAAATCAATGAATATTGTAAATGCACAAACAGTAATTTCTCCACATTGCAAGGTGCAATTCTGAAATTTTTTGCTTTTTCCTGCTCCTCTTAGCATGATAAAGAAGATTCAAAGAGAGTGAGATGCCAGCTCCTTTCATTCAGTCAGTAGCTTCAAACATTTCTGGTATATGAATAACATGATGTTTTTCAATGGCAAAAATCAATGAATATTGTAAATGCACAAACAGTAATTTCTCCGCATTGCAAGGTGCAATTCTGAAATTTTTTGCTTTTTCCTGCTCCTCTTAGCATGATAAAGAAGATTCAAAGAGAGTGAGATGCCAGCTCCTTTCATTCAGTCAGTAGCTTCAATCATTTCTGGATGTTTTTCAATGGCAAAAATCAATGAATATTGTAAATGCACAAACTGTAATTTCTCCGCATTGCAAGGTGCAATTCTGAAATTTTTTGCTTTTTCCTGCTCCTCTTAGCATGATAAAGAAGATTCAAAGAGAGTGAGATGCCAGCTCCTTTCATTCAGTCAGTAGCTTCAATCATTTCTGGACGTTTTTCAGTGGCAAAAATCAATGAATATTGTAAATGCACAAACAGTAATTTCTCCGCATTGCAAGGTGCAATTCTGAAATTTTTTGCTTTTTCCTGCTCCTCTTAGCATGATAAAGAAGATTCAAAGAGAGTGAGATGCCAGCTCCTTTCATTCAGTCAGTACCTTCAATCATTTCTGGACGTTTTTCAATGGCAAAAATCAATGAATATTGTAAATGCACAAACAGTAATTTCTCCGCATTGCAAGGTGCAAGTCTGAAATTTTTTGCTTTTTCCTGCTCCTCTTAGCATGATAAAGAAGATTCAAAGAGAGTGAGATGCCAGCTACTTTCATTCAGTCAGTAGCTTCAATCATTTCTGGACGTTTTTCAATGGTAAAAATCAATGAATATTGTAAATGCACAAACAGTAATTTCTCCACATTGCAAGGTGCAATTCTGAAATTTTTTGCTTTTTCCTGCTCCTCTTAGCATGATAAAGAAGATTCAAAGAGAGTGAGATGCCAGCTCCTTTCATTCAGTCAGTAGCTTCAAACATTTCTGTTATATGAATAACATGATGTTTTTCAATGGCAAAAATCAATGAATATTGTAAATGCACAAACAGTAATTTCTCCACATTGCAAGGTGCAATTCTGAAATTTTTTGCTTTTTCCTGCTCCTCTTAGCATGATAAAGAAGATTCAAAGAGAGTGAGATGCCAGCTCCTTTCATTCAGTCAGTAGCTTCAAACATTTCTGGTATATGAATAACATGATGTTTTTCAATGGCAAAAATCAATGAATATTGTAAATGCACAAACAGTAATTTCTCCGCATTGCAAGGTGCAATTCTGAAATTTTTTGCTTTTTCCTGCTCCTCTTAGCATGATAAAGAAGATTCAAAGAGAGTGAGATGCCAGCTCCTTTCATTCAGTCAGTAGCTTCAATCATTTCTGGACGTTTTTCAATGGCAAAAATCAATGAATATTGTAAATGCACAAACAGTAATTTCTCCGCATTGCAAGGTGCAATTCTGAAATTTTTTGCTTTTTCCTGCTCCTCTTAGCATGATAAAGAAGATTCAAAGAGAGTGAGATGACAGCTCCTTTCATTTAGTCAGTACCTTCAATCATTTCTGGACGTTTTTCAATGGCAAAAATCAATGAATATTGTAAATGCACAAACAGTAATTTCTCCGCATTGCAAGGTGCAATTCTGAAATTTTTTGCTTTTTCCCGCTCCTCTTAGCATGATAAAGAAGATTGAAAGAGAGTGAGGTGCCAGCTCCTTTCATTCAGTCAGTAGCTTCAAACATTTCTGGTATATGAATAACATGTTTTTCAATGGCAAAAATCAATGAATATGGTAAATGCACAAACAGTAATTTCTCCGCATTGCAAGGTGCAATTCTGAAATTTTTTGCTTTTTCCTGCTCCTCTTAGCATGATAAAGAAGATTCAAAGAGAGTGAGATGCCAGCTCCTTTCATTCAGTCAGTAGCTTCAAACATTTCTGGTATATGAATAACATGATGTTTTTCAATGGCAAAAATCAATGAATATTGTAAATGCACAAACAGTAATTTCTCCGCATTGCAAGGTGCAAGTCTGAAATTTTTTGCTTTTTCCTGCTCCTCTTAGCATGATAAAGAAGATTCAAAGAGAGTGAGATGCCAGCTACTTTCATTCAGTCAGTAGCTTCAATCATTTCTGGACGTTTTTCAATGGTAAAAATCAATGAATATTGTAAATGCACAAACAGTAATTTCTCCACATTGCAAGGTGCAATTCTGAAATTTTTTGCTTTTTCCTGCTCCTCTTAGCATGATAAAGAAGATTCAAAGAGAGTGAGATGCCAGCTCCTTTCATTCAGTCAGTAGCTTCAAACTTTTCTGGTATATGAATAACATGATGTTTTTCAATGGCAAAAATCAATGAATATTGTAAATGCACAAACAGTAATTTCTCCGCATTGCAAGGTGCAATTCTGAAATTTTTTGCTTTTTCCTGCTCCTCTTAGCATGATAAAGAAGATTCAAAGAGAGTGAGATGCCAGCTCCTTTCATTCAGTCAGTAGCTTCAATCATTTCTGGATGTTTTTCAATGGCAAAAATCAATGAATATTGTAAATGCACAAACTGTAATTTCTCCGCATTGCAAGGTGCAATTCTGAAATTTTTTGCTTTTTCCTGCTCCTCTTAGCATGATAAAGAAGATTCAAAGAGAGTGAGATGCCAGCTCCTTTCATTCAGTCAGTAGCTTCAATCATTTCTGGACGTTTTTCAGTGGCAAAAATCAATGAATATTGTAAATGCACAAACAGTAATTTCTCCGCATTGCAAGGTGCAATTCTGAAATTTTTTGCTTTTTCCTGCTCCTCTTAGCATGATAAAGAAGATTCAAAGAGAGTGAGATGCCAGCTCCTTTCATTCAGTCAGTACCTTCAATCATTTCTGGACGTTTTTCAATGGCAAAAATCAATGAATATTGTAAATGCACAAACAGTAATTTCTCCGCATTGCAAGGTGCAAGTCTGAAATTTTTTGCTTTTTCCTGCTCCTCTTAGCATGATAAAGAAGATTCAAAGAGAGTGAGATGCCAGCTACTTTCATTCAGTCAGTAGCTTCAATCATTTCTGGACGTTTTTCAATGGTAAAAATCAATGAATATTGTAAATGCACAAACAGTAATTTCTCCACATTGCAAGGTGCAATTCTGAAATTTTTTGCTTTTTCCTGCTCCTCTTAGCATGATAAAGAAGATTCAAAGAGAGTGAGATGCCAGCTCCTTTCATTCAGTCAGTAGCTTCAAACATTTCTGGTATATGAATAACATGATGTTTTTCAATGGCAAAAATCAATGAATATTGTAAATGCACAAACAGTAATTTCTCCACATTGCAAGGTGCAATTCTGAAATTTTTTGCTTTTTCCTGCTCCTCTTAGCATGATAAAGAAGATTCAAAGAGAGTGAGATGCCAGCTCCTTTCATTCAGTCAGTAGCTTCAAACATTTCTGGTATATGAATAACATGATGTTTTTCAATGGCAAAAATCAATGAATATTGTAAATGCACAAACAGTAATTTCTCCGCATTGCAAGGTGCAATTCTGAAATTTTTTCTTTTTCCTGCTCCTCTTAGCATGATAAAGAAGATTCAAAGAGAGTGAGATGCCAGCTCCTTTCATTCAGTCAGTAGCTTCAATCATTTCTGGACGTTTTTCAATGGCAAAAATCAATGAATATTGTAAATGCACAAACAGTAATTTCTCCGCATTGCAAGGTGCAATTCTGAAATTTTTTGCTTTTTCCTGCTCCTCTTAGCATGATAAAGAAGATTCAAAGAGAGTGAGATGACAGCTCCTTTCATTTAGTCAGTACCTTCAATCATTTCTGGACGTTTTTCAATGGCAAAAATCAATGAATATTGTAAATGCACAAACAGTAATTTCTCCGCATTGCAAGGTGCAATTCTGAAATTTTTTGCTTTTTCCCGCTCCTCTTAGCATGATAAAGAAGATTGAAAGAGAGTGAGGTGCCAGCTCCTTTCATTCAGTCAGTAGCTTCAAACATTTCTGGTATATGAATAACATGTTTTTCAATGGCAAAAATCAATGAATATGGTAAATGCACAAACAGTAATTTCTCCGCATTGCAAGGTGCAATTCTGAAATTTTTTGATTTTTCCTGCTCCTCTTAGCATGATAAAGAAGATTCAAAGAGAGTGAGATGCCAGCTCCTTTCATTCAGTCAGTAGCTTCAATCATTTCTGGACGTTTTTCAATGGCAAAAATCAATGAATATTGTAAATGCACAAACAGTAATTTCTCCGCATTGCAAGGTGCAATTCTGAAATTTTTTGCTTTTTCCTGCTCCTCTTAGCATGATAAAGAAGATTCAAAGAGAGTGAGATGCCAGCTCCTTTCATTCAGTCAGTAGCTTCAAACATTTCTGGTATATGAATAACATGATGTTTTTCAATGGCAAAAATCAATGAATATTGTAAATGCACAAACAGTAATTTCTCCGCATTGCAAGGTGCAATTCTGAAATTTTTTGCTTTTTCCTGCTCCTCTTAGCATGATAAAGAAGATTCAAAGAGAGTGAGATGCCAGCTCCTTTCATTCAGTCAGTAGCTTCAAACATTTCTGGTATATGAATAACATGATGTTTTTCAATGGCAAAAATCAATGAATATTGTAAATGCACAAACAGTAATTTCTCCGCATTGCAAGGTGCAAGTCTGAAATTTTTTGATTTTTCCTGCTCCTCTTAGCATGATAAAGAAGATTCAAAGAGAGTGAGATGCCAGCTCCTTTCATTCAGTCAGTAGCTTCAATCATTTCTGGACGTTTTTCAATGGCAAAAATCAATGAATATTGTAAATGCACAAACAGTAATTTCTCCGCATTGCAAGGTGCAATTCTGAAATTTTTTGCTTTTTCCTGCTCCTCTTAGCATGATAAAGAAGATTCAAAGAGAGTGAGATGCCAGCTCCTTTCATTCAGTCAGTAGCTTCAAACATTTCTGGTATATGAATAACATGATGTTTTTCAATGGCAAAAATCAATGAATATTGTAAATGCACAAACAGTAATTTCTCCGCATTGCAAGGTGCAAGTCTGAAATTTTTTGCTTTTTCCTGCTCCTCTTAGCATGATAAAGAAGATTCAAAGAGAGTGAGATGCCAGCTACTTTCATTCAGTCAGTAGCTTCAATCATTTCTGGACGTTTTTCAATGGTAAAAATCAATGAATATTGTAAATGCACAAACAGTAATTTCTCCACATTGCAAGGTGCAATTCTGAAATTTTTTGCTTTTTCCTGCTCCTCTTAGCATGATAAAGAAGATTCAAAGAGAGTGAGATGCCAGCTCCTTTCATTCAGTCAGTAGCTTCAAACATTTCTGGTATATGAATAACATGATGTTTTTCAATGGCAAAAATCAATGAATATTGTAAATGCACAAACAGTAATTTCTCCGCATTGCAAGGTGCAATTCTGAAATTTTTTGCTTTTTCCTGCTCCTCTTAGCATGATAAAGAAGATTCAAAGAGAGTGAGATGCCAGCTCCTTTCATTCAGTCAGTAGCTTCAATCATTTCTGGATGTTTTTCAATGGCAAAAATCAATGAATATTGTAAATGCACAAACTGTAATTTCTCCGCATTGCAAGGTGCAATTCTGAAATTTTTTGCTTTTTCCTGCTCCTCTTAGCATGATAAAGAAGATTCAAAGAGAGTGAGATGCCAGCTCCTTTCATTCAGTCAGTAGCTTCAATCATTTCTGGACGTTTTTCAGTGGCAAAAATCAATGAATATTGTAAATGCACAAACAGTAATTTCTCCGCATTGCAAGGTGCAATTCTGAAATTTTTTGCTTTTTCCTGCTCCTCTTAGCATGATAAAGAAGATTCAAAGAGAGTGAGATGCCAGCTCCTTTCATTCAGTCAGTACCTTCAATCATTTCTGGACGTTTTTCAATGGCAAAAATCAATGAATATTGTAAATGCACAAACAGTAATTTCTCCGCATTGCAAGGTGCAATTCTGAAATTTTTTGATTTTTCCTGCTCCTCTTAGCATGATAAAGAAGATTCAAAGAGAGTGAGATGCCAGCTCCTTTCATTCAGTCAGTAGCTTCAATCATTTCTGGACGTTTTTCAATGGCAAAAATCAATGAATATTGTAAATGCACAAACAGTAATTTCTCCGCATTGCAAGGTGCAATTCTGAAATTTTTTGCTTTTTCCTGCTCCTCTTAGCATGATAAAGAAGATTCAAAGAGAGTGAGATGCCAGCTCCTTTCATTCAGTCAGTAGCTTCAAACATTTCTGGTATATGAATAACATGATGTTTTTCAATGGCAAAAATCAATGAATATTGTAAATGCACAAACAGTAATTTCTCCGCATTGCAAGGTGCAATTCTGAAATTTTTTGCTTTTTCCTGCTCCTCTTAGCATGATAAAGAAGATTCAAAGAGAGTGAGATGCCAGCTCCTTTCATTCAGTCAGTAGCTTCAAACATTTCTGGTATATGAATAACATGATGTTTTTCAATGGCAAAAATCAATGAATATTGTAAATGCACAAACAGTAATTTCTCCGCATTGCAAGGTGCAAGTCTGAAATTTTTTGCTTTTTCCTGCTCCTCTTAGCATGATAAAGAAGATTCAAAGAGAGTGAGATGCCAGCTACTTTCATTCAGTCAGTAGCTTCAATCATTTCTGGACGTTTTTCAATGGTAAAAATCAATGAATATTGTAAATGCACAAACAGTAATTTCTCCACATTGCAAGGTGCAATTCTGAAATTTTTTGCTTTTTCCTGCTCCTCTTAGCATGATAAAGAAGATTCAAAGAGAGTGAGATGCCAGCT
Organism: Phyllobates terribilis; assembly: GCF_046119375.1. Lineage (NCBI taxonomy): Eukaryota > Metazoa > Chordata > Amphibia > Anura > Dendrobatidae > Phyllobates > Phyllobates terribilis. Next base: position 209,946 of record NW_027364127.1, on the reverse strand, counting down.
CCTTTCATTCAGTCAGTAGCTTCAAACATTTCTGGTATATGAATAACATGATGTTTTTCAATGGCAAAAATCAATGAATATTGTAAATGCACAAACAGTAATTTCTCCGCATTGCAAGGTGCAATTCTGAAATTTTTTGCTTTTTCCTGCTCCTCTTAGCATGATAAAGAAGATTCAAAGAGAGTGAGATGCCAGCTCCTTTCATTCAGTCAGTAGCTTCAATCATTTCTGGATGTTTTTCAATGGCAAAAATCAATGAATATTGTAAATGCACAAACTGTAATTTCTCCGCATTGCAAGGTGCAATTCTGAAATTTTTTGCTTTTTCCTGCTCCTCTTAGCATGATAAAGAAGATTCAAAGAGAGTGAGATGCCAGCTCCTTTCATTCAGTCAGTAGCTTCAATCATTTCTGGACGTTTTTCAGTGGCAAAAATCAATGAATATTGTAAATGCACAAACAGTAATTTCTCCGCATTGCAAGGTGCAATTCTGAAATTTTTTGCTTTTTCCTGCTCCTCTTAGCATGATAAAGAAGATTCAAAGAGAGTGAGATGCCAGCTCCTTTCATTCAGTCAGTACCTTCAATCATTTCTGGACGTTTTTCAATGGCAAAAATCAATGAATATTGTAAATGCACAAACAGTAATTTCTCCGCATTGCAAGGTGCAAGTCTGAAATTTTTTGCTTTTTCCTGCTCCTCTTAGCATGATAAAGAAGATTCAAAGAGAGTGAGATGCCAGCTACTTTCATTCAGTCAGTAGCTTCAATCATTTCTGGACGTTTTTCAATGGTAAAAATCAATGAATATTGTAAATGCACAAACAGTAATTTCTCCACATTGCAAGGTGCAATTCTGAAATTTTTTGCTTTTTCCTGCTCCTCTTAGCATGATAAAGAAGATTCAAAGAGAGTGAGATGCCAGCTCCTTTCATTCAGTCAGTAGCTTCAAACATTTCTGTTATATGAATAACATGATGTTTTTCAATGGCAAAAATCAATGAATATTGTAAATGCACAAACAGTAATTTCTCCACATTGCAAGGTGCAATTCTGAAATTTTTTGCTTTTTCCTGCTCCTCTTAGCATGATAAAGAAGATTCAAAGAGAGTGAGATGCCAGCTCCTTTCATTCAGTCAGTAGCTTCAAACATTTCTGGTATATGAATAACATGATGTTTTTCAATGGCAAAAATCAATGAATATTGTAAATGCACAAACAGTAATTTCTCCGCATTGCAAGGTGCAATTCTGAAATTTTTTGCTTTTTCCTGCTCCTCTTAGCATGATAAAGAAGATTCAAAGAGAGTGAGATGCCAGCTCCTTTCATTCAGTCAGTAGCTTCAATCATTTCTGGACGTTTTTCAATGGCAAAAATCAATGAATATTGTAAATGCACAAACAGTAATTTCTCCGCATTGCAAGGTGCAATTCTGAAATTTTTTGCTTTTTCCTGCTCCTCTGAGCATGATAAAGAAGATTCAAAGAGAGTGAGATGACAGCTCCTTTCATTTAGTCAGTACCTTCAATCATTTCTGGACGTTTTTCAATGGCAAAAATCAATGAATATTGTAAATGCACAAACAGTAATTTCTCCGCATTGCAAGGTGCAATTCTGAAATTTTTTGCTTTTTCCCGCTCCTCTTAGCATGATAAAGAAGATTGAAAGAGAGTGAGGTGCCAGCTCCTTTCATTCAGTCAGTAGCTTCAAACATTTCTGGTATATGAATAACATGTTTTTCAATGGCAAAAATCAATGAATATGGTAAATGCACAAACAGTAATTTCTCCGCATTGCAAGGTGCAATTCTGAAATTTTTTGCTTTTTCCTGCTCCTCTTAGCATGATAAAGAAGATTCAAAGAGAGTGAGATGCCAGCTCCTTTCATTCAGTCAGTAGCTTCAAACATTTCTGGTATATGAATAACATGATGTTTTTCAATGGCAAAAATCAATGAATATTGTAAATGCACAAACAGTAATTTCTCCGCATTGCAAGGTGCAAGTCTGAAATTTTTTGCTTTTTCCTGCTCCTCTTAGCATGATAAAGAAGATTCAAAGAGAGTGAGATGCCAGCTACTTTCATTCAGTCAGTAGCTTCAATCATTTCTGGACGTTTTTCAATGGTAAAAATCAATGAATATTGTAAATGCACAAACAGTAATTTCTCCACATTGCAAGGTGCAATTCTGAAATTTTTTGCTTTTTCCTGCTCCTCTTAGCATGATAAAGAAGATTCAAAGAGAGTGAGATGCCAGCTCCTTTCATTCAGTCAGTAGCTTCAAACATTTCTGGTATATGAATAACATGATGTTTTTCAATGGCAAAAATCAATGAATATTGTAAATGCACAAACAGTAATTTCTCCGCATTGCAAGGTGCAATTCTGAAATTTTTTGCTTTTTCCTGCTCCTCTTAGCATGATAAAGAAGATTCAAAGAGAGTGAGATGCCAGCTCCTTTCATTCAGTCAGTAGCTTCAATCATTTCTGGATGTTTTTCAATGGCAAAAATCAATGAATATTGTAAATGCACAAACTGTAATTTCTCCGCATTGCAAGGTGCAATTCTGAAATTTTTTGCTTTTTCCTGCTCCTCTTAGCATGATAAAGAAGATTCAAAGAGAGTGAGATGCCAGCTCCTTTCATTCAGTCAGTAGCTTCAATCATTTCTGGACGTTTTTCAGTGGCAAAAATCAATGAATATTGTAAATGCACAAACAGTAATTTCTCCGCATTGCAAGGTGCAATTCTGAAATTTTTTGCTTTTTCCTGCTCCTCTTAGCATGATAAAGAAGATTCAAAGAGAGTGAGATGCCAGCTCCTTTCATTCAGTCAGTACCTTCAATCATTTCTGGACGTTTTTCAATGGCAAAAATCAATGAATATTGTAAATGCACAAACAGTAATTTCTCCGCATTGCAAGGTGCAAGTCTGAAATTTTTTGCTTTTTCCTGCTCCTCTTAGCATGATAAAGAAGATTCAAAGAGAGTGAGATGCCAGCTACTTTCATTCAGTCAGTAGCTTCAATCATTTCTGGACGTTTTTCAATGGTAAAAATCAATGAATATTGTAAATGCACAAACAGTAATTTCTCCACATTGCAAGGTGCAATTCTGAAATTTTTTGCTTTTTCCTGCTCCTCTTAGCATGATAAAGAAGATTCAAAGAGAGTGAGATGCCAGCTCCTTTCATTCAGTCAGTAGCTTCAAACATTTCTGGTATATGAATAACATGATGTTTTTCAATGGCAAAAATCAATGAATATTGTAAATGCACAAACAGTAATTTCTCCACATTGCAAGGTGCAATTCTGAAATTTTTTGCTTTTTCCTGCTCCTCTTAGCATGATAAAGAAGATTCAAAGAGAGTGAGATGCCAGCTCCTTTCATTCAGTCAGTAGCTTCAAACATTTCTGGTATATGAATAACATGATGTTTTTCAATGGCAAAAATCAATGAATATTGTAAATGCACAAACAGTAATTTCTCCGCATTGCAAGGTGCAATTCTGAAATTTTTTGCTTTTTCCTGCTCCTCTTAGCATGATAAAGAAGATTCAAAGAGAGTGAGATGCCAGCTCCTTTCATTCAGTCAGTAGCTTCAATCATTTCTGGACGTTTTTCAATGGCAAAAATCAATGAATATTGTAAATGCACAAACAGTAATTTCTCCGCATTGCAAGGTGCAATTCTGAAATTTTTTGCTTTTTCCTGCTCCTCTTAGCATGATAAAGAAGACTCAAAGAGAGTGAGATGACAGCTCCTTTCATTTAGTCAGTACCTTCAATCATTTCTGGACGTTTTTCAATGGCAAAAATCAATGAATATTGTAAATGCACAAACAGTAATTTCTCCGCATTGCAAGGTGCAATTCTGAAATTTTTTGCTTTTTCCCGCTCCTCTTAGCATGATAAAGAAGATTGAAAGAGAGTGAGGTGCCAGCTCCTTTCATTCAGTCAGTAGCTTCAAACATTTCTGGTATATGAATAACATGTTTTTCAATGGCAAAAATCAATGAATATGGTAAATGCACAAACAGTAATTTCTCCGCATTGCAAGGTGCAATTCTGAAATTTTTTGATTTTTCCTGCTCCTCTTAGCATGATAAAGAAGATTCAAAGAGAGTGAGATGCCAGCTCCTTTCATTCAGTCAGTAGCTTCAATCATTTCTGGACGTTTTTCAATGGCAAAAATCAATGAATATTGTAAATGCACAAACAGTAATTTCTCCGCATTGCAAGGTGCAATTCTGAAATTTTTTGCTTTTTCCTGCTCCTCTTAGCATGATAAAGAAGATTCAAAGAGAGTGAGATGCCAGCTCCTTTCATTCAGTCAGTAGCTTCAAACATTTCTGGTATATGAATAACATGATGTTTTTCAATGGCAAAAATCAATGAATATTGTAAATGCACAAACAGTAATTTCTCCGCATTGCAAGGTGCAATTCTGAAATTTTTTGCTTTTTCCTGCTCCTCTTAGCATGATAAAGAAGATTCAAAGAGAGTGAGATGCCAGCTCCTTTCATTCAGTCAGTAGCTTCAAACATTTCTGGTATATGAATAACATGATGTTTTTCAATGGCAAAAATCAATGAATATTGTAAATGCACAAACAGTAATTTCTCCGCATTGCAAGGTGCAAGTCTGAAATTTTTTGCTTTTTCCTGCTCCTCTTAGCATGATAAAGAAGATTCAAAGAGAGTGAGATGCCAGCTACTTTCATTCAGTCAGTAGCTTCAATCATTTCTGGACGTTTTTCAATGGTAAAAATCAATGAATATTGTAAATGCACAAACAGTAATTTCTCCGCATTGCAAGGTGCAATTCTGAAATTTTTTGCTTTTTCCTGCTCCTCTTAGCATGATAAAGAAGATTCAAAGAGAGTGAGATGCCAGCTCCTTTCATTCAGTCAGTACCTTCAATCATTTCTGGACGTTTTTCAATGGCAAAAATCAATGAATATTGTAAATGCACAAACAGTAATTTCTCCGCATTGCAAGGTGCAATTCTGAAATTTTTTGATTTTTCCTGCTCCTCTTAGCATGATAAAGAAGATTCAAAGAGAGTGAGATGCCAGCTCCTTTCATTCAGTCAGTAGCTTCAATCATTTCTGGACGTTTTTCAATGGCAAAAATCAATGAATATTGTAAATGCACAAACAGTAATTTCTCCGCATTGCAAGGTGCAATTCTGAAATTTTTTGCTTTTTCCTGCTCCTCTTAGCATGATAAAGAAGATTCAAAGAGAGTGAGATGCCAGCTCCTTTCATTCAGTCAGTAGCTTCAAACATTTCTGGTATATGAATAACATGATGTTTTTCAATGGCAAAAATCAATGAATATTGTAAATGCACAAACAGTAATTTCTCCGCATTGCAAGGTGCAATTCTGAAATTTTTTGCTTTTTCCTGCTCCTCTTAGCATGATAAAGAAGATTCAAAGAGAGTGAGATGCCAGCTCCTTTCATTCAGTCAGTAGCTTCAAACATTTCTGGCATATGAATAACATGATGTTTTTCAATGGCAAAAATCAATGAATATTGTAAATGCACAAACAGTAATTTCTCCGCATTGCAAGGTGCAAGTCTGAAATTTTTTGCTTTTTCCTGCTCCTCTTAGCATGATAAAGAAGATTCAAAGAGAGTGAGATGCCAGCTACTTTCATTCAGTCAGTAGCTTCAATCATTTCTGGACGTTTTTCAATGGTAAAAATCAATGAATATTGTAAATGCACAAACAGTAATTTCTCCACATTGCAAGGTGCAATTCTGAAATTTTTTGCTTTTTCCTGCTCCTCTTAGCATGATAAAGAAGATTCAAAGAGAGTGAGATGCCAGCTCCTTTCATTCAGTCAGTAGCTTCAAACATTTCTGGTATATGAATAACATGATGTTTTTCAATGGCAAAAATCAATGAATATTGTAAATGCACAAACAGTAATTTCTCCGCATTGCAAGGTGCAATTCTGAAATTTTTTGCTTTTTCCTGCTCCTCTTAGCATGATAAAGAAGATTCAAAGAGAGTGAGATGCCAGCTCCTTTCATTCAGTCAGTAGCTTCAATCATTTCTGGATGTTTTTCAATGGCAAAAATCAATGAATATTGTAAATGCACAAACTGTAATTTCTCCGCATTGCAAGGTGCAATTCTGAAATTTTTTGCTTTTTCCTGCTCCTCTTAGCATGATAAAGAAGATTCAAAGAGAGTGAGATGCCAGCTCCTTTCATTCAGTCAGTAGCTTCAATCATTTCTGGACGTTTTTCAGTGGCAAAAATCAATGAATATTGTAAATGCACAAACAGTAATTTCTCCGCATTGCAAGGTGCAATTCTGAAATTTTTTGCTTTTTCCTGCTCCTCTTAGCATGATAAAGAAGATTCAAAGAGAGTGAGATGCCAGCTCCTTTCATTCAGTCAGTACCTTCAATCATTTCTGGACGTTTTTCAATGGCAAAAATCAATGAATATTGTAAATGCACAAACAGTAATTTCTCCGCATTGCAAGGTGCAAGTCTGAAATTTTTTGCTTTTTCCTGCTCCTCTTAGCATGATAAAGAAGATTCAAAGAGAGTGAGATGCCAGCTACTTTCATTCAGTCAGTAGCTTCAATCATTTCTGGACGTTTTTCAATGGTAAAAATCAATGAATATTGTAAATGCACAAACAGTAATTTCTCCACATTGCAAGGTGCAATTCTGAAATTTTTTGCTTTTTCCTGCTCCTCTTAGCATGATAAAGAAGATTCAAAGAGAGTGAGATGCCAGCTCCTTTCATTCAGTCAGTAGCTTCAAACATTTCTGGTATATGAATAACATGATGTTTTTCAATGGCAAAAATCAATGAATATTGTAAATGCACAAACAGTAATTTCTCCACATTGCAAGGTGCAATTCTGAAATTTTTTGCTTTTTCCTGCTCCTCTTAGCATGATAAAGAAGATTCAAAGAGAGTGAGATGCCAGCTCCTTTCATTCAGTCAGTAGCTTCAAACATTTCTGGTATATGAATAACATGATGTTTTTCAATGGCAAAAATCAATGAATATTGTAAATGCACAAACAGTAATTTCTCCGCATTGCAAGGTGCAATTCTGAAATTTTTTGCTTTTTCCTGCTCCTCTTAGCATGATAAAGAAGATTCAAAGAGAGTGAGATGCCAGCTCCTTTCATTCAGTCAGTAGCTTCAATCATTTCTGGACGTTTTTCAATGGCAAAAATCAATGAATATTGTAAATGCACAAACAGTAATTTCTCCGCATTGCAAGGTGCAATTCTGAAATTTTTTGCTTTTTCCTGCTCCTCTTAGCATGATAAAGAAGATTCAAAGAGAGTGAGATGACAGCTCCTTTCATTTAGTCAGTACCTTCAATCATTTCTGGACGTTTTTCAATGGCAAAAATCAATGAATATTGTAAATGCACAAACAGTAATTTCTCCGCATTGCAAGGTGCAATTCTGAAATTTTTTGCTTTTTCCCGCTCCTCTTAGCATGATAAAGAAGATTGAAAGAGAGTGAGGTGCCAGCTCCTTTCATTCAGTCAGTAGCTTCAAACATTTCTGGTATATGAATAACATGTTTTTCAATGGCAAAAATCAATGAATATGGTAAATGCACAAACAGTAATTTCTCCGCATTGCAAGGTGCAATTCTGAAATTTTTTGATTTTTCCTGCTCCTCTTAGCATGATAAAGAAGATTCAAAGAGAGTGAGATGCCAGCTCCTTTCATTCAGTCAGTAGCTTCAATCATTTCTGGACGTTTTTCAATGGCAAAAATCAATGAATATTGTAAATGCACAAACAGTAATTTCTCCGCATTGCAAGGTGCAATTCTGAAATTTTTTGCTTTTTCCTGCTCCTCTTAGCATGATAAAGAAGATTCAAAGAGAGTGAGATGCCAGCTCCTTTCATTCAGTCAGTAGCTTCAAACATTTCTGGTATATGAATAACATGATGTTTTTCAATGGCAAAAATCAATGAATATTGTAAATGCACAAACAGTAATTTCTCCGCATTGCAAGGTGCAATTCTGAAATTTTTTGCTTTTTCCTGCTCCTCTTAGCATGATAAAGAAGATTCAAAGAGAGTGAGATGCCAGCTCCTTTCATTCAGTCAGTAGCTTCAAACATTTCTGGTATATGAATAACATGATGTTTTTCAATGGCAAAAATCAATGAATATTGTAAATGCACAAACAGTAATTTCTCCGCATTGCAAGGTGCAAGTCTGAAATTTTTTGCTTTTTCCTGCTCCTCTTAGCATGATAAAGAAGATTCAAAGAGAGTGAGATGCCAGCTACTTTCATTCAGTCAGTAGCTTCAATCATTTCTGGACGTTTTTCAATGGTAAAAATCAATGAATATTGTAAATGCACAAACAGTAATTTCTCCACATTGCAAGGTGCAATTCTGAAATTTTTTGCTTTTTCCTGCTCCTCTTAGCATGATAAAGAAGATTCAAAGAGAGTGAGATGCCAGCTCCTTTCATTCAGTCAGTAGCTTCAAACATTTCTGGTATATGAATAACATGATGTTTTTCAATGGCAAAAATCAATGAATATTGTAAATGCACAAACAGTAATTTCTCCGCATTGCAAGGTGCAATTCTGAAATTTTTTGCTTTTTCCTGCTCCTCTTAGCATGATAAAGAAGATTCAAAGAGAGTGAGATGCCAGCTCCTTTCATTCAGTCAGTAGCTTCAATCATTTCTGGATGTTTTTCAATGGCAAAAATCAATGAATATTGTAAATGCACAAACTGTAATTTCTCCGCATTGCAAGGTGCAATTCTGAAATTTTTTGCTTTTTCCTGCTCCTCTTAGCATGATAAAGAAGATTCAAAGAGAGTGAGATGCCAGCTCCTTTCATTCAGTCAGTAGCTTCAATCATTTCTGGACGTTTTTCAGTGGCAAAAATCAATGAATATTGTAAATGCACAAACAGTAATTTCTCCGCATTGCAAGGTGCAATTCTGAAATTTTTTGCTTTTTCCTGCTCCTCTTAGCATGATAAAGAAGATTCAAAGAGAGTGAGATGCCAGCTCCTTTCATTCAGTCAGTACCTTCAATCATTTCTGGACGTTTTTCAATGGCAAAAATCAATGAATATTGTAAATGCACAAACAGTAATTTCTCCGCATTGCAAGGTGCAATTCTGAAATTTTTTGATTTTTCCTGCTCCTCTTAGCATGATAAAGAAGATTCAAAGAGAGTGAGATGCCAGCTCCTTTCATTCAGTCAGTAGCTTCAATCATTTCTGGACGTTTTTCAATGGCAAAAATCAATGAATATTGTAAATGCACAAACAGTAATTTCTCCGCATTGCAAGGTGCAATTCTGAAATTTTTTGCTTTTTCCTGCTCCTCTTAGCATGATAAAGAAGATTCAAAGAGAGTGAGATGCCAGCTCCTTTCATTCAGTCAGTAGCTTCAAACATTTCTGGTATATGAATAACATGATGTTTTTCAATGGCAAAAATCAATGAATATTGTAAATGCACAAACAGTAATTTCTCCGCATTGCAAGGTGCAATTCTGAAATTTTTTGCTTTTTCCTGCTCCTCTTAGCATGATAAAGAAGATTCAAAGAGAGTGAGATGCCAGCTCCTTTCATTCAGTCAGTAGCTTCAAACATTTCTGGTATATGAATAACATGATGTTTTTCAATGGCAAAAATCAATGAATATTGTAAATGCACAAACAGTAATTTCTCCGCATTGCAAGGTGCAAGTCTGAAATTTTTTGCTTTTTCCTGCTCCTCTTAGCATGATAAAGAAGATTCAAAGAGAGTGAGATGCCAGCTACTTTCATTCAGTCAGTAGCTTCAATCATTTCTGGACGTTTTTCAATGGTAAAAATCAATGAATATTGTAAATGCACAAACAGTAATTTCTCCACATTGCAAGGTGCAATTCTGAAATTTTTTGCTTTTTCCTGCTCCTCTTAGCATGATAAAGAAGATTCAAAGAGAGTGAGATGCCAGCTCCTTTCATTCAGTCAGTAGCTTCAAACATTTCTGGTATATGAATAACATGATGTTTTTCAATGGCAAAAATCAATGAATATTGTAAATGCACAAACAGTAATTTCTCCGCATTGCAAGGTGCAATTCTGAAATTTTTTGCTTTTTCCTGCTCCTCTTAGCATGATAAAGAAGATTCAAAGAGAGTGAGATGCCAGCTCCTTTCATTCAGTCAGTAGCTTCAATCATTTCTGGATGTTTTTCAATGGCAAAAATCAATGAATATTGTAAATGCACAAACTGTAATTTCTCCGCATTGCAAGGTGCAATTCTGAAATTTTTTGCTTTTTCCTGCTCCTCTTAGCATGATAAAGAAGATTCAAAGAGAGTGAGATGCCAGCTCCTTTCATTCAGTCAGTAGCTTCAATCATTTCTGGACGTTTTTCAGTGGCAAAAATCAATGAATATTGTAAATGCACAAACAGTAATTTCTCCGCATTGCAAGGTGCAATTCTGAAATTTTTTGCTTTTTCCTGCTCCTCTTAGCATGATAAAGAAGATACAAAGAGAGTGAGATGCCAGCTCCTTTCATTCAGTCAGTACCTTCAATCATTTCTGGACGTTTTTCAATGGCAAAAATCAATGAATATTGTAAATGCACAAACAGTAATTTCTCCGCATTGCAAGGTGCAAGTCTGAAATTTTTTGCTTTTTCCTGCTCCTCTTAGCATGATAAAGAAGATTCAAAGAGAGTGAGATGCCAGCTACTTTCATTCAGTCAGTAGCTTCAATCATTTCTGGACGTTTTTCAATGGTAAAAATCAATGAATATTGTAAATGCACAAACAGTAATTTCTCCACATTGCAAGGTGCAATTCTGAAATTTTTTGCTTTTTCCTGCTCCTCTTAGCATGATAAAGAAGATTCAAAGAGAGTGAGATGCCAGCTCCTTTCATTCAGTCAGTAGCTTCAAACATTTCTGGTATATGAATAACATGATGTTTTTCAATGGCAAAAATCAATGAATATTGTAAATGCACAAACAGTAATTTCTCCACATTGCAAGGTGCAATTCTGAAATTTTTTGCTTTTTCCTGCTCCTCTTAGCATGATAAAGAAGATTCAAAGAGAGTGAGATGCCAGCTCCTTTCATTCAGTCAGTAGCTTCAAACATTTCTGGTATATGAATAACATGATGTTTTTCAATGGCAAAAATCAATGAATATTGTAAATGCACAAACAGTAATTTCTCCGCATTGCAAGGTGCAATTCTGAAATTTTTTGCTTTTTCCTGCTCCTCTTAGCATGATAAAGAAGATTCAAAGAGAGTGAGATGACAGCTCCTTTCATTCAGTCAGTAGCTTCAATCATTTCTGGACGTTTTTCAACGGCAAAAATCAATGAATATTGTAAATGCACAAACAGTAATTTCTCCGCATTGCAAGGTGCAATTCTGAAATTTTTTGCTTTTTCCTGCTCCTCTTAGCATGATAAAGAAGATTCAAAGAGAGTGAGATGTCAGCTCCTTTCATTCAGTCAGTAGCTTCAAACATTTCTGGTATATGAATAACATGATGTTTTTCAATGGCAAAAATCAATGAATATTGTAAATGCACAAACAGTAATTTCTCCGCATTGCAAGGTGCAATTCTGAAATTTTTTGCTTTTTCCTGCTCCTCTTAGCATGATAAAGAAGATTCAAAGAGAGTGAGATGCCAGCTCCTTTCATTCAGTCAGTAGCTTCAATCATTTCTGGACGTTTTTCAATGGCAAAAATCAATGAATATTGTAAATGCACAAACAGTAATTTCTCCGCATTGCAAGGTGCAATTCTGAAATTTTTTGCTTTTTCCTGCTCCTCTTAGCATGATAAAGAAGATTCAAAGAGAGTGAGATGCCAGCTCCTTTCATTCAGTCAGTAGCTTCAAACATTTCTGGTATATGAATAACATGATGTTTTTCAATGGCAAAAATCAATGAATATTGTAAATGCACAAACAGTAATTTCTCCGCATTGCAAGGTGCAAGTCTGAAATTTTTTGCTTTTTCCTGCTCCTCTTAGCATGATAAAGAAGATTCAAAGAGAGTGAGATGCCAGCTCCTTTCATTCAGTCAGTAGCTTCAATCATTTCTGGATGTTTTTCAATGGCAAAAATCAATGAATATTGTAAATGCACAAACTGTAATTTCTCCGTATTGCAAGGTGCAATTCTGAAATTTTTTGCTTTTTCCTGCTCCTCTTAGCATGATAAAGAAGATTCAAAGAGAGTGAGATGCCAGCTCCTTTCATTCAGTCAGTAGCTTCAATCATTTCTGGACGTTTTTCAATGGCAAAAATCAATGAATATTGTAAATGCACAAACAGTAATTTCTCCGCATTGCAAGGTGCAATTCTGAAATTTTTTGCTTTTTCCTGCTCCTCTTAGCATGATAAAGAAGATTCAAAGAGAGTGAGATGACAGCTCCTTTCATTTAGTCAGTACCTTCAATCATTTCTGGACGTTTTTCAATGGCAAAAATCAATGAATATTGTAAATGCACAAACAGTAATTTCTCCGCATTGCAAGGTGCAATTCTGAAATTTTTTGCTTTTTCCCGCTCCTCTTAGCATGATAAAGAAGATTGAAAGAGAGTGAGGTGCCAGCTCCTTTCATTCAGTCAGTAGCTTCAAACATTTCTGGTATATGAATAACATGTTTTTCAATGGCAAAAATCAATGAATATGGTAAATGCACAAACAGTAATTTCTCCACATTGCAAGGTGCAATTCTGAAATTTTTTGATTTTTCCTGCTCCTCTTAGCATGATAAAGAAGATTCAAAGAGAGTGAGATGCCAGCTCCTTTCATTCAGTCAGTAGCTTCAATCATTTCTGGACGTTTTTCAATGGCAAAAATCAATGAATATTGTAAATGCACAAACAGTAATTTCTCCGCATTGCAAGGTGCAATTCTGAAATTTTTTGCTTTTTCCTGCTCCTCTTAGCATGATAAAGAAGATTCAAAGAGAGTGAGATGCCAGCTCCTTTCATTCAGTCAGTAGCTTCAAACATTTCTGGTATATGAATAACATGATGTTTTTCAATGGCAAAAATCAATGAATATTGTAAATGCACAAACAGTAATTTCTCCGCATTGCAAGGTGCAATTCTGAAATTTTTTGCTTTTTCCTGCTCCTCTTAGCATGATAAAGAAGATTCAAAGAGAGTGAGATGCCAGCTCCTTTCATTCAGTCAGTAGCTTCAATCATTTCTGGATGTTTTTCAATGGCAAAAATCAATGAATATTGTAAATGCACAAACTGTAATTTCTCCGCATTGCAAGGTGCAATTCTGAAATTTTTTGCTTTTTCCTGCTCCTCTTAGCATGATAAAGAAGATTCAAAGAGAGTGAGATGCCAGCTCCTTTCATTCAGTCAGTAGCTTCAATCATTTCTGGACGTTTTTCAGTGGCAAAAATCAATGAATATTGTAAATGCACAAACAGTAATTTCTCCGCATTGCAAGGTGCAATTCTGAAATTTTTTGCTTTTTCCTGCTCCTCTTAGCATGATAAAGAAGAATCAAAGAGAGTGAGATGCCAGCTCCTTTCATTCAGTCAGTACCTTCAATCATTTCTGGACGTTTTTCAATGGCAAAAATCAATGAATATTGTAAATGCACAAACAGTAATTTCTCCGCATTGCAAGGTGCAAGTCTGAAATTTTTTGCTTTTTCCTGCTCCTCTTAGCATGATAAAGAAGATTCAAAGAGAGTGAGATGCCAGCTACTTTCATTCAGTCAGTAGCTTCAATCATTTCGGGACGTTTTTCAATGGTAAAAATCAATGAATATTGTAAATGCACAAACAGTAATTTCTCCACATTGCAAGGTGCAATTCTGAAATTTTTTGCTTTTTCCTGCTCCTCTTAGCATGATAACGAAGATTCAAAGAGAGTGAGATGCCAGCTCCTTTCATTCAGTCAGTAGCTTCAAACATTTCTGGTATATGAATAACATGATGTTTTTCAATGGCAAAAATCAATGAATATTGTAAATGCACAAACAGTAATTTCTCCGCATTGCAAGGTGCAATTCTGAAATTTTTTGCTTTTTCCTGCTCCTCTTAGCATGATAAAGAAGATTCAAAGAGAGTGAGATGCCAGCTCCTTTCATTCAGTCAGTAGCTTCAATCATTTCTGGATGTTTTTCAATGGCAAAAATCAATGAATATTGTAAATGCACAAGCTGTAATTTCTCCGCATTGCAAGGTGCAATTCTGAAATTTTTTGCTTTTTCCTGCTCCTCTTAGCATGATAAAGAAGATTCAAAGAGAGTGAGATGCCAGCTCCTTTCATTCAGTCAGTAGCTTCAAACATTTCTGGTATATGAATAACATGATGTTTTTCAATGGCAAAAATCAATGAATATTGTAAATGCACAAACAGTAATTTCTCCGCATTGCAAGGTGCAAGTCTGAAATTTTTTTGCTTTTTCCTGCTCCTCTTAGCATGATAAAGAAGATTCAAAGAGAGTGAGATGCCAGCTACTTTCATTCAGTCAGTAGCTTCAATCATTTCTGGACGTTTTTCAATGGTAAAAATCAATGAATATTGTAAATGCACAAACAGTAATTTCTCCACATTGCAAGGTGCAATTCTGAAATTTTTTGATTTTTCCTGCTCCTCTTAGCATGATAAAGAAGATTCAAAGAGAGTGAGATGCCAGCTCCTTTCATTCAGTCAGTAGCTTCAATCATTTCTGGACGTTTTTCAATGGCAAAAATCAATGAATATTGTAAAAGCACAAACAGTAATTTCTCCGCATTGCAAGGTGCAATTCTGAAATTTTTTGCTTTTTCCTGCTCCTCTTAGCATGATAAAGAAGATTCAAAGAGAGTGAGATGCCAGCTCCTTTCATTCAGTCAGTAGCTTCAAACATTTCTGGTATATGAATAACATGATGTTTTTCAATGGCAAAAATCAATGAATATTGTAAATGCACAAACAGTAATTTCTCCGCATTGCAAGGTGCAATTCTGAAATTTTTTGCTTTTTCCTGCTCCTCTTAGCATGATAAAGAAGATTCAAAGAGAGTGAGATGCCAGCTCCTTTCATTCAGTCAGTAGCTTCAATCATTTCTGGACGTTTTTCAATGGCAAAAATCAATGAATATTGTAAATGCACAAACAGTAATTTCTCCGCATTGCAAGGTGCAATTCTGAAATTTTTTGCTTTTTCCTGCTCCTCTTAGCATGATAAAGAAGATTCAAAGAGAGTGAGATGCCAGCTCCTTTGATTCAGTCAGTAGCTTCAAACATTTCTGGTATATGAATAACATGATGTTTTTCAATGGCAAAAATCAATGAATATTGTAAATGCACAAACAGTAATTTCTCCGCATTGCAAGGTGCAAGTCTGAAATTTTTTGCTTTTTCCTGCTCCTCTTAGCATGATAAAGAAGATTCAAAGAGAGTGAGATGCCAGCTACTTTCATTCAGTCAGTAGCTTCAATCATTTCTGGACGTTTTTCAATGGTAAAAATCAATGAATATTGTAAATGCACAAACAGTAATTTCTCCACATTGCAAGGTGCAATTCTGAAATTTTTTGCTTTTTCCTGCTCCTCTTAGCATGATAAAGAAGATTCAAAGAGAGTGAGATGCCAGCTCCTTTCATTCAGTCAGTAGCTTCAAACATTTCTGGTATATGAATAACATGATGTTTTTCAATGGCAAAAATCAATGAATATTGTAAATGCACAAACAGTAATTTCTCCGCATTGCAAGGTGCAAGTCTGAAATTTTTTGCTTTTTCCTGCTCCTCTTAGCATGATAAAGAAGATTCAAAGAGAGTGAGATGCCAGCTACTTTCATTCAGTCAGTAGCTTCAATCATTTCTGGACGTTTTTCAATGGTAAAAATCAATGAATATTGTAAATGCACAAACAGTAATTTCTCCACATTGCAAGGTGCAATTCTGAAATTTTTTGCTTTTTCCTGCTCCTCTTAGCATGATAAAGAAGATTCAAAGAGAGTGAGATGCCAGCTCCTTTCATTCAGTCAGTAGCTTCAAACATTTCTGGTATATGAATAACATGATGTTTTTCAATGGCAAAAATCAATGAATATTGTAAATGCACAAACAGTAATTTCTCCACATTGCAAGGTGCAATTCTGAAATTTTTTGCTTTTTCCTGCTCCTCTTAGCATGATAAAGAAGATTCAAAGAGAGTGAGATGCCAGCTCCTTTCATTCAGTCAGTAGCTTCAAACATTTCTGGTATATGAATAACATGATGTTTTTCAATGGCAAAAATCAATGAATATTGTAAATGCACAAACAGTAATTTCTCCACATTGCAAGGTGCAATTCTGAAATTTTTTGCTTTTTCCTGCTCCTCTTAGCATGATAAAGAAGATTCAAAGAGAGTGAGATGCCAGCTCCTTTCATTCAGTCAGTAGCTTCAATCATTTCTGGACGTTTTTCAATGGCAAAAATCAATGAATATTGTAAATGCACAAACAGTAATTACTCCGCATTGCAAGGTGCAATTCTGAAATTTTTTGCTTTTTCCTGCTCCTCTTAGCATGATAAAGAGGATTCAAAGAGAGTGAGATGTCAGCTCCTTTCATTCAGTCAGTAGCTTCAAACATTTCTGGTATATGAATAACATGATGTTTTTCAATGGCAAAAATCAATGAATATTGTAAATGCACAAACAGTAATTTCTCCGCATTGCAAGGTGCAATTCTGAAATTTTTTGCTTTTTCCTGCTCCTCTTAGCATGATAAAGAAGATTCAAAGAGAGTGAGATGCCAGCTCCTTTCATTCAGTCAGTAGCTTCAATCATTTCTGGACGTTTTTCAATGGCAAAAATCAATGAATATTGTAAATGCACAAACAGTAATTTCTCCGCATTGCAAGGTGCAATTCTGAAATTTTTTGCTTTTTCCTGCTCCTCTTAGCATGATAAAGAAGATTCAAAGAGAGTGAGATGCCAGCTCCTTTCATTCAGTCAGTAGCTTCAAACATTTCTGGTATATGAATAACATGATGTTTTTCAATGGCAAAAATCAATGAATATTGTAAATGCACAAACAGTAATTTCTCCGCATTGCAAGGTGCAAGTCTGAAATTTTTTGCTTTTTCCTGCTCCTCTTAGCATGATAAAGAAGATTCAAAGAGAGTGAGATGCCAGCTCCTTTCATTCAGTCAGTAGCTTCAATCATTTCTGGATGTTTTTCAATGGCAAAAATCAATGAATATTGTAAATGCACAAACTGTAATTTCTCCGTATTGCAAGGTGCAATTCTGAAATTTTTTGCTTTTTCCTGCTCCTCTTAGCATGATAAAGAAGATTCAAAGAGAGTGAGATGCCAGCTCCTTTCATTCAGTCAGTAGCTTCAATCATTTCTGGACGTTTTTCAATGGCAAAAATCAATGAATATTGTAAATGCACAAACAGTAATTTCTCCGCATTGCAAGGTGCAATTCTGAAATTTTTTGCTTTTTCCTGCTCCTCTTAGCATGATAAAGAAGATTCAAAGAGAGTGAGATGACAGCTCCTTTCATTTAGTCAGTACCTTCAATCATTTCTGGACGTTTTTCAATGGCAAAAATCAATGAATATTGTAAATGCACAAACAGTAATTTCTCCGCATTGCAAGGTGCAATTCTGAAATTTTTTGCTTTTTCCCGCTCCTCTTAGCATGATAAAGAAGATTGAAAGAGAGTGAGGTGCCAGCTCCTTTCATTCAGTCAGTAGCTTCAAACATTTCTGGTATATGAATAACATGTTTTTCAATGGCAAAAATCAATGAATATTGTAAATGCACAAACAGTAATTTCTCCGCATTGCAAGGTGCAATTCTGAAATTTTTTGATTTTTCCTGCTCCTCTTAGCATGATAAAGAAGATTCAAAGAGAGTGAGATGCCAGCTCCTTTCATTCAGTCAGTAGCTTCAATCATTTCTGGACGTTTTTCAATGGCAAAAATCAATGAATATTGTAAATGCACAAACAGTAATTTCTCCGCATTGCAAGGTGCAATTCTGAAATTTTTTGCTTTTTCCTGCTCCTCTTAGCATGATAAAGAAGATTCAAAGAGAGTGAGATGCCAGCTCCTTTCATTCAGTCAGTAGCTTCAAACATTTCTGGTATATGAATAACATGATGTTTTTCAATGGCAAAAATCAATGAATATTGTAAATGCACAAACAGTAATTTCTCCGCATTGCAAGGTGCAATTCTGAAATTTTTTGCTTTTTCCTGCTCCTCTTAGCATGATAAAGAAGATTCAAAGAGAGTGAGATGCCAGCTCCTTTCATTCAGTCAGTAGCTTCAAACATTTCTGGTATATGAATAACATGATGTTTTTCAATGGCAAAAATCAATGAATATTGTAAATGCACAAACAGTAATTTCTCCGCATTGCAAGGTGCAATTCTGAAATTTTTTGCTTTTTCCTGCTCCTCTTAGCATGATAAAGAAGATTCAAAGAGAGTGAGATGCCAGCTCCTTTCATTCAGTCAGTAGCTTCAATCATTTCTGGATGTTTTTCAATGGCAAAAATCAATGAATATTGTAAATGCACAAACTGTAATTTCTCCGCATTGCAAGGTGCAATTCTGAAATTTTTTGCTTTTTCCTGCTCCTCTTAGCATGATAAAGAAGATTCAAAGAGAGTGAGATGCCAGCTCCTTTCATTCAGTCAGTAGCTTCAATCATTTCTGGACGTTTTTCAGTGGCAAAAATCAATGAATATTGTAAATGCACAAACAGTAATTTCTCCGCATTGCAAGGTGCAATTCTGAAATTTTTTGCTTTTTCCTGCTCCGCTTAGCATGATAAAGAAGATTCAAAGAGAGTGAGATGCCAGCTACTTTCATTCAGTCAGTACCTTCAATCATTTCTGGACGTTTTTCAATGGCAAAAATCAATGAATATTGTAAATGCACAAACAGTAATTTCTCCGCATTGCAAGGTGCAAGTCTGAAATTTTTTGCTTTTTCCTGCTCCTCTTAGCATGATAAAGAAGATTCAAAGAGAGTGAGATGCCAGCTACATTCATTCAGTCAGTAGCTTCAATCATTTCTGGACGTTTTTCAATGGTAAAAATCAATGAATATTGTAAATGCACAAACAGTAATTTCTCCACATTGCAAGGTGCAATTCTGAAATTTTTTGCTTTTTCCTGCTCCTCTTAGCATGATAAAGAAGATTCAAAGAGAGTGAGATGCCAGCTCCTTTCATTCAGTCAGTAGCTTCAAACATTTCTGGTATATGAATAACATGATGTTTTTCAATGGCAAAAATCAATGAATATTGTAAATGCACAAACAGTAATTTCTCCACATTGCAAGGTGCAATTCTGAAATTTTTTGCTTTTTCCTGCTCCTCTTAGCATGATAAAGAAGATTCAAAGAGAGTGAGATGCCAGCTCCTTTCATTCAGTCAGTAGCTTCAAACATTTCTGGTATATGAATAACATGATGTTTTTCAATGGCAAAAATCAATGAATATTGTAAATGCACAAACAGTAATTTCTCCGCATTGCAAGGTGCAATTCTGAAATTTTTTGCTTTTTCCTGCTCCTCTTAGCATGATAAAGAAGATTCAAAGAGAGTGAGATGCCAGCTCCTTTCATTCAGTCAGTAGCTTCAATCATTTCTGGACGTTTTTCAATGGCAAAAATCAATGAATATTGTAAATGCACAAACAGTAATTTCTCCGCATTGCAAGGTGCAATTCTGAAATTTTTTGCTTTTTCCTGCTCCTCTTAGCATGATAAAGAAGATTCAAAGAGAGTGAGATGTCAGCTCCTTTCATTCAGTCAGTAGCTTCAAACATTTCTGGTATATGAATAACGATGTTTTTCAATGGCAAAAATCAATGAATATTGTAAATGCACAAACAGTAATTTCTCCGCATTGCAAGGTGCAATTCTGAAATTTTTTGCTTTTTCCTGCTCCTCTTAGCATGATAAAGAAGATTCAAAGAGAGTGAGATGCCAGCTCCTTTCATTCAGTCAGTAGCTTCAATCATTTCTGGACGTTTTTCAATGGCAAAAATCAATGAATATTGTAAATGCACAAACAGTAATTTCTCCGCATTGCAAGGTGCAATTCTGAAATTTTTTGCTTTTTCCTGCTCCTCTTAGCATGATAAAGAAGATTCAAAGAGAGTGAGATGCCAGCTCCTTTCATTCAGTCAGTAGCTTCAAACATTTCTGGTATATGAATAACATGATGTTTTTCAATGGCAAAAATCAATGAATATTGTAAATGCACAAACAGTAATTTCTCCGCATTGCAAGGTGCAAGTCTGAAATTTTTTGCTTTTTCCTGCTCCTCTTAGCATGATAAAGAAGATTCAAAGAGAGTGAGATGCCAGCTCCTTTCATTCAGTCAGTAGCTTCAATCATTTCTGGATGTTTTTCAATGGCAAAAATCAATGAATATTGTAAATGCACAAACTGTAATTTCTCCGTATTGCAAGGTGCAATTCTGAAATTTTTTGCTTTTTCCTGCTCCTCTTAGCATGATAAAGAAGATTCAAAGAGAGTGAGATGCCAGCTCCTTTCATTCAGTCAGTAGCTTCAATCATTTCTGGACGTTTTTCAATGGCAAAAATCAATGAATATTGTAAATGCACAAACAGTAATTTCTCCGCATTGCAAGGTGCAATTCTGAAATTTTTTGCTTTTTCCTGCTCCTCTTAGCATGATAAAGAAGATTCAAAGAGAGTGAGATGACAGCTCCTTTCATTTAGTCAGTACCTTCAATCATTTCTGGACGTTTTTCAATGGCAAAAATCAATGAATATTGTAAATGCACAAACAGTAATTTCTCCGCATTGCAAGGTGCAATTCTGAAATTTTTTGCTTTTTCCCGCTCCTCTTAGCATGATAAAGAAGATTGAAAGAGAGTGAGGTGCCAGCTCCTTTCATTCAGTCAGTAGCTTCAAACATTTCTGGTATATGAATAACATGTTTTTCAATGGCAAAAATCAATGAATATGGTAAATGCACAAACAGTAATTTCTCCGCATTGCAAGGTGCAATTCTGAAATTTTTTGATTTTTCCTGCTCCTCTTAGCATGATAAAGAAGATTCAAAGAGAGTGAGATGCCAGCTCCTTTCATTCAGTCAGTAGCTTCAATCATTTCTGGACGTTTTTCAATGGCAAAAATCAATGAATATTGTAAATGCACAAACAGTAATTTCTCCGCATTGCAAGGTGCAATTCTGAAATTTTTTGCTTTTTCCTGCTCCTCTTAGCATGATAAAGAAGATTCAAAGAGAGTGAGATGCCAGCTCCTTTGATTCAGTCAGTAGCTTCAAACATTTCTGGTATATGAATAACATGATGTTTTTCAATGGCAAAAATCAATGAATATTGTAAATGCACAAACAGTAATTTCTCCGCATTGCAAGGTGCAAGTCTGAAATTTTTTGCTTTTTCCTGCTCCTCTTAGCATGATAAAGAAGATTCAAAGAGAGTGAGATGCCAGCTACTTTCATTCAGTCAGTAGCTTCAATCATTTCTGGACGTTTTTCAATGGTAAAAATCAATGAATATTGTAAATGCACAAACAGTAATTTCTCCACATTGCAAGGTGCAATTCTGAAATTTTTTGCTTTTTCCTGCTCCTCTTAGCATGATAAAGAAGATTCAAAGAGAGTGAGATGCCAGCTCCTTTCATTCAGTCAGTAGCTTCAAACATTTCTGGTATATGAATAACATGATGTTTTTCAATGGCAAAAATCAATGAATATTGTAAATGCACAAACAGTAATTTCTCCGCATTGCAAGGTGCAAGTCTGAAATTTTTTGCTTTTTCCTGCTCCTCTTAGCATGATAAAGAAGATTCAAAGAGAGTGAGATGCCAGCTACTTTCATTCAGTCAGTAGCTTCAATCATTTCTGGACGTTTTTCAATGGTAAAAATCAATGAATATTGTAAATGCACAAACAGTAATTTCTCCACATTGCAAGGTGCAATTCTGAAATTTTTTGCTTTTTCCTGCTCCTCTTAGCATGATAAAGAAGATTCAAAGAGAGTGAGATGCCAGCTCCTTTCATTCAGTCAGTAGCTTCAAACATTTCTGGTATATGAATAACATGATGTTTTTCAATGGCAAAAATCAATGAATATTGTAAATGCACAAACAGTAATTTCTCCACATTGCAAGGTGCAATTCTGAAATTTTTTGCTTTTTCCTGCTCCTCTTAGCATGATAAAGAAGATTCAAAGAGAGTGAGATGCCAGCTCCTTTCATTCAGTCAGTAGCTTCAAACATTTCTGGTATATGAATAACATGATGTTTTTCAATGGCAAAAATCAATGAATATTGTAAATGCACAAACAGTAATTTCTCCACATTGCAAGGTGCAATTCTGAAATTTTTTGCTTTTTCCTGCTCCTCTTAGCATGATAAAGAAGATTCAAAGAGAGTGAGATGCCAGCTCCTTTCATTCAGTCAGTAGCTTCAATCATTTCTGGACGTTTTTCAATGGCAAAAATCAATGAATATTGTAAATGCACAAACAGTAATTACTCCGCATTGCAAGGTGCAATTCTGAAATTTTTTGCTTTTTCCTGCTCCTCTTAGCATGATAAAGAGGATTCAAAGAGAGTGAGATGTCAGCTCCTTTCATTCAGTCAGTAGCTTCAAACATTTCTGGTATATGAATAACATGATGTTTTTCAATGGCAAAAATCAATGAATATTGTAAATGCACAAACAGTAATTTCTCCGCATTGCAAGGTGCAATTCTGAAATTTTTTGCTTTTTCCTGCTCCTCTTAGCATGATAAAGAAGATTCAAAGAGAGTGAGATGCCAGCTCCTTTCATTCAGTCAGTAGCTTCAATCATTTCTGGACGTTTTTCAATGGCAAAAATCAATGAATATTGTAAATGCACAAACAGTAATTTCTCCGCATTGCAAGGTGCAATTCTGAAATTTTTTGCTTTTTCCTGCTCCTCTTAGCATGATAAAGAAGATTCAAAGAGAGTGAGATGCCAGCTCCTTTCATTCAGTCAGTAGCTTCAAACATTTCTGGTATATGAATAACATGATGTTTTTCAATGGCAAAAATCAATGAATATTGTAAATGCACAAACAGTAATTTCTCCGCATTGCAAGGTGCAAGTCTGAAATTTTTTGCTTTTTCCTGCTCCTCTTAGCATGATAAAGAAGATTCAAAGAGAGTGAGATGCCAGCTCCTTTCATTCAGTCAGTAGCTTCAATCATTTCTGGATGTTTTTCAATGGCAAAAATCAATGAATATTGTAAATGCACAAACTGTAATTTCTCCGTATTGCAAGGTGCAATTCTGAAATTTTTTGCTTTTTCCTGCTCCTCTTAGCATGATAAAGAAGATTCAAAGAGAGTGAGATGCCAGCTCCTTTCATTCAGTCAGTAGCTTCAATCATTTCTGGACGTTTTTCAATGGCAAAAATCAATGAATATTGTAAATGCACAAACAGTAATTTCTCCGCATTGCAAGGTGCAATTCTGAAATTTTTTGCTTTTTCCTGCTCCTCTTAGCATGATAAAGAAGATTCAAAGAGAGTGAGATGACAGCTCCTTTCATTTAGTCAGTACCTTCAATCATTTCTGGACGTTTTTCAATGGCAAAAATCAATGAATATTGTAAATGCACAAACAGTAATTTCTCCGCATTGCAAGGTGCAATTCTGAAATTTTTTGCTTTTTCCCGCTCCTCTTAGCATGATAAAGAAGATTGAAAGAGAGTGAGGTGCCAGCTCCTTTCATTCAGTCAGTAGCTTCAAACATTTCTGGTATATGAATAACATGTTTTTCAATGGCAAAAATCAATGAATATTGTAAATGCACAAACAGTAATTTCTCCGCATTGCAAGGTGCAATTCTGAAATTTTTTGATTTTTCCTGCTCCTCTTAGCATGATAAAGAAGATTCAAAGAGAGTGAGATGCCAGCTCCTTTCATTCAGTCAGTAGCTTCAATCATTTCTGGACGTTTTTCAATGGCAAAAATCAATGAATATTGTAAATGCACAAACAGTAATTTCTCCGCATTGCAAGGTGCAATTCTGAAATTTTTTGCTTTTTCCTGCTCCTCTTAGCATGATAAAGAAGATTCAAAGAGAGTGAGATGCCAGCTCCTTTCATTCAGTCAGTAGCTTCAAACATTTCTGGTATATGAATAACATGATGTTTTTCAATGGCAAAAATCAATGAATATTGTAAATGCACAAACAGTAATTTCTCCGCATTGCAAGGTGCAATTCTGAAATTTTTTGCTTTTTCCTGCTCCTCTTAGCATGATAAAGAAGATTCAAAGAGAGTGAGATGCCAGCTCCTTTCATTCAGTCAGTAGCTTCAAACATTTCTGGTATATGAATAACATGATGTTTTTCAATGGCAAAAATCAATGAATATTGTAAATGCACAAACAGTAATTTCTCCGCATTGCAAGGTGCAATTCTGAAATTTTTTGCTTTTTCCTGCTCCTCTTAGCATGATAAAGAAGATTCAAAGAGAGTGAGATGCCAGCTCCTTTCATTCAGTCAGTAGCTTCAATCATTTCTGGATGTTTTTCAATGGCAAAAATCAATGAATATTGTAAATGCACAAACTGTAATTTCTCCGCATTGCAAGGTGCAATTCTGAAATTTTTTGCTTTTTCCTGCTCCTCTTAGCATGATAAAGAAGATTCAAAGAGAGTGAGATGCCAGCTCCTTTCATTCAGTCAGTAGCTTCAATCATTTCTGGACGTTTTTCAGTGGCAAAAATCAATGAATATTGTAAATGCACAAACAGTAATTTCTCCGCATTGCAAGGTGCAATTCTGAAATTTTTTGCTTTTTCCTGCTCCGCTTAGCATGATAAAGAAGATTCAAAGAGAGTGAGATGCCAGCTACTTTCATTCAGTCAGTACCTTCAATCATTTCTGGACGTTTTTCAATGGCAAAAATCAATGAATATTGTAAATGCACAAACAGTAATTTCTCCGCATTGCAAGGTGCAAGTCTGAAATTTTTTGCTTTTTCCTGCTCCTCTTAGCATGATAAAGAAGATTCAAAGAGAGTGAGATGCCAGCTACTTTCATTCAGTCAGTAGCTTCAATCATTTCTGGACGTTTTTCAATGGTAAAAATCAATGAATATTGTAAATGCACAAACAGTAATTTCTCCACATTGCAAGGTGCAATTCTGAAATTTTTTGCTTTTTCCTGCTCCTCTTAGCATGATAAAGAAGATTCAAAGAGAGTGAGATGCCAGCTCCTTTCATTCAGTCAGTAGCTTCAAACATTTCTGGTATATGAATAACATGATGTTTTTCAATGGCAAAAATCAATGAATATTGTAAATGCACAAACAGTAATTTCTCCACATTGCAAGGTGCAATTCTGAAATTTTTTGCTTTTTCCTGCTCCTCTTAGCATGATAAAGAAGATTCAAAGAGAGTGAGATGCCAGCTCCTTTCATTCAGTCAGTAGCTTCAAACATTTCTGGTATATGAATAACATGATGTTTTTCAATGGCAAAAATCAATGAATATTGTAAATGCACAAACAGTAATTTCTCCGCATTGCAAGGTGCAATTCTGAAATTTTTTGCTTTTTCCTGCTCCTCTTAGCATGATAAAGAAGATTCAAAGAGAGTGAGATGCCAGCTCCTTTCATTCAGTCAGTAGCTTCAATCATTTCTGGACGTTTTTCAATGGCAAAAATCAATGAATATTGTAAATGCACAAACAGTAATTTCTCCGCATTGCAAGGTGCAATTCTGAAATTTTTTGCTTTTTCCTGCTCCTCTTAGCATGATAAAGAAGATTCAAAGAGAGTGAGATGTCAGCTCCTTTCATTCAGTCAGTAGCTTCAAACATTTCTGGTATATGAATAACGATGTTTTTCAATGGCAAAAATCAATGAATATTGTAAATGCACAAACAGTAATTTCTCCGCATTGCAAGGTGCAATTCTGAAATTTTTTGCTTTTTCCTGCTCCTCTTAGCATGATAAAGAAGATTCAAAGAGAGTGAGATGCCAGCTCCTTTCATTCAGTCAGTAGCTTCAATCATTTCTGGACGTTTTTCAATGGCAAAAATCAATGAATATTGTAAATGCACAAACAGTAATTTCTCCGCATTGCAAGGTGCAATTCTGAAATTTTTTGCTTTTTCCTGCTCCTCTTAGCATGATAAAGAAGATTCAAAGAGAGTGAGATGCCAGCTCCTTTCATTCAGTCAGTAGCTTCAAACATTTCTGGTATATGAATAACATGATGTTTTTCAATGGCAAAAATCAATGAATATTGTAAATGCACAAACAGTAATTTCTCCGCATTGCAAGGTGCAAGTCTGAAATTTTTTGCTTTTTCCTGCTCCTCTTAGCATGATAAAGAAGATTCAAAGAGAGTGAGATGCCAGCTCCTTTCATTCAGTCAGTAGCTTCAATCATTTCTGGATGTTTTTCAATGGCAAAAATCAATGAATATTGTAAATGCACAAACTGTAATTTCTCCGTATTGCAAGGTGCAATTCTGAAATTTTTTGCTTTTTCCTGCTCCTCTTAGCATGATAAAGAAGATTCAAAGAGAGTGAGATGCCAGCTCCTTTCATTCAGTCAGTAGCTTCAATCATTTCTGGACGTTTTTCAATGGCAAAAATCAATGAATATTGTAAATGCACAAACAGTAATTTCTCCGCATTGCAAGGTGCAATTCTGAAATTTTTTGCTTTTTCCTGCTCCTCTTAGCATGATAAAGAAGATTCAAAGAGAGTGAGATGACAGCTCCTTTCATTTAGTCAGTACCTTCAATCATTTCTGGACGTTTTTCAATGGCAAAAATCAATGAATATTGTAAATGCACAAACAGTAATTTCTCCGCATTGCAAGGTGCAATTCTGAAATTTTTTGCTTTTTCCCGCTCCTCTTAGCATGATAAAGAAGATTGAAAGAGAGTGAGGTGCCAGCTCCTTTCATTCAGTCAGTAGCTTCAAACATTTCTGGTATATGAATAACATGTTTTTCAATGGCAAAAATCAATGAATATGGTAAATGCACAAACAGTAATTTCTCCGCATTGCAAGGTGCAATTCTGAAATTTTTTGATTTTTCCTGCTCCTCTTAGCATGATAAAGAAGATTCAAAGAGAGTGAGATGCCAGCTCCTTTCATTCAGTCAGTAGCTTCAATCATTTCTGGACGTTTTTCAATGGCAAAAATCAATGAATATTGTAAATGCACAAACAGTAATTTCTCCGCATTGCAAGGTGCAATTCTGAAATTTTTTGCTTTTTCCTGCTCCTCTTAGCATGATAAAGAAGATTCAAAGAGAGTGAGATGCCAGCTCCTTTCATTCAGTCAGTAGCTTCAAACATTTCTGGTATATGAATAACATGATGTTTTTCAATGGCAAAAATCAATGAATATTGTAAATGCACAAACAGTAATTTCTCCGCATTGCAAGGTGCAATTCTGAAATTTTTTGCTTTTTCCTGCTCCTCTTAGCATGATAAAGAAGATTCAAAGAGAGTGAGATGCCAGCTCCTTTCATTCAGTCAGTAGCTTCAAACATTTCTGGTATATGAATAACATGATGTTTTTCAATGGCAAAAATCAATGAATATTGTAAATGCACAAACAGTAATTTCTCCGCATTGCAAGGTGCAAGTCTGAAATTTTTTGCTTTTTCCTGCTCCTCTTAGCATGATAAAGAAGATTCAAAGAGAGTGAGATGCCAGCTACTTTCATTCAGTCAGTAGCTTCAATCATTTCTGGACGTTTTTCAATGGTAAAAATCAATGAATATTGTAAATGCACAAACAGTAATTTCTCCACATTGCAAGGTGCAATTCTGAAATTTTTTGCTTTTTCCTGCTCCTCTTAGCATGATAAAGAAGATTCAAAGAGAGTGAGATGCCAGCTCCTTTCATTCAGTCAGTAGCTTCAAACATTTCTGGTATATGAATAACATGATGTTTTTCAATGGCAAAAATCAATGAATATTGTAAATGCACAAACAGTAATTTCTCCGCATTGCAAGGTGCAATTCTGAAATTTTTTGCTTTTTCCTGCTCCTCTTAGCATGATAAAGAAGATTCAAAGAGAGTGAGATGCCAGCTCCTTTCATTCAGTCAGTAGCTTCAATCATTTCTGGATGTTTTTCAATGGCAAAAATCAATGAATATTGTAAATGCACAAACTGTAATTTCTCCGCATTGCAACGTGCAATTCTGAAATTTTTTGCTTTTTCCTGCTCCTCTTAGCATGATAAAGAAGATTCAAAGAGAGTGAGATGCCAGCTCCTTTCATTCAGTCAGTAGCTTCAATCATTTCTGGACGTTTTTCAGTGGCAAAAATCAATGAATATTGTAAATGCACAAACAGTAATTTCTCCGCATTGCAAGGTGCAATTCTGAAATTTTTTGCTTTTTCCTGCTCCTCTTAGCATGATAAAGAAGATTCAAAGAGAGTGAGATGCCAGCTCCTTTCATTCAGTCAGTACCTTCAATCATTTCTGGACGTTTTTCAATGGCAAAAATCAATGAATATTGTAAATGCACAAACAGTAATTTCTCCGCATTGCAAGGTGCAATTCTGAAATTTTTTGATTTTTCCTGCTCCTCTTAGCATGATAAAGAAGATTCAAAGAGAGTGAGATGCCAGCTCCTTTCATTCAGTCAGTAGCTTCAATCATTTCTGGACGTTTTTCAATGGCAAAAATCAATGAATATTGTAAATGCACAAACAGTAATTTCTCCGCATTGCAAGGTGCAATTCTGAAATTTTTTGCTTTTTCCTGCTCCTCTTAGCATGATAAAGAAGATTCAAAGAGAGTGAGATGCCAGCTCCTTTCATTCAGTCAGTAGCTTCAAACATTTCTGGTATATGAATAACATGATGTTTTTCAATGGCAAAAATCAATGAATATTGTAAATGCACAAACAGTAATTTCTCCGCATTGCAAGGTGCAATTCTGAAATTTTTTGCTTTTTCCTGCTCCTCTTAGCATGATAAAGAAGATTCAAAGAGAGTGAGATGCCAGCTCCTTTCATTCAGTCAGTAGCTTCAAACATTTCTGGTATATGAATAACATGATGTTTTTCAATGGCAAAAATCAATGAATATTGTAAATGCACAAACAGTAATTTCTCCGCATTGCAAGGTGCAAGTCTGAAATTTTTTGCTTTTTCCTGCTCCTCTTAGCATGATAAAGAAGATTCAAAGAGAGTGAGATGCCAGCTACTTTCATTCAGTCAGTAGCTTCAATCATTTCTGGACGTTTTTCAATGGTAAAAATCAATGAATATTGTAAATGCACAAACAGTAATTTCTCCACATTGCAAGGTGCAATTCTGAAATTTTTTGCTTTTTCCTGCTCCTCTTAGCATGATAAAGAAGATTCAAAGAGAGTGAGATGCCAGCTCCTTTCATTCAGTCAGTAGCTTCAAACATTTCTGGTATATGAATAACATGATGTTTTTCAATGGCAAAAATCAATGAATATTGTAAATGCACAAACAGTAATTTCTCCGCATTGCAAGGTGCAATTCTGAAATTTTTTGCTTTTTCCTGCTCCTCTTAGCATGATAAAGAAGATTCAAAGAGAGTGAGATGCCAGCTCCTTTCATTCAGTCAGTAGCTTCAATCATTTCTGGATGTTTTTCAATGGCAAAAATCAATGAATATTGTAAATGCACAAACTGTAATTTCTCCGCATTGCAAGGTGCAATTCTGAAATTTTTTGCTTTTTCCTGCTCCTCTTAGCATGATAAAGAAGATTCAAAGAGAGTGAGATGCCAGCTCCTTTCATTCAGTCAGTAGCTTCAATCATTTCTGGACGTTTTTCAGTGGCAAAAATCAATGAATATTGTAAATGCACAAACAGTAATTTCTCCGCATTGCAAGGTGCAATTCTGAAATTTTTTGCTTTTTCCTGCTCCTCTTAGCATGATAAAGAAGATTCAAAGAGAGTGAGATGCCAGCCCCTTTCATTCAGTCAGTACCTTCAATCATTTCTGGACGTTTTTCAATGGCAAAAATCAATGAATATTGTAAATGCACAAACAGTAATTTCTCCGCATTGCAAGGTGCAAGTCTGAAATTTTTTGCTTTTTCCTGCTCCTCTTAGCATGATAAAGAAGATTCAAAGAGAGTGAGATGCCAGCTACTTTCATTCAGTCAGTAGCTTCAATCATTTCTGGACGTTTTTCAATGGTAAAAATCAATGAATATTGTAAATGCACAAACAGTAATTTCTCCACATTGCAAGGTGCAATTCTGAAATTTTTTGCTTTTTCCTGCTCCTCTTAGCATGATAAAGAAGATTCAAAGAGAGTGAGATGCCAGCTCCTTTCATTCAGTCAGTAGCTTCAAACATTTCTGGTATATGAATAACATGATGTTTTTCAATGGCAAAAATCAATGAATATTGTAAATGCACAAACAGTAATTTCTCCACATTGCAAGGTGCAATTCTGAAATTTTTTGCTTTTTCCTGCTCCTCTTAGCATGATAAAGAAGATTCAAAGAGAGTGAGATGCCAGCTCCTTTCATTCAGTCAGTAGCTTCAAACATTTCTGGTATATGAATAACATGATGTTTTTCAATGGCAAAAATCAATGAATATTGTAAATGCACAAACAGTAATTTCTCCGCATTGCAAGGTGCAATTCTGAAATTTTTTGCTTTTTCCTGCTCCTCTTAGCATGATAAAGAAGATTCAAAGAGAGTGAGATGCCAGCTCCTTTCATTCAGTCAGTAGCTTCAATCATTTCTGGACGTTTTTCAATGGCAAAAATCAATGAATATTGTAAATGCACAAACAGTAATTTCTCCGCATTGCAAGGTGCAATTCTGAAATTTTTTGCTTTTTCCTGCTCCTCTTAGCATGATAAAGAAGATTCAAAGAGAGTGAGATGTCAGCTCCTTTCATTCAGTCAGTAGCTTCAAACATTTCTGGTATATGAATAACATGATGTTTTTCAATGGCAAAAATCAATGAATATTGTAAATGCACAAACAGTAATTTCTCCGCATTGCAAGGTGCAATTCTGAAATTTTTTGCTTTTTCCTGCTCCTCTTAGCATGATAAAGAAGATTCAAAGAGAGTGAGATGCCAGCTCCTTTCATTCAGTCAGTAGCTTCAATCATTTCTGGACGTTTTTCAATGGCAAAAATCAATGAATATTGTAAATGCACAAACAGTAATTTCTCCGCATTGCAAGGTGCAATTCTGAAATTTTTTGCTTTTTCCTGCTCCTCTTAGCATGATAAAGAAGATTCAAAGAGAGTGAGATGCCAGCTCCTTTCATTCAGTCAGTAGCTTCAAACATTTCTGGTATATGAATAACATGATGTTTTTCAATGGCAAAAATCAATGAATATTGTAAATGCACAAACAGTAATTTCTCCGCATTGCAAGGTGCAAGTCTGAAATTTTTTGCTTTTTCCTGCTCCTCTTAGCATGATAAAGAAGATTCAAAGAGAGTGAGATGCCAGCTCCTTTCATTCAGTCAGTAGCTTCAATCATTTCTGGATGTTTTTCAATGGCAAAAATCAATGAATATTGTAAATGCACAAACTGTAATTTCTCCGTATTGCAAGGT
This sequence comes from Phyllobates terribilis, assembly GCF_046119375.1. Classification (NCBI taxonomy): domain Eukaryota; kingdom Metazoa; phylum Chordata; class Amphibia; order Anura; family Dendrobatidae; genus Phyllobates; species Phyllobates terribilis. Next base: position 178,424 of record NW_027364127.1, on the reverse strand, counting down.
GCAATTCTGAAATTTTTTGCTTTTTCCTGCTCCTCTTAGCATGATAAAGAAGATTCAAAGAGAGTGAGATGCCAGCTCCTTTCATTCAGTCAGTAGCTTCAATCATTTCTGGACGTTTTTCAATGGCAAAAATCAATGAATATTGTAAATGCACAAACAGTAATTTCTCTGCATTGCAAGGTGCAATTCTGAAATTTTTTGCTTTTTCCTGCTCCTCTTAGCATGATAAAGAAGATTCAAAGAGAGTGAGATGACAGCTCCTTTCATTTAGTCAGTACCTTCAATCATTTCTGGACGTTTTTCAATGGCAAAAATCAATGAATATTGTAAATGCACAAACAGTAATTTCTCCGCATTGCAAGGTGCAATTCTGAAATTTTTTGCTTTTTCCCGCTCCTCTTAGCATGATAAAGAAGATTGAAAGAGAGTGAGGTGCCAGCTCCTTTCATTCAGTCAGTAGCTTCAAACATTTCTGGTATATGAATAACATGTTTTTCAATGGCAAAAATCAATGAATATGGTAAATGCACAAACAGTAATTTCTCCGCATTGCAAGGTGCAATTCTGAAATTTTTTGATTTTTCCTGCTCCTCTTAGCATGATAAAGAAGATTCAAAGAGAGTGAGATGCCAGCTCCTTTCATTCAGTCAGTAGCTTCAATCATTTCTGGACGTTTTTCAATGGCAAAAATCAATGAATATTGTAAATGCACAAACAGTAATTTCTCCGCATTGCAAGGTGCAATTCTGAAATTTTTTGCTTTTTCCTGCTCCTCTTAGCATGATAAAGAAGATTCAAAGAGAGTGAGATGCCAGCTCCTTTCATTCAGTCAGTAGCTTCAAACATTTCTGGTATATGAATAACATGATGTTTTTCAATGGCAAAAATCAATGAATATTGTAAATGCACAAACAGTAATTTCTCCGCATTGCAAGGTGCAATTCTGAAATTTTTTGCTTTTTCCTGCTCCTCTTAGCATGATAAAGAAGATTCAAAGAGAGTGAGATGCCAGCTCCTTTCATTCAGTCAGTAGCTTCAAACATTTCTGGTATATGAATAACATGATGTTTTTCAATGGCAAAAATCAATGAATATTGTAAATGCACAAACAGTAATTTCTCCGCATTGCAAGGTGCAAGTCTGAAATTTTTTGCTTTTTCCTGCTCCTCTTAGCATGATAAAGAAGATTCAAAGAGAGTGAGATGCCAGCTACTTTCATTCAGTCAGTAGCTTCAATCATTTCTGGACGTTTTTCAATGGTAAAAATCAATGAATATTGTAAATGCACAAACAGTAATTTCTCCACATTGCAAGGTGCAATTCTGAAATTTTTTGCTTTTTCCTGCTCCTCTTAGCATGATAAAGAAGATTCAAAGAGAGTGAGATGCCAGCTCCTTTCATTCAGTCAGTAGCTTCAAACATTTCTGGTATATGAATAACATGATGTTTTTCAATGGCAAAAATCAATGAATATTGTAAATGCACAAACAGTAATTTCTCCGCATTGCAAGGTGCAATTCTGAAATTTTTTGCTTTTTCCTGCTCCTCTTAGCATGATAATGAAGATTCAAAGAGAGTGAGATGCCAGCTCCTTTCATTCAGTCAGTAGCTTCAATCATTTCTGGATGTTTTTCAATGGCAAAAATCAATGAATATTGTAAATGCATAAACTGTAATTTCTCCGCATTGCAAGGTGCAATTCTGAAATTTTTTGCTTTTTCCTGCTCCTCTTAGCATGATAAAGAAGATTCAAAGAGAGTGAGATGCCAGCTCCTTTCATTCAGTCAGTAGCTTCAATCATTTCTGGACGTTTTTCAGTGGCAAAAATCAATGAATATTGTAAATGCACAAACAGTAATTTCTCCGCATTGCAAGGTGCAATTCTGAAATTTTTTGCTTTTTCCTGCTCCTCTTAGCATGATAAAGAAGATTCAAAGAGAGTGAGATGCCAGCTCCTTTCATTCAGTCAGTACCTTCAATCATTTCTGGACGTTTTTCAATGGCAAAAATCAATGAATATTGTAAATGCACAAACAGTAATTTCTCCGCATTGCAAGGTGCAAGTCTGAAATTTTTTGCTTTTTCCTGCTCCTCTTAGCATGATAAAGAAGATTCAAAGAGAGTGAGATGCCAGCTACTTTCATTCAGTCAGTAGCTTCAATCATTTCGGGACGTTTTTCAATGGTAAAAATCAATGAATATTGTAAATGCACAAACAGTAATTTCTCCACATTGCAAGGTGCAATTCTGAAATTTTTTGCTTTTTCCTGCTCCTCTTAGCATGATAACGAAGATTCAAAGAGAGTGAGATGCCAGCTCCTTTCATTCAGTCAGTAGCTTCAAACATTTCTGGTATATGAATAACATGATGTTTTTCAATGGCAAAAATCAATGAATATTGTAAATGCACAAACAGTAATTTCTCCGCATTGCAAGGTGCAATTCTGAAATTTTTTGCTTTTTCCTGCTCCTCTTAGCATGATAAAGAAGATTCAAAGAGAGTGAGATGCCAGCTCCTTTCATTCAGTCAGTAGCTTCAATCATTTCTGGATGTTTTTCAATGGCAAAAATCAATGAATATTGTAAATGCACAAACTGTAATTTCTCCGCATTGCAAGGTGCAATTCTGAAATTTTTTGCTTTTTCCTGCTCCTCTTAGCATGATAAAGAAGATTCAAAGAGAGTGAGATGCCAGCTCCTTTCATTCAGTCAGTAGCTTCAATCATTTCTGGACGTTTTTCAATGGCAAAAATCAATGAATATTGTAAATGCACAAACAGTAATTTCTCCGCATTGCAAGGTGCAATTCTGAAATTTTTTGCTTTTTCCTGCTCCTCTTAGCATGATAAAGAAGATTCAAAGAGAGTGAGATGCCAGCTCCTTTCATTCAGTCAGTAGCTTCAATCATTTCTGGACGTTTTTCAATGGCAAAAATCAATGAATATTGTAAATGCACAAACAGTAATTTCTCCGCATTGCAAGGTGCAATTCTGAAATTTTTTGCTTTTTCCCGCTCCTCTTAGCATGATAAAGAAGATTCAAAGAGAGTGAGGTGCCAGCTCCTTTCATTCAGTCAGTAGCTTCAAACATTTCTGGTATATGAATAACATGTTTTTCAATGGCAAAAATCAATGAATATTGTAAATGCACAAACAGTAATTTCTCCGCATTGCAAGGTGCAATTCTGAAATTTTTTGATTTTTCCTGCTCCTCTTAGCATGATAAAGAAGATTCAAAGAGAGTGAGATGCCAGCTCCTTTCATTCAGTCAGTAGCTTCAATCATTTCTGGACGTTTTTCAATGGCAAAAATCAATGAATATTGTAAAAGCACAAACAGTAATTTCTCCGCATTGCAAGGTGCAATTCTGAAATTTTTTGCTTTTTCCTGCTCCTCTTAGCATGATAAAGAAGATTCAAAGAGAGTGAGATGCCAGCTCCTTTCATTCAGTCAGTAGCTTCAAACATTTCTGGTATATGAATAACATGATGTTTTTCAATGGCAAAAATCAATGAATATTGTAAATGCACAAACAGTAATTTCTCCGCATTGCAAGGTGCAATTCTGAAATTTTTTGCTTTTTCCTGCTCCTCTTAGCATGATAAAGAAGATTCAAAGAGAGTGAGATGCCAGCTCCTTTCATTCAGTCAGTAGCTTCAAACATTTCTGGTATATGAATAACATGATGTTTTTCAATGGCAAAAATCAATGAATATTGTAAATGCACAAACAGTAATTTCTCCGCATTGCAAGGTGCAAGTCTGAAATTTTTTGCTTTTTCCTGCTCCTCTTAGCATGATAAAGAAGATTCAAAGAGAGTGAGATGCCAGCTCCTTTCATTCAGTCAGTAGCTTCAAACATTTCTGGTATATGAATAACATGATGTTTTTCAATGGCAAAAATCAATGAATATTGTAAATGCACAAACAGTAATTTCTCCGCATTGCAAGGTGCAATTCTGAAATTTTTTGCTTTTTCCTGCTCCTCTTAGCATGATAAAGAAGATTCAAAGAGAGTGAGATGCCAGCTCCTTTCATTCAGTCAGTAGCTTCAAACATTTCTGGTATATGAATAACATGATGTTTTTCAATGGCAAAAATCAATGAATATTGTAAATGCACAAACAGTAATTTCTCCGCATTGCAAGGTGCAAGTCTGAAATTTTTTGCTTTTTCCTGCTCCTCTTAGCATGATAAAGAAGATTCAAAGAGAGTGAGATGCCAGCTACTTTCATTCAGTCAGTAGCTTCAATCATTTCTGGACGTTTTTCAATGGTAAAAATCAATGAATATTGTAAATGCACAAACAGTAATTTCTCCACATTGCAAGGTGCAATTCTGAAATTTTTTGCTTTTTCCTGCTCCTCTTAGCATGATAAAGAAGATTCAAAGAGAGTGAGATGCCAGCTCCTTTCAGTCAGTAGCTTCAAACATTTCTGGTATATGAATAACATGATGTTTTTCAATGGCAAAAATCAATGAATATTGTAAATGCACAAACAGTAATTTCTCCGCATTGCAAGGTGCAATTCTGAAATTTTTTGCTTTTTCCTGCTCCTCTTAGCATGATAAAGAAGATTCAAAGAGAGTGAGATGCCAGCTCCTTTCATTCAGTCAGTAGCTTCAATCATTTCTGGATGTTTTTCAATGGCAAAAATCAATGAATATTGTAAATGCACAAACTGTAATTTCTCCGCATTGCAAGGTGCAATTCTGAAATTTTTTGCTTTTTCCTGCTCCTCTTAGCATGATAAAGAAGATTCAAAGAGAGTGAGATGCCAGCTCCTTTCATTCAGTCAGTAGCTTCAATCATTTCTGGACGTTTTTCAGTGGCAAAAATCAATGAATATTGTAAATGCACAAACAGTAATTTCTCCGCATTGCAAGGTGCAATTCTGAAATTTTTTGCTTTTTCCTGCTCCTCTTAGCATGATAAAGAAGATTCAAAGAGAGTGAGATGCCAGCTCCTTTCATTCAGTCAGTACCTTCAATCATTTCTGGACGTTTTTCAATGGCAAAAATCAATGAATATTGTAAATGCACAAACAGTAATTTCTCCGCATTGCAAGGTGCAAGTCTGAAATTTTTTGCTTTTTCCTGCTCCTCTTAGCATGATAAAGAAGATTCAAAGAGAGTGAGATGCCAGCTACTTTCATTCAGTCAGTAGCTTCAATCATTTCGGGACGTTTTTCAATGGTAAAAATCAATGAATATTGTAAATGCACAAACAGTAATTTCTCCACATTGCAAGGTGCAATTCTGAAATTTTTTGCTTTTTCCTGCTCCTCTTAGCATGATAACGAAGATTCAAAGAGAGTGAGATGCCAGCTCCTTTCATTCAGTCAGTAGCTTCAAACATTTCTGGTATATGAATAACATGATGTTTTTCAATGGCAAAAATCAATGAATATTGTAAATGCACAAACAGTAATTTCTCCGCATTGCAAGGTGCAATTCTGAAATTTTTTGCTTTTTCCTGCTCCTCTTAGCATGATAAAGAAGATTCAAAGAGAGTGAGATGCCAGCTCCTTTCATTCAGTCAGTAGCTTCAATCATTTCTGGATGTTTTTCAATGGCAAAAATCAATGAATATTGTAAATGCACAAACTGTAATTTCTCCGCATTGCAAGGTGCAATTCTGAAATTTTTTGCTTTTTCCTGCTCCTCTTAGCATGATAAAGAAGATTCAAAGAGAGTGAGATGCCAGCTCCTTTCATTCAGTCAGTAGCTTCAATCATTTCTGGACGTTTTTCAATGGCAAAAATCAATGAATATTGTAAATGCACAAACAGTAATTTCTCCGCATTGCAAGGTGCAATTCTGAAATTTTTTGCTTTTTCCTGCTCCTCTTAGCATGATAAAGAAGATTCAAAGAGAGTGAGATGCCAGCTCCTTTCATTCAGTCAGTAGCTTCAATCATTTCTGGACGTTTTTCAATGGCAAAAATCAATGAATATTGTAAATGCACAAACAGTAATTTCTCCGCATTGCAAGGTGCAATTCTGAAATTTTTTGCTTTTTCCCGCTCCTCTTAGCATGATAAAGAAGATTCAAAGAGAGTGAGGTGCCAGCTCCTTTCATTCAGTCAGTAGCTTCAAACATTTCTGGTATATGAATAACATGTTTTTCAATGGCAAAAATCAATGAATATTGTAAATGCACAAACAGTAATTTCTCCGCATTGCAAGGTGCAATTCTGAAATTTTTTGATTTTTCCTGCTCCTCTTAGCATGATAAAGAAGATTCAAAGAGAGTGAGATGCCAGCTCCTTTCATTCAGTCAGTAGCTTCAATCATTTCTGGACGTTTTTCAATGGCAAAAATCAATGAATATTGTAAAAGCACAAACAGTAATTTCTCCGCATTGCAAGGTGCAATTCTGAAATTTTTTGCTTTTTCCTGCTCCTCTTAGCATGATAAAGAAGATTCAAAGAGAGTGAGATGCCAGCTCCTTTCATTCAGTCAGTAGCTTCAAACATTTCTGGTATATGAATAACATGATGTTTTTCAATGGCAAAAATCAATGAATATTGTAAATGCACAAACAGTAATTTCTCCGCATTGCAAGGTGCAAGTCTGAAATTTTTTGCTTTTTCCTGCTCCTCTTAGCATGATAAAGAAGATTCAAAGAGAGTGAGATGCCAGCTCCTTTCATTCAGTCAGTAGCTTCAAACATTTCTGGTATATGAATAACATGATGTTTTTCAATGGCAAAAATCAATGAATATTGTAAATGCACAAACAGTAATTTCTCCGCATTGCAAGGTGCAATTCTGAAATTTTTTGCTTTTTCCTGCTCCTCTTAGCATGATAAAGAAGATTCAAAGAGAGTGAGATGCCAGCTCCTTTCATTCAGTCAGTAGCTTCAAACATTTCTGGTATATGAATAACATGATGTTTTTCAATGGCAAAAATCAATGAATATTGTAAATGCACAAACAGTAATTTCTCCGCATTGCAAGGTGCAAGTCTGAAATTTTTTGCTTTTTCCTGCTCCTCTTAGCATGATAAAGAAGATTCAAAGAGAGTGAGATGCCAGCTACTTTCATTCAGTCAGTAGCTTCAATCATTTCTGGACGTTTTTCAATGGTAAAAATCAATGAATATTGTAAATGCACAAACAGTAATTTCTCCACATTGCAAGGTGCAATTCTGAAATTTTTTGCTTTTTCCTGCTCCTCTTAGCATGATAAAGAAGATTCAAAGAGAGTGAGATGCCAGCTCCTTTCATTCAGTCAGTAGCTTCAAACATTTCTGGTATATGAATAACATGATGTTTTTCAATGGCAAAAATCAATGAATATTGTAAATGCACAAACAGTAATTTCTCCGCATTGCAAGGTGCAATTCTGAAATTTTTTGCTTTTTCCTGCTCCTCTTAGCATGATAAAGAAGATTCAAAGAGAGTGAGATGCCAGCTCCTTTCATTCAGTCAGTAGCTTCAATCATTTCTGGACGTTTTTCAATGGCAAAAATCAATGAATATTGTAAATGCACAAACAGTAATTTCTCCGCATTGCAAGGTGCAATTCTGAAATTTTTTGCTTTTTCCTGCTCCTCTTAGCATGATAAAGAAGATTCAAAGAGAGTGAGATGCCAGCTCCTTTCATTCAGTCAGTAGCTTCAATCATTTCTGGACGTTTTTCAATGGCAAAAATCAATGAATATTGTAAATGCACAAACAGTAATTTCTCCGCATTGCAAGGTGCAATTCTGAAATTTTTTGCTTTTTCCCGCTCCTCTTAGCATGATAAAGAAGATTCAAAGAGAGTGAGGTGCCAGCTCCTTTCATTCAGTCAGTAGCTTCAAACATTTCTGGTATATGAATAACATGTTTTTCAATGGCAAAAATCAATGAATATTGTAAATGCACAAACAGTAATTTCTCCGCATTGCAAGGTGCAATTCTGAAATTTTTTGATTTTTCCTGCTCCTCTTAGCATGATAAAGAAGATTCAAAGAGAGTGAGATGCCAGCTCCTTTCATTCAGTCAGTAGCTTCAATCATTTCTGGACGTTTTTCAATGGCAAAAATCAATGAATATTGTAAAAGCACAAACAGTAATTTCTCCGCATTGCAAGGTGCAATTCTGAAATTTTTTGCTTTTTCCTGCTCCTCTTAGCATGATAAAGAAGATTCAAAGAGAGTGAGATGCCAGCTCCTTTCATTCAGTCAGTAGCTTCAAACATTTCTGGTATATGAATAACATGATGTTTTTCAATGGCAAAAATCAATGAATATTGTAAATGCACAAACAGTAATTTCTCCGCATTGCAAGGTGCAATTCTGAAATTTTTTGCTTTTTCCTGCTCCTCTTAGCATGATAAAGAAGATTCAAAGAGAGTGAGATGCCAGCTCCTTTCATTCAGTCAGTAGCTTCAATCATTTCTGGACGTTTTTCAATGGCAAAAATCAATGAATATTGTAAATGCACAAACAGTAATTTCTCCGCATTGCAAGGTGCAATTCTGAAATTTTTTGCTTTTTCCTGCTCCTCTTAGCATGATAAAGAAGATTCAAAGAGAGTGAGATGCCAGCTCCTTTCATTCAGTCAGTAGCTTCAATCATTTCTGGACGTTTTTCAATGGCAAAAATCAATGAATATTGTAAATGCACAAACAGTAATTTCTCCGCATTGCAAGGTGCAATTCTGAAATTTTTTGCTTTTTCCCGCTCCTCTTAGCATGATAAAGAAGATTCAAAGAGAGTGAGGTGCCAGCTCCTTTCATTCAGTCAGTAGCTTCAAACATTTCTGGTATATGAATAACATGTTTTTCAATGGCAAAAATCAATGAATATTGTAAATGCACAAACAGTAATTTCTCCGCATTGCAAGGTGCAATTCTGAAATTTTTTGATTTTTCCTGCTCCTCTTAGCATGATAAAGAAGATTCAAAGAGAGTGAGATGCCAGCTCCTTTCATTCAGTCAGTAGCTTCAATCATTTCTGGACGTTTTTCAATGGCAAAAATCAATGAATATTGTAAAAGCACAAACAGTAATTTCTCCGCATTGCAAGGTGCAATTCTGAAATTTTTTGCTTTTTCCTGCTCCTCTTAGCATGATAAAGAAGATTCAAAGAGAGTGAGATGCCAGCTCCTTTCATTCAGTCAGTAGCTTCAAACATTTCTGGTATATGAATAACATGATGTTTTTCAATGGCAAAAATCAATGAATATTGTAAATGCACAAACAGTAATTTCTCCGCATTGCAAGGTGCAATTCTGAAATTTTTTGCTTTTTCCTGCTCCTCTTAGCATGATAAAGAAGATTCAAAGAGAGTGAGATGCCAGCTCCTTTCATTCAGTCAGTAGCTTCAAACATTTCTGGTATATGAATAACATGATGTTTTTCAATGGCAAAAATCAATGAATATTGTAAATGCACAAACAGTAATTTCTCCGCATTGCAAGGTGCAAGTCTGAAATTTTTTGCTTTTTCCTGCTCCTCTTAGCATGATAAAGAAGATTCAAAGAGAGTGAGATGCCAGCTCCTTTCATTCAGTCAGTAGCTTCAAACATTTCTGGTATATGAATAACATGATGTTTTTCAATGGCAAAAATGAATGAATATTGTAAATGCACAAACAGTAATTTCTCCGCATTGCAAGGTGCAATTCTGAAATTTTTTGCTTTTTCCTGCTCCTCTTAGCATGATAAAGAAGATTCAAAGAGAGTGAGATGCCAGCTCCTTTCATTCAGTCAGTAGCTTCAAACATTTCTGGTATATGAATAACATGATGTTTTTCAATGGCAAAAATCAATGAATATTGTAAATGCACAAACAGTAATTTCTCCGCATTGCAAGGTGCAAGTCTGAAATTTTTTGCTTTTTCCTGCTCCTCTTAGCATGATAAAGAAGATTCAAAGAGAGTGAGATGCCAGCTACTTTCATTCAGTCAGTAGCTTCAATCATTTCTGGACGTTTTTCAATGGTAAAAATCAATGAATATTGTAAATGCACAAACAGTAATTTCTCCACATTGCAAGGTGCAATTCTGAAATTTTTTGCTTTTTCCTGCTCCTCTTAGCATGATAAAGAAGATTCAAAGAGAGTGAGATGCCAGCTCCTTTCATTCAGTCAGTAGCTTCAAACATTTCTGGTATATGAATAACATGATGTTTTTCAATGGCAAAAATCAATGAATATTGTAAATGCACAAACAGTAATTTCTCCGCATTGCAAGGTGCAATTCTGAAATTTTTTGCTTTTTCCTGCTCCTCTTAGCATGATAAAGAAGATTCAAAGAGAGTGAGATGCCAGCTCCTTTCATTCAGTCAGTAGCTTCAATCATTTCTGGATGTTTTTCAATGGCAAAAATCAATGAATATTGTAAATGCACAAACTGTAATTTCTCCGCATTGCAAGGTGCAATTCTGAAATTTTTTGCTTTTTCCTGCTCCTCTTAGCATGATAAAGAAGATTCAAAGAGAGTGAGATGCCAGCTCCTTTCATTCAGTCAGTAGCTTCAATCATTTCTGGACGTTTTTCAGTGGCAAAAATCAATGAATATTGTAAATGCACAAACAGTAATTTCTCCGCATTGCAAGGTGCAATTCTGAAATTTTTTGCTTTTTCCTGCTCCTCTTAGCATGATAAAGAAGATTCAAAGAGAGTGAGATGCCAGCTCCTTTCATTCAGTCAGTACCTTCAATCATTTCTGGACGTTTTTCAATGGCAAAAATCAATGAATATTGTAAATGCACAAACAGTAATTTCTCCGCATTGCAAGGTGCAAGTCTGAAATTTTTTGCTTTTTCCTGCTCCTCTTAGCATGATAAAGAAGATTCAAAGAGAGTGAGATGCCAGCTACTTTCATTCAGTCAGTAGCTTCAATCATTTCGGGACGTTTTTCAATGGTAAAAATCAATGAATATTGTAAATGCACAAACAGTAATTTCTCCACATTGCAAGGTGCAATTCTGAAATTTTTTGCTTTTTCCTGCTCCTCTTAGCATGATAACGAAGATTCAAAGAGAGTGAGATGCCAGCTCCTTTCATTCAGTCAGTAGCTTCAAACATTTCTGGTATATGAATAACATGATGTTTTTCAATGGCAAAAATCAATGAATATTGTAAATGCACAAACAGTAATTTCTCCGCATTGCAAGGTGCAATTCTGAAATTTTTTGCTTTTTCCTGCTCCTCTTAGCATGATAAAGAAGATTCAAAGAGAGTGAGATGCCAGCTCCTTTCATTCAGTCAGTAGCTTCAATCATTTCTGGATGTTTTTCAATGGCAAAAATCAATGAATATTGTAAATGCACAAACTGTAATTTCTCCGCATTGCAAGGTGCAATTCTGAAATTTTTTGCTTTTTCCTGCTCCTCTTAGCATGATAAAGAAGATTCAAAGAGAGTGAGATGCCAGCTCCTTTCATTCAGTCAGTAGCTTCAATCATTTCTGGACGTTTTTCAATGGCAAAAATCAATGAATATTGTAAATGCACAAACAGTAATTTCTCCGCATTGCAAGGTGCAATTCTGAAATTTTTTGCTTTTTCCTGCTCCTCTTAGCATGATAAAGAAGATTCAAAGAGAGTGAGATGCCAGCTCCTTTCATTCAGTCAGTAGCTTCAATCATTTCTGGACGTTTTTCAATGGCAAAAATCAATGAATATTGTAAATGCACAAACAGTAATTTCTCCGCATTGCAAGGTGCAATTCTGAAATTTTTTGCTTTTTCCCGCTCCTCTTAGCATGATAAAGAAGATTCAAAGAGAGTGAGGTGCCAGCTCCTTTCATTCAGTCAGTAGCTTCAAACATTTCTGGTATATGAATAACATGTTTTTCAATGGCAAAAATCAATGAATATTGTAAATGCACAAACAGTAATTTCTCCGCATTGCAAGGTGCAATTCTGAAATTTTTTGATTTTTCCTGCTCCTCTTAGCATGATAAAGAAGATTCAAAGAGAGTGAGATGCCAGCTCCTTTCATTCAGTCAGTAGCTTCAATCATTTCTGGACGTTTTTCAATGGCAAAAATCAATGAATATTGTAAAAGCACAAACAGTAATTTCTCCGCATTGCAAGGTGCAATTCTGAAATTTTTTGCTTTTTCCTGCTCCTCTTAGCATGATAAAGAAGATTCAAAGAGAGTGAGATGCCAGCTCCTTTCATTCAGTCAGTAGCTTCAAACATTTCTGGTATATGAATAACATGATGTTTTTCAATGGCAAAAATCAATGAATATTGTAAATGCACAAACAGTAATTTCTCCGCATTGCAAGGTGCAATTCTGAAATTTTTTGCTTTTTCCTGCTCCTCTTAGCATGATAAAGAAGATTCAAAGAGAGTGAGATGCCAGCTCCTTTCATTCAGTCAGTAGCTTCAAACATTTCTGGTATATGAATAACAAGATGTTTTTCAATGGCAAAAATCAATGAATATTGTAAATGCACAAACAGTAATTTCTCCGCATTGCAAGGTGCAAGTCTGAAATTTTTTGCTTTTTCCTGCTCCTCTTAGCATGATAAAGAAGATTCAAAGAGAGTGAGATGCCAGCTACTTTCATTCAGTCAGTAGCTTCAATCATTTCTGGACGTTTTTCAATGGTAAAAATCAATGAATATTGTAAATGCACAAACAGTAATTTCTCCACATTGCAAGGTGCAATTCTGAATTTTTTTGCTTTTTCCTGCTCCTCTTAGCATGATAAAGAAGATTCAAAGAGAGTGAGATGCCAGCTCCTTTCATTCAGTCAGTAGCTTCAAACATTTCTGGTATATGAATAACATGATGTTTTTCAATGGCAAAAATCAATGAATATTGTAAATGCACAAACAGTAATTTCTCCACATTACAAGGTGCAATTCTGAAATTTTTTGCTTTTTCCTGCTCCTCTTAGCATGATAAAGAAGATTCAAAGAGAGTGAGATGCCAGCTCCTTTCATTCAGTCAGTAGCTTCAATCATTTCTGGATGTTTTTCAATGGCAAAAATCAATGAATATTGTAAATGCACAAACTGTAATTTCTCCGCATTGCAAGGTGCAATTCTGAAATTTTTTGCTTTTTCCTGCTCCTCTTAGCATGATAAAGAAGATTCAAAGAGAGTGAGATGCCAGCTCCTTTCATTCAGTCAGTAGCTTCAATCATTTCTGGACGTTTTTCAATGGCAAAAATCAATGAATATTGTAAATGCACAAACAGTAATTTCTCCGCATTGCAAGGTGCAATTCTGAAATTTTTTGCTTTTTCCTGCTCCTCTTAGCATGATAAAGAAGATTCAAAGAGAGTGAGATGCCAGCTCCTTTCACTCAGTCAGTAGCTTCAAACATTTCTGGTATATGAATAACATGATGTTTTTCAATGGCAAAAATCAATGAATATTGTAAATGCACAAACAGTAATTTCTCCGCATTGCAAGGTGCAAGTCTGAAATTTTTTGCTTTTTCCTGCTCCTCTTAGCATGATAAAGAAGATTCAAAGAGAGTGAGATGCCAGTTACTTTCATTCAGTCAGTAGCTTCAATCATTTCTGGACGTTTTTCAATGGTAAAAATCAATGAATATTGTAAATGCACAAACAGTAATTTCTCCACACTGCAAGGTGCAATTCTGAAATTTTTTGCTTTTTCCTGCTCCTCTTAGCATGATAAAGAAGATTCAAAGAGAGTGAGATGCCAGCTCCTTTCATTCAGTCAGTAGCTTCAAACATTTCTGGTATATGAATAACATGATGTTTTTCAATGGCAAAAATCAATGAATATTGTAAATGCACAAACAGTAATTTCTCCGCATTGCAAGGTGCAATTCTGAAATTTTTTGCTTTTTCCTGCTCCTCTTAGCATGATAAAGAAGATTCAAAGAGAGTGAGATGCCAGCTCCTTTCATTCAGTCAGTAGCTTCAAACATTTCTGGTATATGAATAACATGATGTTTTTCAATGGCAAAAATCAATGAATATTGTAAATGCACAAACAGTAATTTCTCCGCATTGCAAGGTGCAATTCTGAAATTTTTTGCTTTTTCCTGCTCCTCTTAGCATGATAAAGAAGATTCAAAAAGAGTGAGATGCCAGCTCCTTTCATTCAGTCAGTAGCTTCAATCATTTCTGGATGTTTTTCAATGGCAAAAATCAATGAATATTGTAAATGCACAAACAGTAATTTCTCCGCATTGCAAGGTGCAATTCTGAAATTTTTTGCTTTTTCCTGCTCCTCTTAGCATGATAAAGAAGATTCAAAGAGAGTGAGATGTCAGCTCCTTTCATTCAGTCAGTAGCTTCAAACATTTCTGGTATATGAATAACATGATGTTTTTCAATGGCAAAAATCAATGAATATTGTAAATGCACAAACAGTAATTTCTCCGCATTGCAAGGTGCAATTCTGAAATTTTTTGCTTTTTCCTGCTCCTCTTAGCATGATAAAGAAGATTCAAAGAGAGTGAGATGCCAGCTCCTTTCATTCAGTCAGTAGCTTCAATCATTTCTGGATGTTTTTCAATGGCAAAAATCAATGAATATTGTAAATGCACAAACAGTAATTTCTCCGCATTGCAAGGTGCAATTCTGAAATTTTTTGCTTTTTCCTGCTCCTCTTAGCATGATAAAGAAGATTCAAAGAGAGTGAGATGCCAGCTCCTTTCATTCAGTCAGTAGCTTCAAACATTTCTGGTATATGAATAACATGATGTTTTTCAATGGCAAAAATCAATGAATATTGTAAATGCACAAACCGTAATTTCTCCGCATTGCAAGGTGCAAGTCTGAAATTTTTTGCTTTTTCCTGCTCCTCTTAGCATGATAAAGAAGATTCAAAGAGAGTGAGATGCCAGCTCCTTTCATTCAGTCAGTAGCTTCAAACATTTCTGGTATATGAATAACATGATGTTTTTCAATGGCAAAAATCAATGAATATTGTAAATGCACAAACAGTAATTTCTCCGCATTGCAAGGTGCAAGTCTGAAATTTTTTGCTTTTTCCTGCTCCTCTTAGCATGATAAAGAAGATTCAAAGAGAGTGAGATGCCAGCTACTTTCATTCAGTCAGTAGCTTCAATCATTTCTGGACGTTTTTCAATGGTAAAAATCAATGAATATTGTAAATGCACAAACAGTAATTTCTCCACATTGCAAGGTGCAATTCTGAAATTTTTTGCTTTTTCCTGCTCCTCTTAGCATGATAAAGAAGATTCAAAGAGAGTGAGATGCCAGCTCCTTTCAGTCAGTAGCTTCAAACATTTCTGGTATATGAATAACATGATGTTTTTCAATGGCAAAAATCAATGAATATTGTAAATGCACAAACAGTAATTTCTCCGCATTGCAAGGTGCAATTCTGAAATTTTTTGCTTTTTCCTGCTCCTCTTAGCATGATAAAGAAGATTCAAAGAGAGTGAGATGCCAGCTCCTTTCATTCAGTCAGTAGCTTCAATCATTTCTGGATGTTTTTCAATGGCAAAAATCAATGAATATTGTAAATGCACAAACTGTAATTTCTCCGCATTGCAAGGTGCAATTCTGAAATTTTTTGCTTTTTCCTGCTCCTCTTAGCATGATAAAGAAGATTCAAAGAGAGTGAGATGCCAGCTCCTTTCATTCAGTCAGTAGCTTCAATCATTTCTGGACGTTTTTCAGTGGCAAAAATCAATGAATATTGTAAATGCACAAACAGTAATTTCTCCGCATTGCAAGGTGCAATTCTGAAATTTTTTGCTTTTTCCTGCTCCTCTTAGCATGATAAAGAAGATTCAAAGAGAGTGAGATGCCAGCTCCTTTCATTCAGTCAGTACCTTCAATCATTTCTGGACGTTTTTCAATGGCAAAAATCAATGAATATTGTAAATGCACAAACAGTAATTTCTCCGCATTGCAAGGTGCAAGTCTGAAATTTTTTGCTTTTTCCTGCTCCTCTTAGCATGATAAAGAAGATTCAAAGAGAGTGAGATGCCAGCTACTTTCATTCAGTCAGTAGCTTCAATCATTTCGGGACGTTTTTCAATGGTAAAAATCAATGAATATTGTAAATGCACAAACAGTAATTTCTCCACATTGTAAGGTGCAATTCTGAAATTTTTTGCTTTTTCCTGCTCCTCTTAGCATGATAACGAAGATTCAAAGAGAGTGAGATGCCAGCTCCTTTCATTCAGTCAGTAGCTTCAAACATTTCTGGTATATGAATAACATGATGTTTTTCAATGGCAAAAATCAATGAATATTGTAAATGCACAAACAGTAATTTCTCCGCATTGCAAGGTGCAATTCTGAAATTTTTTGCTTTTTCCTGCTCCTCTTAGCATGATAAAGAAGATTCAAAGAGAGTGAGATGCCAGCTCCTTTCATTCAGTCAGTAGCTTCAATCATTTCTGGATGTTTTTCAATGGCAAAAATCAATGAATATTGTAAATGCACAAACTGTAATTTCTCCGCATTGCAAGGTGCAATTCTGAAATTTTTTGCTTTTTCCTGCTCCTCTTAGCATGATAAAGAAGATTCAAAGAGAGTGAGATGCCAGCTCCTTTCATTCAGTCAGTAGCTTCAATCATTTCTGGACGTTTTTCAATGGCAAAAATCAATGAATATTGTAAATGCACAAACAGTAATTTCTCCGCATTGCAAGGTGCAATTCTGAAATTTTTTGCTTTTTCCTGCTCCTCTTAGCATGATAAAGAAGATTCAAAGAGAGTGAGATGCCAGCTCCTTTCATTCAGTCAGTAGCTTCAATCATTTCTGGACGTTTTTCAATGGCAAAAATCAATGAATATTGTAAATGCACAAACAGTAATTTCTCCGCATTGCAAGGTGCAATTCTGAAATTTTTTGCTTTTTCCCGCTCCTCTTAGCATGATAAAGAAGATTCAAAGAGAGTGAGGTGCCAGCTCCTTTCATTCAGTCAGTAGCTTCAAACATTTCTGGTATATGAATAACATGTTTTTCAATGGCAAAAATCAATGAATATTGTAAATGCACAAACAGTAATTTCTCCGCATTGCAAGGTGCAATTCTGAAATTTTTTGATTTTTCCTGCTCCTCTTAGCATGATAAAGAAGATTCAAAGAGAGTGAGATGCCAGCTCCTTTCATTCAGTCAGTAGCTTCAATCATTTCTGGACGTTTTTCAATGGCAAAAATCAATGAATATTGTAAAAGCACAAACAGTAATTTCTCCGCATTGCAAGGTGCAATTCTGAAATTTTTTGCTTTTTCCTGCTCCTCTTAGCATGATAAAGAAGATTCAAAGAGAGTGAGATGCCAGCTCCTTTCATTCAGTCAGTAGCTTCAAACATTTCTGGTATATGAATAACATGATGTTTTTCAATGGCAAAAATCAATGAATATTGTAAATGCACAAACAGTAATTTCTCCGCATTGCAAGGTGCAAGTCTGAAATTTTTTGCTTTTTCCTGCTCCTCTTAGCATGATAAAGAAGATTCAAAGAGAGTGAGATGCCAGCTCCTTTCATTCAGTCAGTAGCTTCAAACATTTCTGGTATATGAATAACATGATGTTTTTCAATGGCAAAAATCAATGAATATTGTAAATGCACAAACAGTAATTTCTCCGCATTGCAAGGTGCAATTCTGAAATTTTTTGCTTTTTCCTGCTCCTCTTAGCATGATAAAGAAGATTCAAAGAGAGTGAGATGCCAGCTCCTTTCATTCAGTCAGTAGCTTCAAACATTTCTGGTATATGAATAACATGATGTTTTTCAATGGCAAAAATCAATGAATATTGTAAATGCACAAACAGTAATTTCTCCGCATTGCAAGGTGCAAGTCTGAAATTTTTTGCTTTTTCCTGCTCCTCTTAGCATGATAAAGAAGATTCAAAGAGAGTGAGATGCCAGCTACTTTCATTCAGTCAGTAGCTTCAATCATTTCTGGACGTTTTTCAATGGTAAAAATCAATGAATATTGTAAATGCACAAACAGTAATTTCTCCACATTGCAAGGTGCAATTCTGAAATTTTTTGCTTTTTCCTGCTCCTCTTAGCATGATAAAGAAGATTCAAAGAGAGTGAGATGCCAGCTCCTTTCATTCAGTCAGTAGCTTCAAACATTTCTGGTATATGAATAACATGATGTTTTTCAATGGCAAAAATCAATGAATATTGTAAATGCACAAACAGTAATTTCTCCGCATTGCAAGGTGCAATTCTGAAATTTTTTGCTTTTTCCTGCTCCTCTTAGCATGATAAAGAAGATTCAAAGAGAGTGAGATGCCAGCTCCTTTCATTCAGTCAGTAGCTTCAATCATTTCTGGACGTTTTTCAATGGCAAAAATCAATGAATATTGTAAATGCACAAACAGTAATTTCTCCGCATTGCAAGGTGCAATTCTGAAATTTTTTGCTTTTTCCTGCTCCTCTTAGCATGATAAAGAAGATTCAAAGAGAGTGAGATGCCAGCTCCTTTCATTCAGTCAGTAGCTTCAATCATTTCTGGACGTTTTTCAATGGCAAAAATCAATGAATATTGTAAATGCACAAACAGTAATTTCTCCGCATTGCAAGGTGCAATTCTGAAATTTTTTGCTTTTTCCCGCTCCTCTTAGCATGATAAAGAAGATTCAAAGAGAGTGAGGTGCCAGCTCCTTTCATTCAGTCAGTAGCTTCAAACATTTCTGGTATATGAATAACATGTTTTTCAATGGCAAAAATCAATGAATATTGTAAATGCACAAACAGTAATTTCTCCGCATTGCAAGGTGCAATTCTGAAATTTTTTGATTTTTCCTGCTCCTCTTAGCATGATAAAGAAGATTCAAAGAGAGTGAGATGCCAGCTCCTTTCATTCAGTCAGTAGCTTCAATCATTTCTGGACGTTTTTCAATGGCAAAAATCAATGAATATTGTAAAAGCACAAACAGTAATTTCTCCGCATTGCAAGGTGCAATTCTGAAATTTTTTGCTTTTTCCTGCTCCTCTTAGCATGATAAAGAAGATTCAAAGAGAGTGAGATGCCAGCTCCTTTCATTCAGTCAGTAGCTTCAAACATTTCTGGTATATGAATAACATGATGTTTTTCAATGGCAAAAATCAATGAATATTGTAAATGCACAAACAGTAATTTCTCCGCATTGCAAGGTGCAAGTCTGAAATTTTTTGCTTTTTCCTGCTCCTCTTAGCATGATAAAGAAGATTCAAAGAGAGTGAGATGCCAGCTCCTTTCATTCAGTCAGTAGCTTCAAACATTTCTGGTATATGAATAACATGATGTTTTTCAATGGCAAAAATCAATGAATATTGTAAATGCACAAACAGTAATTTCTCCGCATTGCAAGGTGCAATTCTGAAATTTTTTGCTTTTTCCTGCTCCTCTTAGCATGATAAAGAAGATTCAAAGAGAGTGAGATGCCAGCTCCTTTCATTCAGTCAGTAGCTTCAAACATTTCTGGTATATGAATAACATGATGTTTTTCAATGGCAAAAATCAATGAATATTGTAAATGCACAAACAGTAATTTCTCCGCATTGCAAGGTGCAAGTCTGAAATTTTTTGCTTTTTCCTGCTCCTCTTAGCATGATAAAGAAGATTCAAAGAGAGTGAGATGCCAGCTACTTTCATTCAGTCAGTAGCTTCAATCATTTCTGGACGTTTTTCAATGGTAAAAATCAATGAATATTGTAAATGCACAAACAGTAATTTCTCCACATTGCAAGGTGCAATTCTGAAATTTTTTGCTTTTTCCTGCTCCTCTTAGCATGATAAAGAAGATTCAAAGAGAGTGAGATGCCAGCTCCTTTCATTCAGTCAGTAGCTTCAAACATTTCTGGTATATGAATAACATGATGTTTTTCAATGGCAAAAATCAATGAATATTGTAAATGCACAAACAGTAATTTCTCCGCATTGCAAGGTGCAATTCTGAAATTTTTTGCTTTTTCCTGCTCCTCTTAGCATGATAAAGAAGATTCAAAGAGAGTGAGATGCCAGCTCCTTTCATTCAGTCAGTAGCTTCAATCATTTCTGGACGTTTTTCAATGGCAAAAATCAATGAATATTGTAAATGCACAAACAGTAATTTCTCCGCATTGCAAGGTGCAATTCTGAAATTTTTTGCTTTTTCCTGCTCCTCTTAGCATGATAAAGAAGATTCAAAGAGAGTGAGATGCCAGCTCCTTTCATTCAGTCAGTAGCTTCAATCATTTCTGGACGTTTTTCAATGGCAAAAATCAATGAATATTGTAAATGCACAAACAGTAATTTCTCCGCATTGCAAGGTGCAATTCTGAAATTTTTTGCTTTTTCCCGCTCCTCTTAGCATGATAAAGAAGATTCAAAGAGAGTGAGGTGCCAGCTCCTTTCATTCAGTCAGTAGCTTCAAACATTTCTGGTATATGAATAACATGTTTTTCAATGGCAAAAATCAATGAATATTGTAAATGCACAAACAGTAATTTCTCCGCATTGCAAGGTGCAATTCTGAAATTTTTTGATTTTTCCTGCTCCTCTTAGCATGATAAAGAAGATTCAAAGAGAGTGAGATGCCAGCTCCTTTCATTCAGTCAGTAGCTTCAATCATTTCTGGACGTTTTTCAATGGCAAAAATCAATGAATATTGTAAAAGCACAAACAGTAATTTCTCCGCATTGCAAGGTGCAATTCTGAAATTTTTTGCTTTTTCCTGCTCCTCTTAGCATGATAAAGAAGATTCAAAGAGAGTGAGATGCCAGCTCCTTTCATTCAGTCAGTAGCTTCAAACATTTCTGGTATATGAATAACATGATGTTTTTCAATGGCAAAAATCAATGAATATTGTAAATGCACAAACAGTAATTTCTCCGCATTGCAAGGTGCAATTCTGAAATTTTTTGCTTTTTCCTGCTCCTCTTAGCATGATAAAGAAGATTCAAAGAGAGTGAGATGCCAGCTCCTTTCATTCAGTCAGTAGCTTCAAACATTTCTGGTATATGAATAACATGATGTTTTTCAATGGCAAAAATCAATGAATATTGTAAATGCACAAACAGTAATTTCTCCGCATTGCAAGGTGCAAGTCTGAAATTTTTTGCTTTTTCCTGCTCCTCTTAGCATGATAAAGAAGATTCAAAGAGAGTGAGATGCCAGCTCCTTTCATTCAGTCAGTAGCTTCAAACATTTCTGGTATATGAATAACATGATGTTTTTCAATGGCAAAAATGAATGAATATTGTAAATGCACAAACAGTAATTTCTCCGCATTGCAAGGTGCAATTCTGAAATTTTTTGCTTTTTCCTGCTCCTCTTAGCATGATAAAGAAGATTCAAAGAGAGTGAGATGCCAGCTCCTTTCATTCCGTCAGTAGCTTCAAACATTTCTGGTATATGAATAACATGATGTTTTTCAATGGCAAAAATCAATGAATATTGTAAATGCACAAACAGTAATTTCTCCGCATTGCAAGGTGCAAGTCTGAAATTTTTTGCTTTTTCCTGCTCCTCTTAGCATGATAAAGAAGATTCAAAGAGAGTGAGATGCCAGCTACTTTCATTCAGTCAGTAGCTTCAATCATTTCTGGACGTTTTTCAATGGTAAAAATCAATGAATATTGTAAATGCACAAACAGTAATTTCTCCACATTGCAAGGTGCAATTCTGAAATTTTTTGCTTTTTCCTGCTCCTCTTAGCATGATAAAGAAGATTCAAAGAGAGTGAGATGCCAGCTCCTTTCATTCAGTCAGTAGCTTCAAACATTTCTGGTATATGAATAACATGATGTTTTTCAATGGCAAAAATCAATGAATATTGTAAATGCACAAACAGTAATTTCTCCGCATTGCAAGGTGCAATTCTGAAATTTTTTGCTTTTTCCTGCTCCTCTTAGCATGATAAAGAAGATTCAAAGAGAGTGAGATGCCAGCTCCTTTCATTCAGTCAGTAGCTTCAATCATTTCTGGATGTTTTTCAATGGCAAAAATCAATGAATATTGTAAATGCACAAACTGTAATTTCTCCGCATTGCAAGGTGCAATTCTGAAATTTTTTGCTTTTTCCTGCTCCTCTTAGCATGATAAAGAAGATTCAAAGAGAGTGAGATGCCAGCTCCTTTCATTCAGTCAGTAGCTTCAATCATTTCTGGACGTTTTTCAGTGGCAAAAATCAATGAATATTGTAAATGCACAAACAGTAATTTCTCCGCATTGCAAGGTGCAATTCTGAAATTTTTTGCTTTTTCCTGCTCCTCTTAGCATGATAAAGAAGATTCAAAGAGAGTGAGATGCCAGCTCCTTTCATTCAGTCAGTAGCTTCAATCATTTCTGGACGTTTTTCAATGGCAAAAATCAATGAATATTGTAAAAGCACAAACAGTAATTTCTCCGCATTGCAAGGTGCAATTCTGAAATTTTTTGCTTTTTCCTGCTCCTCTTAGCATGATAAAGAAGATTCAAAGAGAGTGAGATGCCAGCTCCTTTCATTCAGTCAGTAGCTTCAAACATTTCTGGTATATGAATAACATGATGTTTTTCAATGGCAAAAATCAATGAATATTGTAAATGCACAAACAGTAATTTCTCCGCATTGCAAGGTGCAATTCTGAAATTTTTTGCTTTTTCCTGCTCCTCTTAGCATGATAAAGAAGATTCAAAGAGAGTGAGATGCCAGCTCCTTTCATTCAGTCAGTAGCTTCAAACATTTCTGGTATATGAATAACAAGATGTTTTTCAATGGCAAAAATCAATGAATATTGTAAATGCACAAACAGTAATTTCTCCGCATTGCAAGGTGCAAGTCTGAAATTTTTTGCTTTTTCCTGCTCCTCTTAGCATGATAAAGAAGATTCAAAGAGAGTGAGATGCCAGCTACTTTCATTCAGTCAGTAGCTTCAATCATTTCTGGACGTTTTTCAATGGTAAAAATCAATGAATATTGTAAATGCACAAACAGTAATTTCTCCACATTGCAAGGTGCAATTCTGAATTTTTTTGCTTTTTCCTGCTCCTCTTAGCATGATAAAGAAGATTCAAAGAGAGTGAGATGCCAGCTCCTTTCATTCAGTCAGTAGCTTCAAACATTTCTGGTATATGAATAACATGATGTTTTTCAATGGCAAAAATCAATGAATATTGTAAATGCACAAACAGTAATTTCTCCACATTACAAGGTGCAATTCTGAAATTTTTTGCTTTTTCCTGCTCCTCTTAGCATGATAAAGCAGATTCAAAGAGAGTGAGATGCCAGCTCCTTTCATTCAGTCAGTAGCTTCAATCATTTCTGGATGTTTTTCAATGGCAAAAATCAATGAATATTGTAAATGCACAAACTGTAATTTCTCCGCATTGCAAGGTGCAATTCTGAAATTTTTTGCTTTTTCCTGCTCCTCTTAGCATGATAAAGAAGATTCAAAGAGAGTGAGATGCCAGCTCCTTTCATTCAGTCAGTAGCTTCAATCATTTCTGGACGTTTTTCAATGGCAAAAATCAATGAATATTGTAAATGCACAAACAGTAATTTCTCCGCATTGCAAGGTGCAATTCTGAAATTTTTTGCTTTTTCCTGCTCCTCTTAGCATGATAAAGAAGATTCAAAGAGAGTGAGATGCCAGCTCCTTTCACTCAGTCAGTAGCTTCAAACATTTCTGGTATATGAATAACATGATGTTTTTCAATGGCAAAAATCAATGAATATTGTAAATGCACAAACAGTAATTTCTCCGCATTGCAAGGTGCAAGTCTGAAATTTTTTGCTTTTTCCTGCTCCTCTTAGCATGATAAAGAAGATTCAAAGAGAGTGAGATGCCAGTTACTTTCATTCAGTCAGTAGCTTCAATCATTTCTGGACGTTTTTCAATGGTAAAAATCAATGAATATTGTAAATGCACAAACAGTAATTTCTCCACACTGCAAGGTGCAATTCTGAAATTTTTTGCTTTTTCCTGCTCCTCTTAGCATGATAAAGAAGATTCAAAGAGAGTGAGATGCCAGCTCCTTTCATTCAGTCAGTAGCTTCAAACATTTCTGGTATATGAATAACATGATGTTTTTCAATGGCAAAAATCAATGAATATTGTAAATGCACAAACAGTAATTTCTCCGCATTGCAAGGTGCAATTCTGAAATTTTTTGCTTTTTCCTGCTCCTCTTAGCATGATAAAGAAGATTCAAAGAGAGTGAGATGCCAGCTCCTTTCATTCAGTCAGTAGCTTCAAACATTTCTGGTATATGAATAACATGATGTTTTTCAATGGCAAAAATCAATGAATATTGTAAATGCACAAACAGTAATTTCTCCGCATTGCAAGGTGCAATTCTGAAATTTTTTGCTTTTTCCTGCTCCTCTTAGCATGATAAAGAAGATTCAAAAAGAGTGAGATGCCAGCTCCTTTCATTCAGTCAGTAGCTTCAATCATTTCTGGATGTTTTTCAATGGCAAAAATCAATGAATATTGTAAATGCACAAACAGTAATTTCTCCGCATTGCAAGGTGCAATTCTGAAATTTTTTGCTTTTTCCTGCTCCTCTTAGCATGATAAAGAAGATTCAAAGAGAGTGAGATGTCAGCTCCTTTCATTCAGTCAGTAGCTTCAAACATTTCTGGTATATGAATAACATGATGTTTTTCAATGGCAAAAATCAATGAATATTGTAAATGCACAAACAGTAATTTCTCCGCATTGCAAGGTGCAATTCTGAAATTTTTTGCTTTTTCCTGCTCCTCTTAGCATGATAAAGAAGATTCAAAGAGAGTGAGATGCCAGCTCCTTTCATTCAGTCAGTAGCTTCAAACATTTCTGGTATATGAATAACAAGATGTTTTTCAATGGCAAAAATCAATGAATATTGTAAATGCACAAACAGTAATTTCTCCGCATTGCAAGGTGCAAGTCTGAAATTTTTTGCTTTTTCCTGCTCCTCTTAGCATGATAAAGAAGATTCAAAGAGAGTGAGATGCCAGCTACTTTCATTCAGTCAGTAGCTTCAATCATTTCTGGACGTTTTTCAATGGTAAAAATCAATGAATATTGTAAATGCACAAACAGTAATTTCTCCACATTGCAAGGTGCAATTCTGAATTTTTTTGCTTTTTCCTGCTCCTCTTAGCATGATAAAGAAGATTCAAAGAGAGTGAGATGCCAGCTCCTTTCATTCAGTCAGTAGCTTCAAACATTTCTGGTATATGAATAACATGATGTTTTTCAATGGCAAAAATCAATGAATATTGTAAATGCACAAACAGTAATTTCTCCACATTACAAGGTGCAATTCTGAAATTTTTTGCTTTTTCCTGCTCCTCTTAGCATGATAAAGCAGATTCAAAGAGAGTGAGATGCCAGCTCCTTTCATTCAGTCAGTAGCTTCAATCATTTCTGGATGTTTTTCAATGGCAAAAATCAATGAATATTGTAAATGCACAAACTGTAATTTCTCCGCATTGCAAGGTGCAATTCTGAAATTTTTTGCTTTTTCCTGCTCCTCTTAGCATGATAAAGAAGATTCAAAGAGAGTGAGATGCCAGCTCCTTTCATTCAGTCAGTAGCTTCAATCATTTCTGGACGTTTTTCAATGGCAAAAATCAATGAATATTGTAAATGCACAAACAGTAATTTCTCCGCATTGCAAGGTGCAATTCTGAAATTTTTTGCTTTTTCCTGCTCCTCTTAGCATGATAAAGAAGATTCAAAGAGAGTGAGATGCCAGCTCCTTTCACTCAGTCAGTAGCTTCAAACATTTCTGGTATATGAATAACATGATGTTTTTCAATGGCAAAAATCAATGAATATTGTAAATGCACAAACAGTAATTTCTCCGCATTGCAAGGTGCAAGTCTGAAATTTTTTGCTTTTTCCTGCTCCTCTTAGCATGATAAAGAAGATTCAAAGAGAGTGAGATGCCAGTTACTTTCATTCAGTCAGTAGCTTCAATCATTTCTGGACGTTTTTCAATGGTAAAAATCAATGAATATTGTAAATGCACAAACAGTAATTTCTCCACACTGCAAGGTGCAATTCTGAAATTTTTTGCTTTTTCCTGCTCCTCTTAGCATGATAAAGAAGATTCAAAGAGAGTGAGATGCCAGCTCCTTTCATTCAGTCAGTAGCTTCAAACATTTCTGGTATATGAATAACATGATGTTTTTCAATGGCAAAAATCAATGAATATTGTAAATGCACAAACAGTAATTTCTCCGCATTGCAAGGTGCAATTCTGAAATTTTTTGCTTTTTCCTGCTCCTCTTAGCATGATAAAGAAGATTCAAAGAGAGTGAGATGCCAGCTCCTTTCATTCAGTCAGTAGCTTCAAACATTTCTGGTATATGAATAACATGATGTTTTTCAATGGCAAAAATCAATGAATATTGTAAATGCACAAACAGTAATTTCTCCGCATTGCAAGGTGCAATTCTGAAATTTTTTGCTTTTTCCTGCTCCTCTTAGCATGATAAAGAAGATTCAAAAAGAGTGAGATGCCAGCTCCTTTCATTCAGTCAGTAGCTTCAATCATTTCTGGATGTTTTTCAATGGCAAAAATCAATGAATATTGTAAATGCACAAACAGTAATTTCTCCGCATTGCAAGGTGCAATTCTGAAATTTTTTGCTTTTTCCTGCTCCTCTTAGCATGATAAAGAAGATTCAAAGAGAGTGAGATGTCAGCTCCTTTCATTCAGTCAGTAGCTTCAAACATTTCTGGTATATGAATAACATGATGTTTTTCAATGGCAAAAATCAATGAATATTGTAAATGCACAAACAGTAATTTCTCCGCATTGCAAGGTGCAATTCTGAAATTTTTTGCTTTTTCCTGCTCCTCTTAGCATGATAAAGAAGATTCAAAGAGAGTGAGATGCCAGCTCCTTTCATTCAGTCAGTAGCTTCAATCATTTCTGGATGTTTTTCAATGGCAAAAATCAATGAATATTGTAAATGCACAAACAGTAATTTCTCCGCATTGCAAGGTGCAATTCTGAAATTTTTTGCTTTTTCCTGCTCCTCTTAGCATGATAAAGAAGATTCAAAGAGAGTGAGATGCCAGCTCCTTTCATTCAGTCAGTAGCTTCAAACATTTCTGGTATATGAATAACATGATGTTTTTCAATGGCAAAAATCAATGAATATTGTAAATGCACAAACAGTAATTTCTCCGCATTGCAAGGTGCAAGTCTGAAATTTTTTTGCTTTTTCCTGCTCCTCTTAGCATGATAAAGAAGATTCAAAGAGAGTGAGATGCCAGCTACTTTCATTCAGTCAGTAGCTTCAATCATTTCTGGACGTTTTTCAATGGTAAAAATCAATGAATATTGTAAATGCACAAACAGTAATTTCTCCACATTGCAAGGTGCAATTCTGAAATTTTTTGCTTTTTCCTGCTCCTCTTAGCATGATAAAGAAGATTCAAAGAGAGTGAGATGCCAGCTCCTTTCATTCAGTCAGTAGCTTCAAACATTTCTGGTATATGAATAACATGATGTTTTTCAATGGCAAAAATCAATGAATATTGTAAATGCACAAACAGTAATTTCTCCGCATTGCAAGGTGCAATTCTGAAATTTTTTGCTTTTTCCTGCTCCTCTTAGCATGATAAAGAAGATTCAAAGAGAGTGAGATGCCAGCTCCTTTCATTCAGTCAGTAGCTTCAAACATTTCTGGTATATGAATAACATGATGTTTTTCAATGGCAAAAATCAATGAATATTGTAAATGCACAAACAGTAATTTCTCCGCATTGCAAGGTGCAAGTCTGAAATTTTTTGCTTTTTCCTGCTCCTCTTAGCATGATAAAGAAGATTCAAAGAGAGTGAGATGCCAGCTACTTTCATTCAGTCAGTAGCTTCAATCATTTCTGGACGTTTTTCAATGGTAAAAATCAATGAATATTGTAAATGCACAAACAGTAATTTCTCCACATTGCAAGGTGCAATTCTGAAATTTTTTGCTTTTTCCTGCTCCTCTTAGCATGATAAAGAAGATTCAAAGAGAGTGAGATGCCAGCTCCTTTCATTCAGTCAGTAGCTTCAAACATTTCTGGTATATGAATAACATGATGTTTTTCAATGGCAAAAATCAATGAATATTGTAAATGCACAAACAGTAATTTCTCCGCATTGCAAGGTGCAATTCTGAAATTTTTTGCTTTTTCCTGCTCCTCTTAGCATGATAAAGCAGATTCAAAGAGAGTGAGATGCCAGCTCCTTTCATTCAGTCAGTAGCTTCAATCATTTCTGGATGTTTTTCAATGGCAAAAATCAATGAATATTGTAAATGCACAAACTGTAATTTCTCCGCATTGCAAGGTGCAATTCTGAAATTTTTTGCTTTTTCCTGCTCCTCTTAGCATGATAAAGAAGATTCAAAGAGAGTGAGATGCCAGCTCCTTTCATTCAGTCAGTAGCTTCAATCATTTCTGGACGTTTTTCAATGGCAAAAATCAATGAATATTGTAAATGCACAAACAGTAATTTCTCCGCATTGCAAGGTGCAATTCTGAAATTTTTTGCTTTTTCCTGCTCCTCTTAGCATGATAAAGAAGATTCAAAGAGAGTGAGATGCCAGCTCCTTTCACTCAGTCAGTAGCTTCAAACATTTCTGGTATATGAATAACATGATGTTTTTCAATGGCAAAAATCAATGAATATTGTAAATGCACAAACAGTAATTTCTCCGCATTGCAAGGTGCAAGTCTGAAATTTTTTGCTTTTTCCTGCTCCTCTTAGCATGATAAAGAAGATTCAAAGAGAGTGAGATGCCAGTTACTTTCATTCAGTCAGTAGCTTCAATCATTTCTGGACGTTTTTCAATGGTAAAAATCAATGAATATTGTAAATGCACAAACAGTAATTTCTCCACATTGCAAGGTGCAATTCTGAAATTTTTTGCTTTTTCCTGCTCCTCTTAGCATGATAAAGAAGATTCAAAGAGAGTGAGATGCCAGCTCCTTTCATTCAGTCAGTAGCTTCAAACATTTCTGGTATATGAATAACATGATGTTTTTCAATGGCAAAAATCAATGAATATTGTAAATGCACAAACAGTAATTTCTCCGCATTGCAAGGTGCAATTCTGAAATTTTTTGCTTTTTCCTGCTCCTCTTAGCATGATAAAGAAGATTCAAAGAGAGTGAGATGCCAGCTCCTTTCATTCAGTCAGTAGCTTCAAACATTTCTGGTATATGAATAACATGATGTTTTTCAATGGCAAAAATCAATGAATATTGTAAATGCACAAACAGTAATTTCTCCGCATTGCAAGGTGCAATTCTGAAATTTTTTGCTTTTTCCTGCTCCTCTTAGCATGATAAAGAAGATTCAAAAAGAGTGAGATGCCAGCTCCTTTCATTCAGTCAGTAGCTTCAATCATTTCTGGATGTTTTTCAATGGCAAAAATCAATGAATATTGTAAATGCACAAACAGTAATTTCTCCGCATTGCAAGGTGCAATTCTGAAATTTTTTGCTTTTTCCTGCTCCTCTTAGCATGATAAAGAAGATTCAAAGAGAGTGAGATGTCAGCTCCTTTCATTCAGTCAGTAGCTTCAAACATTTCTGGTATATGAATAACATGATGTTTTTCAATGGCAAAAATCAATGAATATTGTAAATGCACAAACAGTAATTTCTCCGCATTGCAAGGTGCAATTCTGAAATTTTTTGCTTTTTCCTGCTCCTCTTAGCATGATAAAGAAGATTCAAAGAGAGTGAGATGCCAGCTCCTTTCATTCAGTCAGTAGCTTCAATCATTTCTGGATGTTTTTCAATGGCAAAAATCAATGAATATTGTAAATGCACAAACAGTAATTTCTCCGCATTGCAAGGTGCAATTCTGAAATTTTTTGCTTTTTCCTGCTCCTCTTAGCATGATAAAGAAGATTCAAAGAGAGTGAGATGCCAGCTCCTTTCATTCAGTCAGTAGCTTCAAACATTTCTGGTATATGAATAACATGATGTTTTTCAATGGCAAAAATCAATGAATATTGTAAATGCACAAACAGTAATTTCTCCGCATTGCAAGGTGCAAGTCTGAAATTTTTTTGCTTTTTCCTGCTCCTCTTAGCATGATAAAGAAGATTCAAAGAGAGTGAGATGCCAGCTACTTTCATTCAGTCAGTAGCTTCAATCATTTCTGGACGTTTTTCAATGGTAAAAATCAATGAATATTGTAAATGCACAAACAGTAATTTCTCCACATTGCAAGGTGCAATTCTGAAATTTTTTGCTTTTTCCTGCTCCTCTTAGCATGATAAAGAAGATTCAAAGAGAGTGAGATGCCAGCTCCTTTCATTCAGTCAGTAGCTTCAAACATTTCTGGTATATGAATAACATGATGTTTTTCAATGGCAAAAATCAATGAATATTGTAAATGCACAAACAGTAATTTCTCCGCATTGCAAGGTGCAATTCTGAAATTTTTTGCTTTTTCCTGCTCCTCTTAGCATGATAAAGAAGATTCAAAGAGAGTGAGATGCCAGCTCCTTTCATTCAGTCAGTAGCTTCAAACATTTCTGGTATATGAATAACATGATGTTTTTCAATGGCAAAAATCAATGAATATTGTAAATGCACAAACAGTAATTTCTCCGCATTGCAAGGTGCAAGTCTGAAATTTTTTGCTTTTTCCTGCTCCTCTTAGCATGATAAAGAAGATTCAAAGAGAGTGAGATGCCAGCTACTTTCATTCAGTCAGTAGCTTCAATCATTTCTGGACGTTTTTCAATGGTAAAAATCAATGAATATTGTAAATGCACAAACAGTAATTTCTCCACATTGCAAGGTGCAATTCTGAAATTTTTTGCTTTTTCCTGCTCCTCTTAGCATGATAAAGAAGATTCAAAGAGAGTGAGATGCCAGCTCCATTCATTCAGTCAGTAGCTTCAAACATTTCTGGTATATGAATAACATGATGTTTTTCAATGGCAAAAATCAATGAATATTGTAAATGCACAAACAGTAATTTCTCCGCATTGCAAGGTGCAATTCTGAAATTTTTTGCTTTTTCCTGCTCCTCTTAGCATGATAAAGAAGATTCAAAGAGAGTGAGATGCCAGCTCCTTTCATTCAGTCAGTAGCTTCAATCATTTCTGGATGTTTTTCAATGGCAAAAATCAATGAATATTGTAAATGCACAAACTGTAATTTCTCCGCATTGCAAGGTGCAATTCTGAAATTTTTTGCTTTTTCCTGCTCCTCTTAGCATGATAAAGAAGATTCAAAGAGAGTGAGATGCCAGCTCCTTTCATTCAGTCAGTAGCTTCAATCATTTCTGGACGTTTTTCAATGGCAAAAACCAATGAATATTGTAAATGCACAAACAGTAATTTCTCCGCATTGCAAGGTGCAATTCTGAAATTTTTTGCTTTTTCCTGCTCCTCTTAGCATGATAAAGAAGATTCAAAGAGAGTGAGATGCCAGCTCCTTTCATTCAGTCAGTACCTTCAATCATTTCTGGACGTTTTTCAATGGCAAAAATCAATGAATATTGTAAATGCACAAACAGTAATTTCTCCGCATTGCAAGGTGCAATTCTGAAATTTTTTGCTTTTTCCCGCTCCTCTTAGCATGATAAAGAAGATTCAAAGAGAGTGAGGTGCCAGCTCCTTTCATTCAGTCAGTAGCTTCAAACATTTCTGGTATATGAATAACATGTTTTTCAATGGCAAAAATCAATGAATATTGTAAATGCACAAACAGTAATTTCTCCGCATTGCAAGGTGCAATTCTGAAATTTTTTGCTTTTTCCTGCTCCTCTTAGCATGATAAAGAAGATTCAAAGAGAGTGAGATGCCAGCTCCTTTCATTCAGTCAGTAGCTTCAATCATTTCTGGACGTTTTTCAATGGCAAAAATCAATGAATATTGTAAATGCACAAACAGTAATTTCTCCGCATTGCAAGGTGCAATTCTGAAATTTTTTGCTTTTTCCTGCTCCTCTTAGCATGATAAAGAAGATTCAAAGAGAGTGAGATGTCAGCTCCTTTCATTCAGTCAGTAGCTTCAAACATTTCTGGTACATGAATAACATGATGTTTTTCAATGGCAAAAATCAATGAATATTGTAAATGCACAAACAGTAATTTCTCCGCATTGCAAGGTGCAATTCTGAAATTTTTTGCTTTTTCCTGCTCCTCTTAGCATGATAAAGAAGATTCAAAGAGAGTGAGATGTCAGCTCCTTTCATTCAGTCAGTAGCTTCAAACATTTCTGGTATATGAATAACATGATGTTTTTCAATGGCAAAAATCAATGAATATTGTAAATGCACAAACAGTAATTTCTCCGCATTGCAAGGTGCAATTCTGAAATTTTTTGCTTTTTCCTGCTCCTCTTAGCATGATAAAGAAGATTCAAAGAGAGTGAGATGTCAGCTCCTTTCATTCAGTCAGTAGCTTCAAACATTTCTGGTATATGAATAACATGATGTTTTTCAATGGCAAAAATCAATGAATATTGTAAATGCACAAACAGTAATTTCTCCGCATTGCAAGGTGCAATTCTGAAATTTTTTGCTTTTTCCTGCTCCTCTTAGCATGATAAAGAAGATTCAAAGAGAGTGAGATGCCAGCTCCTTTCATTCAGTCAGTAGCTTCAATCATTTCTGGATGTTTTTCAATGGCAAAAATCAATGAATATTGTAAATGCACAAACAGTAATTTCTCCGCATTGCAAGGTGCAATTCTGAAATTTTTTGCTTTTTCCTGCTCCTCTTAGCATGATAAAGAAGATTCAAAGAGAGTGAGATGCCAGCTCCTTTCGTTCAGTCAGTAGCTTCAATCATTTCTGGACGTTTTTCAATGGCAAAAATCATTGAATATTATAAATGCACAAACAGTAATTTCTCCGCATTGCAAGGTGCAATTCTGAAATTTTTTACTTTTTCCTGCTCCTCTTAGCATGATAAAGAAGATTCAAAGAGAGTGAGATGCCAGCTCCTTTCATTCAGTCAGTAGCTTCAAACATTTCTGGTATATGAATAACATGATGTTTTTCAATGGCAAAAATCAATGAATATTGTAAATGCAAAAACAGTAATTTCTCCGCATTGCAAGGTGCAAGTCTGAAATTTTTTGCTTTTTCCTGCTCCTCTTAGCATGATAAAGAAGATTCAAAGAGAGTGAGATGCCAGCTACTTTCATTCAGTCAGTAGCTTCAATCATTTCTGGACGTTTTTCAATGGTAAAAATCAATGAATATTGTAAATGCACAAACAGTAATTTCTCCACATTGCAAGGTGCAATTCTGAAATTTTTTGCTTTTTCCTGCTCCTCTTAGCATGATAAAGAAGATTCAAAGAGAGTGAGATGCCAGCTCCTTTCATTCAGTCAGTAGCTTCAAACATTTCTGGTATATGAATAACATGATGTTTTTCAATGGCAAAAATCAATGAATATTGTAAATGCACAAACAGTAATTTCTCCGCATTGCAAGGTGCAATTCTGAAATTTTTTGCTTTTTCCTGCTCCTCTTAGCATGATAAAGAAGATTCAAAGAGAGTGAGATGCCAGCTCCTTTCATTCAGTCAGTAGCTTCAATCATTTCTGGATGTTTTTCAATGGCAAAAATCAATGAATATTGTAAATGCACAAACTGTAATTTCTCCGCATTGCAAGGTGCAATTCTGAAATTTTTTGCTTTTTCCTGCTCCTCTTAGCATGATAAAGAAGATTCAAAGAGAGTGAGATGCCAGCTCCTTTCATTCAGTCAGTAGCTTCAATCATTTCTGGACGTTTTTCAATGGCAAAAACCAATGAATATTGTAAATGCACAAACAGTAATTTCTCCGCATTGCAAGGTGCAATTCTGAAATTTTTTGCTTTTTCCTGCTCCTCTTAGCATGATAAAGAAGATTCAAAGAGAGTGAGATGCCAGCTCCTTTCATTCAGTCAGTACCTTCAATCATTTCTGGACGTTTTTCAATGGCAAAAATCAATGAATATTGTAAATGCACAAACAGTAATTTCTCCGCATTGCAAGGTGCAATTCTGAAATTTTTTGCTTTTTCCCGCTCCTCTTAGCATGATAAAGAAGATTCAAAGAGAGTGAGGTGCCAGCTCCTTTCATTCAGTCAGTAGCTTCAAACATTTCTGGTATATGAATAACATGTTTTTCAATGGCAAAAATCAATGAATATTGTAAATGCACAAACAGTAATTTCTCCGCATTGCAAGGTGCAATTCTGAAATTTTTTGCTTTTTCCTGCTCCTCTTAGCATGATAAAGAAGATTCAAAGAGAGTGAGATGCCAGCTCCTTTCATTCAGTCAGTAGCTTCAATCATTTCTGGACGTTTTTCAATGGCAAAAATCAATGAATATTGTAAATGCACAAACAGTAATTTCTCCGCATTGCAAGGTGCAATTCTGAAATTTTTTGCTTTTTCCTGCTCCTCTTAGCATGATAAAGAAGAATCAAAGAGAGTGAGATGTCAGCTCCTTTCATTCAGTCAGTAGCTTCAAACATTTCTGGTACATGAATAACATGATGTTTTTCAATGGCAAAAATCAATGAATATTGTAAATGCACAAACAGTAATTTCTCCGCATTGCAAGGTGCAATTCTGAAATTTTTTGCTTTTTCCTGCTCCTCTTAGCATGATAAAGAAGATTCAAAGAGAGTGAGATGTCAGCTCCTTTCATTCAGTCAGTAGCTTCAAACATTTCTGGTATATGAATAACATGATGTTTTTCAATGGCAAAAATCAATGAATATTGTAAATGCACAAACAGTAATTTCTCCGCATTGCAAGGTGCAATTCTGAAATTTTTTGCTTTTTCCTGCTCCTCTTAGCATGATAAAGAAGATTCAAAGAGAGTGAGATGTCAGCTCCTTTCATTCAGTCAGTAGCTTCAAGCATTTCTGGTATATGAATAACATGATGTTTTTCAATGGCAAAAATCAATGAATATTGTAAATGCACAAACAGTAATTTCTCCGCATTGCAAGGTGCAATTCTGAAATTTTTTGCTTTTTCCTGCTCCTCTTAGCATGATAAAGAAGATTCAAAGAGAGTGAGATGCCAGCTCCTTTCATTCAGTCAGTAGCTTCAATCATTTCTGGATGTTTTTCAATGGCAAAAATCAATGAATATTGTAAATGCACAAACAGTAATTTCTCCGCATTGCAAGGTGCAATTCTGAAATTTTTTGCTTTTTCCTGCTCCTCTTAGCATGATAAAGAAGATTCAAAGAGAGTGAGATGCCAGCTCCTTTCGTTCAGTCAGTAGCTTCAATCATTTCTGGACGTTTTTCAATGGCAAAAATCATTGAATATTATAAATGCACAAACAGTAATTTCTCCGCATTGCAAGGTGCAATTCTGAAATTTTTTACTTTTTCCTGCTCCTCTTAGCATGATAAAGAAGATTCAAAGAGAGTGAGATGCCAGCTCCTTTCATTCAGTCAGTAGCTTCAATCATTTCTGGTATATGAATAACATGATGTTTTTCAATGGCAAAAATCAATGAATATTGTAAATGCACAAACAGTAATTTCTCCGCATTGCAAGGTGCAATTCTGAAATTTTTTGCTTTTTCCTGCTCCTCTTAGCATGATAAAGAAGATTCAAAGAGAGTGAGATGCCAGCTCCTTTCATTCAGTCAGTAGCTTCAAACATTTCTGGTATATGAATAACATGATGTTTTTCAATGGCAAAAATCAATGAATATTGTAAATGCACAAACAGTAATTTCTCCGCATTGCAAGGTGCAAGTCTGAAATTTTTTGCTTTTTCCTGCTCCTCTTAGCATGATAAAGAAGATTCAAAGAGAGTGAGATGCCAGCTACTTTCATTCAGTCAGTAGCTTCAATCATTTCTGGACGTTTTTCAATGGTAAAAATCAATGAATATTGTAAATGCACAAACAGTAATTTCTCCACATTGCAAGGTGCAATTCTGAAATTTTTTGCTTTTTCCTGCTCCTCTTAGCATGATAAAGAAGATTCAAAGAGAGTGAGATGCCAGCTCCTTTCATTCAGTCAGTAGCTTCAAACATTTCTGGTATATGAATAACATGATGTTTTTCAATGGCAAAAATCAATGAATATTGTAAATGCACAAACAGTAATTTCTCCGCATTGCAAGGTGCAATTCTGAAATTTTTTGCTTTTTCCTGCTCCTCTTAGCATGATAAAGAAGATTCAAAGAGAGTGAGATGCCAGCTCCTTTCATTCAGTCAGTAGCTTCAAACATTTCTGGTATATGAATAACATGATGTTTTTCAATGGCAAAAATCAATGAATATTGTAAATGCACAAACAGTAATTTCTCCGCATTGCAAGGTGCAAGTCTGAAATTTTTTGCTTTTTCCTGCTCCTCTTAGCATGATAAAGAAGATTCAAAGAGAGTGAGATGCCAGCTACTTTCATTCAGTCAGTAGCTTCAATCATTTCTGGACGTTTTTCAATGGTAAAAATCAATGAATATTGTAAATGCACAAACAGTAATTTCTCCACATTGCAAGGTGCAATTCTGAAATTTTTTGCTTTTTCCTGCTCCTCTTAGCATGATAAAGAAGATTCAAAGAGAGTGAGATGCCAGCTCCTTTCATTCAGTCAGTAGCTTCAATCATTTCTGGATGTTTTTCAATGGCAAAAATCAATGAATATTGTAAATGCACAAACTGTAATTTCTCCGCATTGCAAGGTGCAATTCTGAAATTTTTTGCTTTTTCCTGCTCCTCTTAGCATGATAAAGAAGATTCAAAGAGAGTGAGATGCCAGCTCCTTTCATTCAGTCAGTAGCTTCAAACATTTCTGGTATATGAATAACATGATGTTTTTCAATGGCAAAAATCAATGAATATTGTAAATGCACAAACAGTAATTTCTCCGCATTGCAAGGTGCAATTCTGAAATTTTTTGCTTTTTCCTGCTCCTCTTAGCATGATAAAGAAGATTCAAAGAGAGTGAGATGCCAGCTCCTTTCATTCAGTCAGTAGCTTCAATCATTTCTGGATGTTTTTCAATGGCAAAAATCAATGAATATTGTAAATGCACAAACTGTAATTTCTCCGCATTGCAAGGTGCAATTCTGAAATTTTTTGCTTTTTCCTGCTCCTCTTAGCATGATAAAGAAGATTCAAAGAGAGTGAGATGCCAGCTCCTTTCATTCAGTCAGTAGCTTCAATCATTTCTGGACGTTTTTCAATGGCAAAAACCAATGAATATTGTAAATGCACAAACAGTAATTTCTCCGCATTGCAAGGTGCAATTCTGAAATTTTTTGCTTTTTCCTGCTCCTCTTAGCATGATAAAGAAGATTCAAAGAGAGTGAGATGCCAGCTCCTTTCATTCAGTCAGTACCTTCAATCATTTCTGGACGTTTTTCAATGGCAAAAATCAATGAATATTGTAAATGCACAAACAGTAATTTCTCCGCATTGCAAGGTGCAATTCTGAAATTTTTTGCTTTTTCCCGCTCCTCTTAGCATGATAAAGAAGATTCAAAGAGAGTGAGGTGCCAGCTCCTTTCATTCAGTCAGTAGCTTCAAACATTTCTGGTATATGAATAACATGTTTTTCAATGGCAAAAATCAATGAATATTGTAAATGCACAAACAGTAATTTCTCCGCATTGCAAGGTGCAATTCTGAAATTTTTTGCTTTTTCCTGCTCCTCTTAGCATGATAAAGAAGATTCAAAGAGAGTGAGATGCCAGCTCCTTTCATTCAGTCAGTAGCTTCAATCATTTCTGGACGTTTTTCAATGGCAAAAATCAATGAATATTGTAAATGCACAAACAGTAATTTCTCCGCATTGCAAGGTGCAATTCTGAAATTTTTTGCTTTTTCCTGCTCCTCTTAGCATGATAAAGAAGAATCAAAGAGAGTGAGATGTCAGCTCCTTTCATTCAGTCAGTAGCTTCAAACATTTCTGGTACATGAATAACATGATGTTTTTCAATGGCAAAAATCAATGAATATTGTAAATGCACAAACAGTAATTTCTCCGCATTGCAAGGTGCAATTCTGAAATTTTTTGCTTTTTCCTGCTCCTCTTAGCATGATAAAGAAGATTCAAAGAGAGTGAGATGTCAGCTCCTTTCATTCAGTCAGTAGCTTCAAACATTTCTGGTATATGAATAACATGATGTTTTTCAATGGCAAAAATCAATGAATATTGTAAATGCACAAACAGTAATTTCTCCGCATTGCAAGGTGCAATTCTGAAATTTTTTGCTTTTTCCTGCTCCTCTTAGCATGATAAAGAAGATTCAAAGAGAGTGAGATGTCAGCTCCTTTCATTCAGTCAGTAGCTTCAAGCATTTCTGGTATATGAATAACATGATGTTTTTCAATGGCAAAAATCAATGAATATTGTAAATGCACAAACAGTAATTTCTCCGCATTGCAAGGTGCAATTCTGAAATTTTTTGCTTTTTCCTGCTCCTCTTAGCATGATAAAGAAGATTCAAAGAGAGTGAGATGCCAGCTCCTTTCATTCAGTCAGTAGCTTCAATCATTTCTGGATGTTTTTCAATGGCAAAAATCAATGAATATTGTAAATGCACAAACAGTAATTTCTCCGCATTGCAAGGTGCAATTCTGAAATTTTTTGCTTTTTCCTGCTCCTCTTAGCATGATAAAGAAGATTCAAAGAGAGTGAGATGCCAGCTCCTTTCGTTCAGTCAGTAGCTTCAATCATTTCTGGACGTTTTTCAATGGCAAAAATCATTGAATATTATAAATGCACAAACAGTAATTTCTCCGCATTGCAAGGTGCAATTCTGAAATTTTTTACTTTTTCCTGCTCCTCTTAGCATGATAAAGAAGATTCAAAGAGAGTGAGATGCCAGCTCCTTTCATTCAGTCAGTAGCTTCAATCATTTCTGGTATATGAATAACATGATGTTTTTCAATGGCAAAAATCAATGAATATTGTAAATGCACAAACAGTAATTTCTCCGCATTGCAAGGTGCAATTCTGAAATTTTTTGCTTTTTCCTGCTCCTCTTAGCATGATAAAGAAGATTCAAAGAGAGTGAGATGCCAGCTCCTTTCATTCAGTCAGTAGCTTCAAACATTTCTGGTATATGAATAACATGATGTTTTTCAATGGCAAAAATCAATGAATATTGTAAATGCACAAACAGTAATTTCTCCGCATTGCAAGGTGCAAGTCTGAAATTTTTTGCTTTTTCCTGCTCCTCTTAGCATGATAAAGAAGATTCAAAGAGAGTGAGATGCCAGCTACTTTCATTCAGTCAGTAGCTTCAATCATTTCTGGACGTTTTTCAATGGTAAAAATCAATGAATATTGTAAATGCACAAACAGTAATTTCTCCACATTGCAAGGTGCAATTCTGAAATTTTTTGCTTTTTCCTGCTCCTCTTAGCATGATAAAGAAGATTCAAAGAGAGTGAGATGCCAGCTCCTTTCATTCAGTCAGTAGCTTCAAACATTTCTGGTATATGAATAACATGATGTTTTTCAATGGCAAAAATCAATGAATATTGTAAATGCACAAACAGTAATTTCTCCGCATTGCAAGGTGCAATTCTGAAATTTTTTGCTTTTTCCTGCTCCTCTTAGCATGATAAAGAAGATTCAAAGAGAGTGAGATGCCAGCTCCTTTCATTCAGTCAGTAGCTTCAAACATTTCTGGTATATGAATAACATGATGTTTTTCAATGGCAAAAATCAATGAATATTGTAAATGCACAAACAGTAATTTCTCCGCATTGCAAGGTGCAAGTCTGAAATTTTTTGCTTTTTCCTGCTCCTCTTAGCATGATAAAGAAGATTCAAAGAGAGTGAGATGCCAGCTACTTTCATTCAGTCAGTAGCTTCAATCATTTCTGGACGTTTTTCAATGGTAAAAATCAATGAATATTGTAAATGCACAAACAGTAATTTCTCCACATTGCAAGGTGCAATTCTGAAATTTTTTGCTTTTTCCTGCTCCTCTTAGCATGATAAAGAAGATTCAAAGAGAGTGAGATGCCAGCTCCTTTCATTCAGTCAGTAGCTTCAATCATTTCTGGATGTTTTTCAATGGCAAAAATCAATGAATATTGTAAATGCACAAACTGTAATTTCTCCGCATTGCAAGGTGCAATTCTGAAATTTTTTGCTTTTTCCTGCTCCTCTTAGCATGATAAAGAAGATTCAAAGAGAGTGAGATGCCAGCTCCTTTCATTCAGTCAGTAGCTTCAATCATTTCTGGACGTTTTTCAATGGCAAAAACCAATGAATATTGTAAATGCACAAAACAGTAATTTCTCCGCATTGCAAGGTGCAATTCTGAAATTTTTTGCTTTTTCCTGCTCCTCTTAGCATGATAAAGAAGATTCAAAGAGAGTGAGATGCCAGCTCCTTTCATTCAGTCAGTACCTTCAATCATTTCTGGACGTTTTTCAATGGCAAAAATCAATGAATATTGTAAATGCACAAACAGTAATTTCTCCGCATTGCAAGGTGCAATTCTGAAATTTTTTGCTTTTTCCTGCTCCTCTTAGCATGATAAAGAAGATTCAAAGAGAGTGAGATGCCAGCTCCTTTCATTCAGTCAGTAGCTTCAATCATTTCTGGATGTTTTTCAATGGCAAAAATCAATGAATATTGTAAATGCACAAACAGTAATTTCTCCGCATTGCAAGGTGCAATTCTGAAATTTTTTGCTTTTTCCTGCTCCTCTTAGCATGATAAACAAGATTCAAAGAGAGTGTGATGTCAGCTCCTTTCATTCAGTCAGTAGCTTCAAACATTTCTGGTATATGAATAACATGATGTTTTTCAATGGCAAAAATCAATGAATATTGTAAATGCACAAACAGTAATTTCTCCGCATTGCAAGGTGCAATTCTGAAATTTTTTGCTTTTTCCTGCTCCTCTTAGCATGATAAAGAAGATTCAAAGAGAGTGAGATGCCAGTTCCTTTCATTCAGTCAGTAGCTTCAATCATTTCTGGATGTTTTTCAATGGCAAAAATCAATGAATATTGTAAATGCACAAACAGTAATTTCTCCGCATTGCAAGGTGCAATTCTGAAATTTTTTGCTTTTTCCTGCTCCTCTTAGCATGATAAAGAAGATTCAAAGAGAGTGAGATGCCAGCTCCTTTCATTCAGTCAGTAGCTTCAAACATTTCTGGTATATGAATAACATGATGATTTTCAATGGCAAAAATCAATGAATATTGTAAATGCACAAACAGTAATTTCTCCGCATTGCAAGGTGCAAGTCTGAAATTTTTTGCTTTTTCCTGCTCCTCTTAGCATGATAAAGAAGATTCAAAGAGAGTGAGATGCCAGCTACTTTCATTCAGTCAGTAGCTTCAATCATTTCTGGACGTTTTTCAATGGTAAAAATCAATGAATATTGTAAATGCACAAACAGTAATTTCTCCGCATTGCAAGGTGCAATTCTGAAATTTTTTGCTTTTTCCTGCTCCTCTTAGCATGATAAAGAAGATTCAAAGAGAGTGAGATGTCAGCTCCTTTCATTCAGTCAGTAGCTTCAAACATTTCTGGTATATGAATAACATGATGTTTTTCAATGGCAAAAATCAATGAATATTGTAAATGCACAAACAGTAATTTCTCCGCATTGCAAGGTGCAATTCTGAAATTTTTTGCTTTTTCCTGCTCCTCTTAGCATGATAAAGAAGATTCAAAGAGAGTGAGATGCCAGCTCCTTTCGTTCAGTCAGTAGCTTCAATCATTTCTGGACGTTTTTCAATGGCAAAAATCATTGAATATTATAAATGCACAGACAGTAATTTCTCCACATTGCAAGGTGCAATTCTGAAATTTTTTGCTTTTTCCCGCTTCTCTTAGCATGATAAAGAAGATTCAAAGAGAGTGAGGTGCCAGCTCCTTTCATTCAGTCAGTAGCTTCAAACATTTCTGGTATATGAATAACATGTTTTTCAATGGCAAAAATCAATGAATATTGTAAATGCACAAACAGTAATTTCTCCGCATTGCAAGGTGCAATTCTGAAATTTTTTGCTTTTTCCTGCTCCTCTTAGCATGATAAAGAAGATTCAAAGAGAGTGAGATGCCAGCTCCTTTCATTCAGTCAGTAGCTTCAATCATTTCTGGACGTTTTTCAATGGCAAAAATCAATGAATATTGTAAATGCACAAACAGTAATTTCTCCGCATTGCAAGGTGCAATTCTGAAATTTTTTGCTTTTTCCTGCTCCTCTTAGCATGATAAAGAAGATTCAAAGAGAGTGAGATGTCAGCTCCTTTCATTCAGTCAGTAGCTTCAAACATTTCTGGTATATGAATAACATGATGTTTTTCAATGGCAAAAATCAATGAATATTGTAAATGCACAAACAGTAATTTCTCCGCATTGCAAGCTGCAATTCTGAAATTTTTTGCTTTTTCCTGCTCCTCTTAGCATGATAAAGAAGATTCAAAGAGAGTGAGATGCCAGCTCCTTTCATTCAGTCAGTAGCTTCAATCATTTCTGGATGTTTTTCAATGGCAAAAATCAATGAATATTGTAAATGCACAAACAGTAATTTCTCCGCATTGCAAGGTGCAATTCTGAAATTTTTTGCTTTTTCCTGCTCCTCTTAGCATGATAAAGAAGATTCAAAGAGAGTGAGATGCCAGCTCCTTTCGTTCAGTCAGTAGCTTCAATCATTTCTGGACGTTTTTCAATGGCAAAAATCATTGAATATTATAAATGCACAAACAGTAATTTCTCCGCATTGCAAGGTGCAATTCTGAAATTTTTTGCTTTTTCCTGTTAATCCTAGCATGATAAAGAAGATTCAAAGAGAGTGAGATGCCAGCTCCTTTCATTCAGTCAGTAGCTTCAAACATTTCTGGTATATGAAAAACATGTTTTTCAATGGCAAAAATCAATGAATATTGTAAATGCACAAACAGTAATATCTCCACATTGCACGGTGCAATTCTGAAATTTTTAGCTTTTTCCTGTTAATCCTAGCATGATAAAGAAGATTCAAAGAGAGTGAGATGCCAGCTCCTTTCATTCAGTCAGTAGCTTCAAACATTTCTGGTATATGAAAAACATGTTTTTCAATGGCAAAAATCAATGAATATTGTAAATGCACAAACAGTAATATCTCCACATTGCAAGGTGCAATTCTGAAATTTTTTGCTTTTTCCTGTTAATCCTAGCATGATAAAGAAGAATCAAAGAGAGTGAGATGCCAGCTCCTTTCATTCAGTCAGTAGCTTCAAACATTTCTGGTATATGAAAAACATGTTTTTCAATGGCAAAAATCAATGAATATTGTAAATGCACAAACAGTAATATCTCCACATTGC
Organism: Phyllobates terribilis; assembly: GCF_046119375.1. NCBI lineage: Eukaryota > Metazoa > Chordata > Amphibia > Anura > Dendrobatidae > Phyllobates > Phyllobates terribilis. The sequence goes on along the minus strand of NW_027364127.1, from coordinate 135,336 downwards.
ACGGTGCAATTCTGAAATTTTTAGCTTTTTCCTGTTAATCCTAGCATGATAAAGAAGATTCAAAGAGAGTGAGATGCCAGCTCCTTTCATTCAGTCAGTAGCTTCAAACATTTCTGGTATATGAAAAACATGTTTTTCAATGGCAAAAATCAATGAATATTGTAAATGCACAAACAGTAATATCTCCACATTGCAAGGTGCAATTCTGAAATTTTTTGCTTTTTCCTGCTAATCCTAGCATGATAAAGAAGATTCAAAGAGAGTGAGATGCCAGCTCCTTTCATTCAGTCAGTAGCTTCAAACATTTCTGGTATATGAAAAACATGTTTTTCAATGGCAAAAATCAATGAATATTGTAAATGCACAAACAGTAATATCTCCACATTGCACGGTGCAATTCTGAAATTTTTAGCTTTTTCCTGTTAATCCTAGCATGATAAAGAAGATTCAAAGAGAGTGAGATGCCAGCTCCTTTCATTCAGTCAGTAGCTTCAAACATTTCTGGTATATGAAAAACATGTTTTTCAATGGCAAAAATCAATGAATATTGTAAATGCACAAACAGTAATATCTCCACATTGCAAGGTGCAATTCTGAAATTTTTTGCTTTTTCCTGTTAATCCTAGCATTGATAAAGAAGATTCAAAGAGAGTGAGATGCCAGCTCCTTTCATTCAGTCAGTAGCTTCAAACATTTCTGGTATATGAAAAACATGTTTTTCAATGGCAAAAATCAATGAATATTGTAAATGCACAAACAGTAATATCTCCACATTGCAAGGTGCAATTCTGAAATTTTTTGCTTTTTCCTGCTAATCCTAGCATGATAAAGAAGATTCAAAGAGAGTGAGATGCCAGCTCCTTTCATTCAGTCAGTAGCTTCAAACATTTCTGGTATATGAAAAACATGTTTTTCAATGGCAAAAATCAATGAATATTGTAAATGCACAAACAGTAATATCTCCACATTGCACGGTGCAATTCTGAAATTTTTAGCTTTTTCCTGTTAATCCTAGCATGATAAAGAAGATTCAAAGAGAGTGAGATGCCAGCTCCTTTCATTCAGTCAGTAGCTTCAAACATTTCTGGTATATGAAAAACATGTTTTTCAATGGCAAAAATCAATGAATATTGTAAATGCACAAACAGTAATATCTCCACATTGCAAGGTGCAATTCTGAAATTTTTTGCTTTTTCCTGCTAATCCTAGCATGATAAAGAAGATTCAAAGAGAGTGAGATGCCAGCTCCTTTCATTCAGTCAGTAGCTTCAAACATTTCTGGTATATGAAAAACATGTTTTTCAATGGCAAAAATCAATGAATATTGTAAATGCACAAACAGTAATATCTCCACATTGCAAGGTGCAATTCTGAAATTTTTTGCTTTTTCCTGTTAATCCTAGCATGATAAAGAAGATTCAAAGAGAGTGAGATGCCAGCTCCTTTCATTCAGTCAGTAGCTTCAAACATTTCTGGTATATGAAAAACATGTTTTTCAATGGCAAAAATCAATGAATATTGTAAATGCACAAACAGTAATATCTCCACATTGCAAGGTGCAATTCTGAAATTTTTTGCTTTTTCCTGCTAATCCTAGCATGATAAAGAAGATTCAAAGAGAGTGAGATGCCAGCTCCTTTCATTCAGTCAGTAGCTTCAAACATTTCTGGTATATGAAAAACATGTTTTTCAATGGCAAAAATCAATGAATATTGTAAATGCACAAACAGTAATATCTCCACATTGCACGGTGCAATTCTGAAATTTTTAGCTTTTTCCTGTTAATCCTAGCATGATAAAGAAGATTCAAAGAGAGTGAGATGCCAGCTCCTTTCATTCAGTCAGTAGCTTCAAACATTTCTGGTATATGAAAAACATGTTTTTCAATGGCAAAAATCAATGAATATTGTAAATGCACAAACAGTAATATCTCCACATTGCAAGGTGCAATTCTGAAATTTTTTGCTTTTTCCTGCTAATCCTAGCATGATAAAGAAGATTCAAAGAGAGTGAGATGCCAGCTCCTTTCATTCAGTCAGTAGCTTCAAACATTTCTGGTATATGAAAAACATGTTTTTCAATGGCAAAAATCAATGAATATTGTAAATTCACAAACAGTAATATCTCAACATTGCACGGTGCAATTCTGAAATTTTTAGCTTTTTCCTGTTAATCCTAGCATGATAAAGAAGATTCAAAGAGAGTGAGATGCCAGCTCCTTTCATTCAGTCAGTAGCTTCAAACATTTCTGGTATATGAAAAACATGTTTTTCAATGGCAAAAATCAATGAATATTGTAAATGCACAAACAGTAATATCTCCACATTGCAAGGTGCAATTCTGAAATTTTTTGCTTTTTCCTGTTAATCCTAGCATGATAAAGAAGATTCAAAGAGAGTGAGATGCCAGCTCCTTTCATTCAGTCAGTAGCTTCAAACATTTCTGGTATATGAAAAACATGTTTTTCAATGGCAAAAATCAATGAATATTGTAAATGCACAAACAGTAATATCTCCACATTGCAAGGTGCAATTCTGAAATTTTTTGCTTTTTCCTGCTAATCCTAGCATGATAAAGAAGATTAAAAGAGAGTGAGATGCCAGCTCCTTTCATTCAGTCAGTAGCTTCAAACATTTCTGGTATATGAAAAACATGTTTTTCAATGGCAAAAATCAATGAATATTGTAAATGCACAAACAGTAATATCTCCACATTGCACGGTGCAATTCTGAAATTTTTAGCTTTTTCCTGTTAATCCTAGCATGATAAAGAAGATTCAAAGAGAGTGAGATGCCAGCTCCTTTCATTCAGTCAGTAGCTTCAAACATTTCTGGTATATGAAAAACATGTTTTTCAATGGCAAAAATCAATGAATATTGTAAATGCACAAACAGTAATATCTCCACATTGCAAGGTGCAATTCTGAAATTTTTTGCTTTTTCCTGCTAATCCTAGCATGATAAAGAAGATTCAAAGAGAGTGAGATGCCAGCTCCTTTCATTCAGTCAGTAGCTTCAAACATTTCTGGTATATGAAAAACATGTTTTTCAATGGCAAAAATCAATGAATATTGTAAATGCACAAACAGTAATATCTCCACATTGCAAGGTGCAATTCTGAAATTTTTTGCTTTTTCCTGTTAATCCTAGCATGATAAAGAAGATTCAAAGAGAGTGAGATGCCAGCTCCTTTCATTCAGTCAGTAGCTTCAAACATTTCTGGTATATGAAAAACATGTTTTTCAATGGCAAAAATCAATGAATATTGTAAATGCACAAACAGTAATATCTCCACATTGCAAGGTGCAATTCTGAAATTTTTTGCTTTTTCCTGCTAATCCTAGCATGATAAAGAAGATTCAAAGAGAGTGAGATGCCAGCTCCTTTCATTCAGTCAGTAGCTTCAAACATTTCTGGTATATGAAAAACATGTTTTTCAATGGCAAAAATCAATGAATATTGTAAATGCACAAACAGTAATATCTCCACATTGCACGGTGCAATTCTGAAATTTTTAGCTTTTTCCTGTTAATCCTAGCATGATAAAGAAGATTCAAAGAGAGTGAGATGCCAGCTCCTTTCATTCAGTCAGTAGCTTCAAACATTTCTGGTATATGAAAAACATGTTTTTCAATGGCAAAAATCAATGAATATTGTAAATGCACAAACAGTAATATCTCCACATTGCAAGGTGCAATTCTGAAATTTTTTGCTTTTTCCTGCTAATCCTAGCATGATAAAGAAGATTCAAAGAGAGTGAGATGCCAGCTCCTTTCATTCAGTCAGTAGCTTCAAACATTTCTGGTATATGAAAAACATGTTTTTCAATGGCAAAAATCAATGAATATTGTAAATGCACAAACAGTAATATCTCCACATTGCAAGGTGCAATTCTGAAATTTTTTGCTTTTTCCTGTTAATCCTAGCATGATAAAGAAGATTCAAAGAGAGTGAGATGCCAGCTCCTTTCATTCAGTCAGTAGCTTCAAACATTTCTGGTATATGAAAAACATGTTTTTCAATGGCAAAAATCAATGAATATTGTAAATGCACAAACAGTAATATCTCCACATTGCAAGGTGCAATTCTGAAATTTTTTGCTTTTTCCTGCTAATCCTAGCATGATAAAGAAGATTCAAAGAGAGTGAGATGCCAGCTCCTTTCATTCAGTCAGTAGCTTCAAACATTTCTGGTATATGAAAAACATGTTTTTCAATGGCAAAAATCAATGAATATTGTAAATGCACAAACAGTAATATCTCCACATTGCACGGTGCAATTCTGAAATTTTTAGCTTTTTCCTGTTAATCCTAGCATGATAAAGAAGATTCAAAGAGAGTGAGATGCCAGCTCCTTTCATTCAGTCAGTAGCTTCAAACATTTCTGGTATATGAAAAACATGTTTTTCAATGGCAAAAATCAATGAATATTGTAAATGCACAAACAGTAATATCTCCACATTGCAAGGTGCAATTCTGAAATTTTTTGCTTTTTCCTGCTAATCCTAGCATGATAAAGAAGATTCAAAGAGAGTGAGATGCCAGCTCCTTTCATTCAGTCAGTAGCTTCAAACATTTCTGGTATATGAAAAACATGTTTTTCAATGGCAAAAATCAATGAATATTGTAAATGCACAAACAGTAATATCTCAACATTGCACGGTGCAATTCTGAAATTTTTAGCTTTTTCCTGTTAATCCTAGCATGATAAAGAAGATTCAAAGAGAGTGAGATGCCAGCTCCTTTCATTCAGTCAGTAGCTTCAAACATTTCTGGTATATGAAAAACATGTTTTTCAATGGCAAAAATCAATGAATATTGTAAATGCACAAACAGTAATATCTCCACATTGCAAGGTGCAATTCTGAAATTTTTTGCTTTTTCCTGTTAATCCTAGCATGATAAAGAAGATTCAAAGAGAGTGAGATGCCAGCTCCTTTCATTCAGTCAGTAGCTTCAAACATTTCTGGTATATGAAAAACATGTTTTTCAATGGCAAAAATCAATGAATATTGTAAATGCACAAACAGTAATATCTCCACATTGCAAGGTGCAATTCTGAAATTTTTTGCTTTTTCCTGCTAATCCTAGCATGATAAAGAAGATTCAAAGAGAGTGAGATGCCAGCTCCTTTCATTCAGTCAGTAGCTTCAAACATTTCTGGTATATGAAAAACATGTTTTTCAATGGCAAAAATCAATGAATATTGTAAATGCACAAACAGTAATATCTCCACATTGCACGGTGCAATTCTGAAATTTTTAGCTTTTTCCTGTTAATCCTAGCATGATAAAGAAGATTCAAAGAGAGTGAGATGCCAGCTCCTTTCATTCAGTCAGTAGCTTCAAACATTTCTGGTATATGAAAAACATGTTTTTCAATGGCAAAAATCAATGAATATTGTAAATGCACAAACAGTAATATCTCCACATTGCAAGGTGCAATTCTGAAATTTTTTGCTTTTTCCTGCTAATCCTAGCATGATAAAGAAGATTCAAAGAGAGTGAGATGCCAGCTCCTTTCATTCAGTCAGTAGCTTCAAACATTTCTGGTATATGAAAAACATGTTTTTCAATGGCAAAAATCAATGAATATTGTAAATGCACAAACAGTAATATCTCCACATTGCACGGTGCAATTCTGAAATTTTTAGCTTTTTCCTGTTAATCCTAGCATGATAAAGAAGATTCAAAGAGAGTGAGATGCCAGCTCCTTTCATTCAGTCAGTAGCTTCAAACATTTCTGGTATATGAAAAACATGTTTTTCAATGGCAAAAATCAATGAATATTGTAAATGCACAAACAGTAATATCTCCACATTGCAAGGTGCAATTCTGAAATTTTTTGCTTTTTCCTGCTAATCCTAGCATGATAAAGAAGATTCAAAGAGAGTGAGATGCCAGCTCCTTTCATTCAGTCAGTAGCTTCAAACATTTCTGGTATATGAAAAACATGTTTTTCAATGGCAAAAATCAATGAATATTGTAAATGCACAAACAGTAATATCTCCACATTGCACGGTGCAATTATGAAATTTTTAGCTTTTTCCTGTTAATCCTAGCATGATAAAGAAGATTCAAAGAGAGTGAGATGCCAGCTCCTTTCATTCAGTCAGTAGCTTCAAACATTTCTGGTATATGAAAAACATGTTTTTCAATGGCAAAAATCAATGAATATTGTAAATGCACAAACAGTAATATCTCCACATTGCAAGGTGCAATTCTGAAATTTTTTGCTTTTTCCTGCTAATCCTAGCATGATAAAGAAGATTCAAAGAGAGTGAGATGCCAGCTCCTTTCATTCAGTCAGTAGCTTCAAACATTTCTGGTATATGAAAAACATGTTTTTCAATGGCAAAAATCAATGAATATTGTAAATGCACAAACAGTAATATCTCAACATTGCACGGTGCAATTCTGAAATTTTTAGCTTTTTCCTGTTAATCCTAGCATGATAAAGAAGATTCAAAGAGAGTGAGATGCCAGCTCCTTTCATTCAGTCAGTAGCTTCAAACATTTCTGGTATATGAAAAACATGTTTTTCAATGGCAAAAATCAATGAATATTGTAAATGCACAAACAGTAATATCTCCACATTGCAAGGTGCAATTCTGAAATTTTTTGCTTTTTCCTGTTAATCCTAGCATGATAAAGAAGATTCAAAGAGAGTGAGATGCCAGCTCCTTTCATTCAGTCAGTAGCTTCAAACATTTCTGGTATATGAAAAACATGTTTTTCAATGGCAAAAATCAATGAATATTGTAAATGCACAAACAGTAATATCTCCACATTGCAAGGTGCAATTCTGAAATTTTTTGCTTTTTCCTGCTAATCCTAGCATGATAAAGAAGATTCAAAGAGAGTGAGATGCCAGCTCCTTTCATTCAGTCAGTAGCTTCAAACATTTCTGGTATATGAAAAACATGTTTTTCAATGGCAAAAATCAATGAATATTGTAAATGCACAAACAGTAATATCTCCACATTGCACGGTGCAATTCTGAAATTTTTAGCTTTTTCCTGTTAATCCTAGCATGATAAAGAAGATTCAAAGAGAGTGAGATGCCAGCTCCTTTCATTCAGTCAGTAGCTTCAAACATTTCTGGTATATGAAAAACATGTTTTTCAATGGCAAAAATCAATGAATATTGTAAATGCACAAACAGTAATATCTCCACATTGCAAGGTGCAATTCTGAAATTTTTTGCTTTTTCCTGCTAATCCTAGCATGATAAAGAAGATTCAAAGAGAGTGAGATGCCAGCTCCTTTCATTCAGTCAGTAGCTTCAAACATTTCTGGTATATGAAAAACATGTTTTTCAATGGCAAAAATCAATGAATATTGTAAATGCACAAACAGTAATATCTCCACATTGCACGGTGCAATTATGAAATTTTTAGCTTTTTCCTGTTAATCCTAGCATGATAAAGAAGATTCAAAGAGAGTGAGATGCCAGCTCCTTTCATTCAGTCAGTAGCTTCAAACATTTCTGGTATATGAAAAACATGTTTTTCAATGGCAAAAATCAATGAATATTGTAAATGCACAAACAGTAATATCTCCACATTGCAAGGTGCAATTCTGAAATTTTTTGCTTTTTCCTGCTAATCCTAGCATGATAAAGAAGATTCAAAGAGAGTGAGATGCCAGCTCCTTTCATTCAGTCAGTAGCTTCAAACATTTCTGGTATATGAAAAACATGTTTTTCAATGGCAAAAATCAATGAATATTGTAAATGCACAAACAGTAATATCTCAACATTGCACGGTGCAATTCTGAAATTTTTAGCTTTTTCCTGTTAATCCTAGCATGATAAAGAAGATTCAAAGAGAGTGAGATGCCAGCTCCTTTCATTCAGTCAGTAGCTTCAAACATTTCTGGTATATGAAAAACATGTTTTTCAATGGCAAAAATCAATGAATATTGTAAATGCACAAACAGTAATATCTCCACGTTGCAAGGTGCAATTCTGAAATTTTTAGCTTTTTCCTGTTAATCCTAGCATGATAAAGAAGATTCAAAGAGAGTGAGATGCCAGCTCCTTTCATTCAGTCAGTAGCTTCAAACATTTCTGGTATATGAAAAACATGTTTTTCAATGGCAAAAATCAATGAATATTGTAAATGCACAAACAGTAATATCTCCACATTGCAAGGTGCAATTCTGAAATTTTTTGCTTTTTCCTGCTAATCCTAGCATGATAAAGAAGATTCAAAGAGAGTGAGATGCCAGCTCCTTTCATTCAGTCAGTAGCTTCAAACATTTCTGGTATATGAAAAACATGTTTTTCAATGGCAAAAATCAATGAATATTGTAAATGCACAAACAGTAATATCTCCACATTGCACGGTGCAATTCTGAAATTTTTAGCTTTTTCCTGTTAATCCTAGCATGATAAAGAAGATTCAAAGAGAGTGAGATGCCAGCTCCTTTCATTCAGTCAGTAGCTTCAAACATTTCTGGTATATGAAAAACATGTTTTTCAATGGCAAAAATCAATGAATATTGTAAATGCACAAACAGTAATATCTCCACATTGCAAGGTGCAATTCTGAAATTTTTTGCTTTTTCCTGCTAATCCTAGCATGATAAAGAAGATTCAAAGAGAGTGAGATGCCAGCTCCTTTCATTCAGTCAGTAGCTTCAAACATTTCTGGTATATGAAAAACATGTTTTTCAATGGCAAAAATCAATGAATATTGTAAATGCACAAACAGTAATATCTCCACATTGCACGGTGCAATTATGAAATTTTTAGCTTTTTCCTGTTAATCCTAGCATGATAAAGAAGATTCAAAGAGAGTGAGATGCCAGCTCCTTTCAGTCAGTCAGTAGCTTCAAACATTTCTGGTATATGAAAAACATGTTTTTCAATGGCAAAAATCAATGAATATTGTAAATGCACAAACAGTAATATCTCCACATTGCAAGGTGCAATTCTGAAATTTTTTGCTTTTTCCTGCTAATCCTAGCATGATAAAGAAGATTCAAAGAGAGTGAGATGCCAGCTCCTTTCATTCAGTCAGTAGCTTCAAACATTTCTGGTATATGAAAAACATGTTTTTCAATGGCAAAAATCAATGAATATTGTAAATGCACAAACAGTAATATCTCAACATTGCACGGTGCAATTCTGAAATTTTTAGCTTTTTCCTGTTAATCCTAGCATGATAAAGAAGATTCAAAGAGAGTGAGATGCCAGCTCCTTTCATTCAGTCAGTAGCTTCAAACATTTCTGGTATATGAAAAACATGTTTTTCAATGGCAAAAATCAATGAATATTGTAAATGCACAAACAGTAATATCTCCACATTGCAAGGTGCAATTCTGAAATTTTTTGCTTTTTCCTGTTAATCCTAGCATGATAAAGAAGATTCAAAGAGAGTGAGATGCCAGCTCCTTTCATTCAGTCAGTAGCTTCAAACATTTCTGGTATATGAAAAACATGTTTTTCAATGGCAAAAATCAATGAATATTGTAAATGCACAAACAGTAATATCTCCACATTGCAAGGTGCAATTCTGAAATTTTTTGCTTTTTCCTGCTAATCCTAGCATGATAAAGAAGATTCAAAGAGAGTGAGATGCCAGCTCCTTTCATTCAGTCAGTAGCTTCAAACATTTCTGGTATATGAAAAACATGTTTTTCAATGGCAAAAATCAATGAATATTGTAAATGCACAAACAGTAATATCTCCACATTGCACGGTGCAATTCTGAAATTTTTAGCTTTTTCCTGTTAATCCTAGCATGATAAAGAAGATTCAAAGAGAGTGAGATGCCAGCTCCTTTCATTCAGTCAGTAGCTTCAAACATTTCTGGTATATGAAAAACATGTTTTTCAATGGCAAAAATCAATGAATATTGTAAATGCACAAACAGTAATATCTCCACATTGCAAGGTGCAATTCTGAAATTTTTTGCTTTTTCCTGCTAATCCTAGCATGATAAAGAAGATTCAAAGAGAGTGAGATGCCAGCTCCTTTCATTCAGTCAGTAGCTTCAAACATTTCTGGTATATGAAAAACATGTTTTTCAATGGCAAAAATCAATGAATATTGTAAATGCACAAACAGTAATATCTCCACATTGCACGGTGCAATTATGAAATTTTTAGCTTTTTCCTGTTAATCCTAGCATGATAAAGAAGATTCAAAGAGAGTGAGATGCCAGCTCCTTTCATTCAGTCAGTAGCTTCAAACATTTCTGGTATATGAAAAACATGTTTTTCAATGGCAAAAATCAATGAATATTGTAAATGCACAAACAGTAATATCTCCACATTGCAAGGTGCAATTCTGAAATTTTTTGCTTTTTCCTGCTAATCCTAGCATGATAAAGAAGATTCAAAGAGAGTGAGATGCCAGCTCCTTTCATTCAGTCAGTAGCTTCAAACATTTCTGGTATATGAAAAACATGTTTTTCAATGGCAAAAATCAATGAATATTGTAAATGCACAAACAGTAATATCTCAACATTGCACGGTGCAATTCTGAAATTTTTAGCTTTTTCCTGTTAATCCTAGCATGATAAAGAAGATTCAAAGAGAGTGAGATGCCAGCTCCTTTCATTCAGTCAGTAGCTTCAAACATTTCTGGTATATGAAAAACATGTTTTTCAATGGCAAAAATCAATGAATATTGTAAATGCACAAACAGTAATATCTCCACGTTGCAAGGTGCAATTCTGAAATTTTTTGCTTTTTCCTGTTAATCCTAGCATGATAAAGAAGATTCAAAGAGAGTGAGATGCCAGCTCCTTTCATTCAGTCAGTAGCTTCAAACATTTCTGGTATATGAAAAACATGTTTTTCAATGGCAAAAATCAATGAATATTGTAAATGCACAAACAGTAATATCTCCACATTGCAAGGTGCAATTCTGAAATTTTTTGCTTTTTCCTGCTAATCCTAGCATGATAAAGAAGATTCAAAGAGAGTGAGATGCCAGCTCCTTTCATTCAGTCAGTAGCTTCAAACATTTCTGGTATATGAAAAACATGTTTTTCAATGGCAAAAATCAATGAATATTGTAAATGCACAAACAGTAATATCTCCACATTGCACGGTGCAATTCTGAAATTTTTAGCTTTTTCCTGTTAATCCTAGCATGATAAAGAAGATTCAAAGAGAGTGAGATGCCAGCTCCTTTCATTCACTCAGTAGCTTCAAACATTTCTGGTATATGAAAAACATGTTTTTCAATGGCAAAAATCAATGAATATTGTAAATGCACAAACAGTAATATCTCCACATTGCAAGGTGCAATTCTGAAATTTTTTGCTTTTTCCTGCTAATCCTAGCATGATAAAGAAGATTCAAAGAGAGTGAGATGGGGAGTGGCCTGAGCACAGGACGAGATGGCAGCTTGATCCTGAGCTCCCTGAGGGCTTCACTTTAAAGCTACTTTTTAAGCAACAAAAGAAGATTTTTTTCCAAAATTCTTATATAATTTGACTTCCTATCATTCAGGGATCATTTTGACACCAAGGAATCCCTGCTAACCCCATCAACCCTGGAGATGCTTTGTGCTCAGACATTTGGGTGAGGCTCAGAATCCACCATTGAAGTGACTCTGTAACTTGGCCCTACAGGATTGTGGACCCATTTATGCCCTTTTACCTCCGGACCCAGGATTACATCGTTTTATACCGGACTTAAGGACTACCAGCAGGCTTTATATGCAGCTGCGGTAAGTCCTGGTGAGCATTCCAGTCCTTGAGGCTGTGACGTGCCCCTTTAAGCTCACAGATCGGTGGGGGCACATATTTCTCTCACTTCATTTAACTGAACATTATATACTGGGCCCCCTGACTGTTGTCAGAGCTTATATTTAACCCACGGGGTGGCACATTCTGGTTCTGGTTCTGACACCCAGGCGATTATTGGCGGCCCTTTTCTTGTTTCCAGTCACTCTGCGGCCCTTTTCTTGTTTCCAGTCACTCTGCAACGTGACTCTGGAGTGACTGTGATAGCAGCGCAGGTCTGCTCTGCTCTGCTCCTGACCCCGGGAGCAGGACCTTACAGCAGCATCAGCTGTCCCGACACCGGACCCAAGAACAGAGGAGAAGAGGAGACTGAGATCGAGTTACTGGCGATATCCTGAATAAATCCCAGCTCTGCAATCTGCTATCACAGCCCCACGGAGGACCGGACCGGACCTGCAGGACCCCAACCCATAAAGAAGCGGCACTACCACCCCCGGACCAAATACAATCAACCCCACTGGACCCCGAGGACGAGACCCCTGCTGCCGGCGAGGGACTGAGAATCTAGCTTGTCCGACGCGGAGCTCAGGAGACTGGGACGGAGCGGGACTTCATATCTAAGGCTAAGGTTAGATAAGCCCCGGCTGATGCCAGGGCTCTTATTGGATTTCTGGGGTCCGTTGCTCAGGGTTCCGGGGCTGCTCCGGTAGTAGCGGTGTCCCCTTGTGTCCCTGTGAAGCTGCTGCGACCCTTTCCCCCCTCGGCTTACTGCCACCGCTGCTGTCTGCGCCCGGCTCTCTCCTCTCCGGCTGTTACCTGCACCTCAGGCTGTTCCCATAGTAGCGGTTCCCCCTCCTCTGCTCCGGAGCCGGCATCAGCTGTTTTCTCTGATGCCGGGCACTGCCGGTATATGTGACTGGTGTTTCCACGTTATATAGTGGCGGCGGTACCTCTCCTTCCTCTGACAAGGAGCCGCTCCGCTCCCCCTGCTTCCAGCTGTTGAGTGCCGCCGGTGCCGAGGTCCGTTCCAGCTACCCCCGCTGTGCCGCTCTGCTGTGTATGTTTCTGTGGTGCCTGGACCCTGCAGACCCCTGTGGCTGCCTCCCCCTCCTGTGACAGCGCCGCTGCGCTTTGATTTTTGCCTCTGGTCCCCCGCTGCATCAGCCCCGCTGCCCTCCACTGTCACACACTTCCAATCAGCTGATATTCTTTAAATCTCCTGCCTCCTGCTGCAGCGTAGCTCAGCACTGCTGTCCATGGTGCTGATCAAATTCTCCTGCCCTCTGCTGCGGCGTCGCTCTGCACTGCTGTCCATGGTGCTGATCTGAACTGCTGTCCATGGTGCTGATCTTGTATTGGTCTGTACTGCTGTCCATGGTGCTGATCTTGTATTAGTCTGTGCTGCTGTCCATGGTGCTGATCTGAACTGCTGTCCATGGTGCTGATCTTATATTAGTCTGTACTGCTGTCCATGGTGCTGAACTTATACCAGTCAATTTCTCCTGCCTCCTGCTGCAGCGTCGCTTTGAACTGCTGTCCAAGGTGCTGATTCTATATTAATACTGATACAGAGGTTTATTAAACTCCAAACGGTGTAATATCATTTTGACTGCGAGACTTGACTCTGAGGGGAGGGGGGGATAGAAGGATCTGTTTCTGCCCTCATATATATACCCTGTGTCTACGCTACTTGATATATATATAACAGTTGGTGCCCATGGAACTCTACAGATTTGCAAGCCTCCATAATAATTAGTTTCATGTTAAGAACTATATGTGCCTTTTATTTTTATCCCTCAGGTCAATTTCATTATTTTATTTTTTTTTGTTACTTTTGATTGTAATTCATATTTTAAGGATTGCATTTTAGGGGGTACATAATTTTGCAGTTTTTAAGGGTATTGATTGTCTCTTGTTGGACTGATATTTGTTTAACGCAAATTTCTTCTAGCCATTGTTCCCAGTCATTTTGCAACCTTAAAGTCTTTTGTCCACCCTTTAGGTTAAATATTTCTAGTGTCATTTTAGTGTTTTTTCTATAAATATATACCCATAGGTCTGATATTTTATAATGGCGGCTAATAAAAAAAATACCCAAAAGTCTTTGGAAGCTCCCCTTAAAACTAGTGCGGTTAGAGCGAAGTCCTCCCAACGCTTTTCATTTTCAAACCCATCAGAAGATGCTGTCAATACTGTCAGTCCACTTAAGTCCAGATCACCTCATAGAAATCTGGAAGACAGACAGAGTTCTAAAATAAGCTCTCCCACCAAAGAATCTTCTAAAAGTCTATTATCTCCAAAACCACAGAGAATTCCTGATGCTAAACCTGCCCCTTCTACCGTAGTTAAAGAAAAAAAAGTGGAAGAGATGGATATTTCCATCTCATCAAAGAGAAGGGACCCAGGAGCCTGGAGCAACAAGTATTCTTCACTGGCTACGAGTTCGGAGGATGAATCCTCGGACACGTCTCCTAATCCTAGTCCAGATAAGAGACGTGCTAAAAAGGACTTTTCCCCTTCGTCCCCAGACCCTACGCTTAGTGTCCCGGTCAAAATGCCCATTTCACAAGAGTTGGGAAATACCGACCTTGGTTCATATCTGGACAATCTTTTAAAGACAATTGACAGAAATATGAAACTGGGCTTCGAGAAACAGGTAGACACCATGAAATCTACTTTGGAAGCTTTTGGTCTTAAATTGGAGGAAAACACTAAAAGACTTGAAACGGTGGAGGGAAGGGTAGAGTCTGTCTCTTCTGATAATCTAGAAATTAAATCTGAGCTTAAAAGACTCAGATTAAAAGTTGCGGATTTGGAGGATAGGAGTAGGAGAAATAATTTGAAAATTAGAGGCATATCTGAGGATGTTTCTCCCTCAGATATCTCGGCTTTTCTCAAAGACTTATTTCACAAGACAATCCCATCCCTTTCTGAGCAGGATCTTATCATTGATAGGGCCCATCGCTTATTTCGTCCGACCTCCATTTCCTCGGATCTTCCTAGGGATGTAATAGCTAGGTTACATTTCTTCTCGACCAAAGAGAGAATCTTGAATTATATCAGGGAAAATAGGACTTTTCCAGAGCCTTTCTCGCACCTAAAAATCTTCTCCGATTTTTCCAAAGAAACTATGGATGCAAGAAGGTCATACAAATTGACCACAGATAGACTGAGGGATATGAATATCCCATATAGGTGGGGCTTTCCAGTAAAGTTGCTGATTTTCTTTAACCGGAAAACATTCACTCTTACAGATCCTGATGAAGGCCCTAAATTTCTTGATTTTATAAAAGACATTCCCTACAAAGTTACAAAGGCACCCCACCGCTGAAATGATAAACACTACTCCCTCGGGAGTCCTCTTTAAAAATAATCTCATTTTATCACCTCACCTAACATGCTATAATAAATTTATCATTCTTCTTTATATTTAGCCTTCATGGTTTGTCCACATTATTTTTCCCCCCAATCTGAGGGAGAACCTTTTCGGTGAAGGTTCCCTCAGGAGATTTTTTGATTCGTTTTTTTTTCTTTTTCTTTGAATATTTGGTTATTGTTATTACTATCTTTGAATTAATATTAGAGATATTGTATTCCAGCTTTGATTGTCGGTTGATTTTATTTTTTGGGAATTTGTTGGACCAACTGACCCCTCTCCTTTTGACTTACTTTAATTATTAATTTACCTATGCCTATCAAGATCATCACCTATAATGTAAGAGGCCTAAACAGTCCCAATAAGAGATTCTCCCTTTGGAAGGAATTGGGTCATCTTGGTGCTGATGTTGCGTGTCTTCAGGAGACAAGGTTTGCCGAGGGAAAACACCCTACCTTCACCCACAAACGCTACCCTCATATATTTGAATCCACTAGCGACCGGAAAAAAGCCGGTGTAGCTACAGTGATCAGAGATTCTGTCCCATTTGAGTTTTTAGATCAGCATAGAGATGTCAATGGAAGGTTCCATATATTGCTCTGTAAACTGAATAATCATGAGTGCACTGTTGTTAACCTATACGCCCCAAATAAAAAGCAAATACCCTTTTTGAATAAGGTTTTTAGAAAGGTTGAAGAGGTTAGGAGAGGCGAATTGATTTTTTTGGGAGACTTCAACATGGTCCCGGACGGGCATATGGACTCTTCCTCCCCCAGCCGTCATTTATACCCGACGCTAAATAATTGGCTTTATAAAAATGAACTATTTGATACATTTAGATGTCTGCAAACTACCTCCAAAGAATTCTCCCATTTCTCGGATGCGCACCAAACGGCCTCTAGAATTGACTTAATAATAACTGACGTTTTTTCTTTACCCAAATTCTCTAACGTATCTATAGGCCTTAGGTCTCTATCAGATCATGCCCCTACGTCATGTGAAATTCATATTGGTCCTCTTATTAAAAATGGATTTCTTTGGAAATGTAGATCTTCACTTATTCATAACCCCAAAAACAAAAAAATTATTGAAAAAGCTATTTCTGATTATTTTAGGGAGAACGATACCCCAGATTTATCTAATCCCTTCTCCAGCTGGTGCGCTCACAAGGCCGTCCTTCGTGGTGTACTAATGCAGATATCCTCATCTGAAAAAAAAGAAAAAAGATCAAAAATTAATTCTCTTCAAAAACTGATTAGGGAAAAAGAATTAGAGCAAATTAATCTTCCTTCCCCTTCCCCAATAATTCAAAAAGAACTCTCAAATTTAAGGGTAGAGCTAAAATCAGAAATTTCTTCCTCCTATGATGCAATTATTCGGAAATCAAAATTTAATTACTATGCGGCTCTAAATAAACCTACCCGCTTTATGGCCCGCCTAGTCAAATGTAAAAGAGCAATTAATAGAATAGATAAAATAAAAAACAATAGTGGAATAACGTTTTGCCACCCTAAAGATATAGTGAACCAGTTTGCAAATTTTTACAAAAAACTCTACAACATCAAAACTGATCCTCTAATTTCCCATCCTCACCCAGATGCAATCAACAAATTTTTATCCTCCATTAACCTACCGAAATTGAGCCCTCTGGATCACGAGTCATTGAATAAGCCTTTTTCTAACCTTGAAATTATTAACACAATAAAGCAACTTAAAGATTTCAAGGCTCCGGGTCCAGATGGGTTCATCAATGAGTATTATAAAACTTTTTGTGACCTACTTTCTTCCCCTCTCACGAAAATTTTCAATCATGCTTCCTCAATAAGCTCCTTCCCCTCAGAAATGCTGGAAGCCACCATTACCCTAATACCCAAGTCTAAGGATGAGAGAGATAATGTTAAAAATTATAGGCCCATTTCGCTAATTAACACTGATATTAAGATATATTCGAAAATTCTGGCCAATCGTTTATCGACTATTCTCCCATCTCTCATCAACGATGATCAGATTGGCTTCGTTGGTGGGAGGCAAGCAACTGATGGCTCTAGAAGACTTCTGAATATTATTAAGGTGATAAATACGGCGAAACTCCCAACTTCATTGCTTGCTTTAGACGCTGAAAAAGCTTTCGACAGGTTAAATTGGCTATACCTTAAACTCACCCTTATTAAATTCGGTTTTGATAACAAATTTCTCTCTTCAATTATGGCCCTCTATTCTAACCCCCAAGCAAAAATTTATGTTAACAATTATCTCTCAAATCCAATCCCTATCACAAATGGTACTAGACAGGGTTGCCCACTTTCCCCCCTTCTCTTTGTCCTGGCTATGGAGCCTTTGGCACAGAGGATTAGAGAAAACACTGACATTAGGGGGATTTCTACCCCATCTCGAGAATTTAAAATTGGCCTCTTTGCAGATGATGTTATGCTTTCCTTGCTGGACCCAGTAAATTCGGTTGCGGAAGTTTCGAAGGTTCTAGAACTATTCTCTCAGATTTCTTATTTTAAGATCAATAATGAGAAGTCTAAACTTTTAAACATTAATCTGGACCGTCAGACGAGAGAGGTTTTACACTCGAGATTTTCCTTCGGTTTGGCTAAACGCAATCTGACTTATTTGGGGATCAGTATTGGTAAAACTATTAACTCAACAATTTCTGACAACCTGGTTCTGATTGAGGATATCGTCCGTGGAGATTTGATGGAATTTTTGAAAAGAGATTTGTCATGGTGGGGTAGAGTCCTCTCTATTAAGATGTTTGTTCTACCCAAAATCTTGTATTTTTTCCGCAACTTACCTTTAACTATTTCTCACATCTTTATTCAAAAAATTCAAAATCAGATTAATTCCTATGTCTGGGATAATAAACGTGCGAGGATATCTGCAGATATATTGTACAAGAATAAGTGCAACGGAGGTCTGAGCCACCCTTATATTTCCGCTTACTATTTGGCAAACCTCATCAAACAGAGCAGTAATTGGTTTAATTCTGACAGTCCCCCAGCTTGGATGACTCTGGAGACCTTCTTAAATAATGGTTCTTCTCCCCGTGAATTGTTACTTAGGCATCTCTTTAAACAGTGCACTCATGATTCTTCCCATCCTATTTTCCAGGCGATTATTGACGCCTGGAAAAAAATCGCCAAAAGAAAGAAAAAGAGTCCCCTAAGAGATTCTGATAGGGATAAGTTTTCTTTTGTCAAAAATTTTCCAATTGGTTTTGTTGCTGATCTGTATAACTCTTCCATTCCAGATCAATGGGACAATAAAGGGTTAAGGAAAATTGGAGACTTCTATGAAGCTTCTGCCTTTATTCCTTTCCAAACTCTTAAAAAAAGATTCAACTTACCTTCCTCTGATTTCTTTTTATACTCTCATTTAAAGAGCATTATTCTGGAATTTATTTCTGGTAAACTTATTGTTTCTGAAACCTCGGTGAACCTGTTAAGCAACCCATCCCACAAAATTTTTTGGAGCCTGAGACACATATATAACAGTTTCAATAATGATCTTTCCTTCCAAAAACACCTCTACATGATACGCTGCGAAAAAGATCTAAAACTCAATTTCCAATCCGATCAATGGGAGAGTGCTGTTCTTTTTTCTCAGGCCTCTAATATATCTATGCCCTTACAAGAGGCTTACTTCAAAATTCTAACCAGATGGTATTACACTCCAATCAGACTT
Source organism: Phyllobates terribilis (assembly GCF_046119375.1). Taxonomy (NCBI): domain Eukaryota; kingdom Metazoa; phylum Chordata; class Amphibia; order Anura; family Dendrobatidae; genus Phyllobates; species Phyllobates terribilis. The sequence goes on along the minus strand of NW_027364127.1, from coordinate 116,568 downwards.
CACCATATAAAGCCCAGCAACTCTCCCCTTTGTTGGAGGGAGTGCGGCCTTAGGGGAGATCTTTTACATCTCTTTTGGAGCTGCCCTAAAATCCGGAATCTATGGGCTCAGATCTCTTCTTTGGTAGATGACCTTTTAGGCAGACCTGTAGTATTGACCCCTCAAATGGCTTTACTATCCTTAGATCTTGAACCATATAAGTCGTTTGAAAGATCTTTGGTGATTCACTTATTTTCAGTGTGTAAGAACGCATTGGCTTTTTATTGGAGAAAGTCACATGTCCCCACTTTGGAGGACTTAGTTGATAAGATGAATCTCCATAGAATATTTGAACTAAGATTTGCCCTTATCAACAATAATTTACTTAAATTTTCTAGGAAGTGGGATATTTGGCTCACTAAATTCCCTCAACCCTCTCATAACGCTGGAACATCTTAATGTGTGTCGTGTTTAGCTCATTAATATGTTTAATTTTTGCTAATGATAGTAATGTGTGTTTAAAGTGTTCAAATTTCTGTATTATCGTATATACTATTTGACGAACAAATTTCTCCCATCTTTCCTGATTATCCATTCCCGTTTGTTCCCTTTCCCTTTCCCTTCCCTCAGAATTTTTCCCTTATTATGAATATTCTTTTGTCACTACTTTTATGCTACGTGTGTTATTCCCCTGTTAAATTGTTTATTAAAAATAAAAAAATATGGTAAAACAAAGAGAGTGAGATGCCAGCTCCTTTCATTCAGTCAGTAGCTTCAAACATTTCTGGTATATGAAAAACATGTTTTTCAATGGCAAAAATCAATGAATATTGTAAATGCACAAACAGTAATATCTCCACATTGCACGGTGCAATTCTGAAATTTTTAGCTTTTTCCTGTTAATCCTAGCATGATAAAGAAGATTCAAAGAGAGTGAGATGCCAGCTCCTTTCATTCAGTCAGTAGCTTCAAACATTTCTGGTATATGAAAAACATGTTTTTCAATGGCAAAAATCAATGAATATTGTAAATGCACAAACAGTAATATCTCCACATTGCAAGGTGCAATTCTGAAATTCTTTGCTTTTTCCTGTTAATCCTAGCATGATAAAGAAGATTCAAAGAGAGTGAGATGCCAGCTCCTTTCATTCAGTCAGTAGCTTCAAACATTTCTGGTATATGAAAAACATGTTTTTCAATGGCAAAAATCAATGAATATTGTAAATGCACAAACAGTAATATCTCCACATTGCAAGGTGCAATTCTGAAATTTTTTGCTTTTTCCTGCTAATCCTAGCATGATAAAGAAGATTCAAAGAGAGTGAGATGCCAGCTCCTTTCATTCAGTCAGTAGCTTCAAACATTTCTGGTATATGAAAAACATGTTTTTCAATGGCAAAAATCAATGAATATTGTAAATGCACAAACAGTAATATCTCCACATTGCAAGGTGCAATTCTGAAATTTTTTGCTTTTTCCTGCTAATCCTAGCATGATAAAGAAGATTCAAAGAGAGTGAGATGCCAGCTCCTTTCATTCAGTCAGTAGCTTCAAACATTTCTGGTATATGAAAAACATGTTTTTCAATGGCAAAAATCAATGAATATTGTAAATGCACAAACAGTAATATCTCCACATTGCACGGTGCAATTCTGAAATTTTTAGCTTTTTCCTGTTAATCCTAGCATGATAAAGAAGATTCAAAGAGAGTGAGATGCCAGCTCCTTTCATTCAGTCAGTAGCTTCAAACATTTCTGGTATATGAAAAACATGTTTTTCAATGGCAAAAATCAATGAATATTGTAAATGCACAAACAGTAATATCTCCACATTGCAAGGTGCAATTCTGAAATTTTTTGCTTTTTCCTGTTAATCCTAGCATGATAAAGAAGACTCAAAGAGAGTGAGATGCCAGCTCCTTTCATTCAGTCAGTAGCTTCAAACATTTCTGGTATATGAAAAACATGTTTTTCAATGGCAAAAATCAATGAATATTGTAAATGCACAAACAGTAATATCTCCACATTGCAAGGTGCAATTCTGAAATTTTTTGCTTTTTCCTGCTAATCCTAGCATGATAAAGAAGATTCAAAGAGAGTGAGATGCCAGCTCCTTTCATTCAGTCAGTAGCTTCAAACATTTCTGGTATATGAAAAACATGTTTTTCAATGGCAAAAATCAATGAATATTGTAAATGCACAAACAGTAATATCTCCACATTGCACGGTGCAATTCTGAAATTTTTAGCTTTTTCCTGTTAATCCTAGCATGATAAAGAAGATTCAAAGAGAGTGAGATGCCAGCTCCTTTCATTCAGTCAGTAGCTTCAAACATTTCTGGTATATGAAAAACATGTTTTTCAATGGCAAAAATCAATGAATATTGTAAATGCACAAACAGTAATATCTCCACATTGCAAGGTGCAATTCTGAAATTTTTTGCTTTTTCCTGCTAATCCTAGCATGATAAAGAAGATTCAAAGAGAGTGAGATGCCAGCTCCTTTCATTCAGTCAGTAGCTTCAAACATTTCTGGTATATGAAAAACATGTTTTTCAATGGCAAAAATCAATGAATATTGTAAATGCACAAACAGTAATATCTCCACATTGCACGGTGCAATTCTGAAATTTTTAGCTTTTTCCTGTTAATCCTAGCATGATAAAGAAGATTCAAAGAGAGTGAGATGCCAGCTCCTTTCATTCAGTCAGTAGCTTCAAACATTTCTGGTATATGAAAAACATGTTTTTCAATGGCAAAAATCAATGAATATTGTAAATGCACAAACAGTAATATCTCCACATTGCAAGGTGCAATTCTGAAATTTTTTGCTTTTTCCTGTTAATCCTAGCATGATAAAGAAGATTCAAAGAGAGTGAGATGCCAGCTCCTTTCATTCAGTCAGTAGCTTCAAACATTTCTGGTATATGAAAAACATGTTTTTCAATGGCAAAAATCAATGAATATTGTAAATGCACAAACAGTAATATCTCCACATTGCAAGGTGCAATTCTGAAATTTTTAGCTTTTTCCTGTTAATCCTAGCATGATAAAGAAGATTCAAAGAGAGTGAGATGCCAGCTCCTTTCATTCAGTCAGTAGCTTCAAACATTTCTGGTATATGAAAAACATGTTTTTCAATGGCAAAAATCAATGAATATTGTAAATGCACAAACAGTAATATCTCCACATTGCAAGGTGCAATTCTGAAATTTTTTGCTTTTTCCTGTTAATCCTAGCATGATAAAGAAGATTCAAAGAGAGTGAGATGCCAGCTCCTTTCATTCAGTCAGTAGCTTCAAACATTTCTGGTATATGAAAAACATGTTTTTCAATGGCAAAAATCAATGAATATTGTAAATGCACAAACAGTAATATCTCCACATTGCAAGGTGCAATTCTGAAATTTTTTGCTTTTTCCTGCTAATCCTAGCATGATAAAGAAGATTCAAAGAGAGTGAGATGCCAGCTCCTTTCATTCAGTCAGTAGCTTCAAACATTTCTGGTATATGAAAAACATGTTTTTCAATGGCAAAAATCAATGAATATTGTAAATGCACAAACTAATATCTCCACATTGCACGGTGCAATGCTGAAATTTTTAGCTTTTTCCTGTTAATCCTAGCATGATAAAGAAGATTCAAAGAGAGTGAGATGCCAGCTCCTTTCATTCAGTCAGTAGCTTCAAACATTTCTGGTATATGAAAAACATGTTTTTCAATGGCAAAAATCAATGAATATTGTAAATGCACAAACAGTAATATCTCCACATTGCAAGGTGCAATTCTGAAATTTTTTGCTTTTTCCTGTTAATCCTAGCATGATAAAGAAGATTCAAAGAGAGTGAGATGCCAGCTCCTTTCATTCAGTCAGTAGCTTCAAACATTTCTGGTATATGAAAAACATGTTTTTCAATGGCAAAAATCAATGAATATTGTAAATGCACAAACAGTAATATCTCCACATTGCAAGGTGCAATTCTGAAATTTTTTGCTTTTTCCTGCTAATCCTAGCATGATAAAGAAGATTCAAAGAGAGTGAGATGCCAGCTCCTTTCATTCAGTCAGTAGCTTCAAACATTTCTGGTATATGAAAAACATGTTTTTCAATGGCAAAAATCAATGAATATTGTAAATGCACAAACAGTAATATCTCCACATTGCACGGTGCAATTCTGAAATTTTTAGCTTTTTCCTGTTAATCCTAGCATGATAAAGAAGATTCAAAGAGAGTGAGATGCCAGCTCCTTTCATTCAGTCAGTAGCTTCAAACATTTCTGGTATATGAAAAACATGTTTTTCAATGGCAAAAATCAATGAATATTGTAAATGCACAAACAGTAATATCTCCACATTGCAAGGTGCAATTCTGAAATTTTTTGCTTTTTCCTGCTAATCCTAGCATGATAAAGAAGATTCAAAGAGAGTGAGATGCCAGCTCCTTTCATTCAGTCAGTAGCTTCAAACATTTCTGGTATATGAAAAACATGTTTTTCAATGGCAAAAATCAATGAATATTGTAAATGCACAAACAGTAATATCTCCACATTGCACGGTGCAATTCTGAAATTTTTAGCTTTTTCCTGTTAATCCTAGCATGATAAAGAAGATTCAAAGAGAGTGAGATGCCAGCTCCTTTCATTCAGTCAGTAGCTTCAAACATTTCTGGTATATGAAAAACATGTTTTTCAATGGCAAAAATCAATGAATATTGTAAATGCACAAACAGTAATATCTCCACATTGCAAGGTGCAATTCTGAAATTTTTTGCTTTTTCCTGCTAATCCTAGCATGATAAAGAAGATTCAAAGAGAGTGAGATGCCAGCTCCTTTCATTCAGTCAGTAGCTTCAAACATTTCTGGTATATGAAAAACATGTTTTTCAATGGCAAAAATCAATGAATATTGTAAATGCACAAACAGTAATATCTCCACATTGCACGGTGCAATTCTGAAATTTTTAGCTTTTTCATGTTAATCCTAGCATGATAAAGATTCAAAGAGAGTGAGATGCCAGCTCCTTTCATTCAGTCAGTAGCTTCAAACATTTCTGGTATATGAAAAACATGTTTTTCAATGGCAAAAATCAATGAATATTGTAAATGCACAAACAGTAATATCTCCACATTGCAAGGTGCAATTCTGAAATTTTTTGCTTTTTCCTGTTAATCCTAGCATGATAAAGAAGATTCAAAGAGAGTGAGATGCCAGCTCCTTTCATTCAGTCAGTAGCTTCAAACATTTCTGGTATATGAAAAACATGTTTTTCAATGGCAAAAATCAATGAATATTGTAAATGCACAAACAGTAATATCTCCACATTGCAAGGTGCAATTCTGAAATTTTTTGCTTTTTCCTGCTAATCCTAGCATGATAAAGAAGATTCAAAGAGAGTGAGATGCCAGCTCCTTTCATTCAGTCAGTAGCTTCAAACATTTCTGGTATATGAAAAACATGTTTTTCAATGGCAAAAATCAATGAATATTGTAAATGCACAAACAGTAATATCTCCACATTGCACGGTGCAATTCTGAAATTTTTAGCTTTTTCCTGTTAATCCTAGCATGATAAAGAAGATTCAAAGAGAGTGAGATGCCAGCTCCTTTCATTCAGTCAGTAGCTTCAAACATTTCTGGTATATGAAAAACATGTTTTTCAATGGCAAAAATCAATGAATATTGTAAATGCACAAACAGTAATATCTCCACATTGCAAGGTGCAATTCTGAAATTTTTTGCTTTTTCCTGCTAATCCTAGCATGATAAAGAAGATTCAAAGAGAGTGAGATGCCAGCTCCTTTCATTCAGTCAGTAGCTTCAAACATTTCTGGTATATGAAAAACATGTTTTTCAATGGCAAAAATCAATGAATATTGTAAATGCACAAACAGTAATATCTCCACATTGCACGGTGCAATTCTGAAATTTTTAGCTTTTTCCTGTTAATCCTAGCATGATAAAGAAGATTCAAAGAGGTTGAGATGCCAGCTCCTTTCATTCAGTCAGTAGCTTCAAACATTTCTGGTATATGAAAAACATGTTTTTCAATGGCAAAAATCAATGAATATTGTAAATGCACAAACAGTAATATCTCCACATTGCAAGGTGCAATTCTGAAATTTTTTGCTTTTTCCTGTTAATCCTAGCATGATAAAGAAGATTCAAAGAGAGTGAGATGCCAGCTCCTTTCATTCAGTCAGTAGCTTCAAACATTTCTGGTATATGAAAAACATGTTTTTCAATGGCAAAAATCAATGAATATTGTAAATGCACAAACAGTAATATCTCCACATTGCAAGGTGCAATTCTGAAATTTTTTGCTTTTTCCTGTTAATCCTAGCATGATAAAGAAGATTCAAAGAGAGTGAGATGCCAGCTCCTTTCATTCAGTCAGTAGCTTCAAACATTTCTGGTATATGAAAAACATGTTTTTCAATGGCAAAAATCAATGAATATTGTAAATGCACAAACAGTAATATCTCCACATTGCAAGGAGCAATTCTGAAATTTTTTGCTTTTTCCTGCTAATCCTAGCATGATAAAGAAGATTCAAAGAGAGTGAGATGCCAGCTCCTTTCATTCAGTCCGTAGCTTCAAACATTTCTGGTATATGAAAAACATGTTTTTCAATGGCAAAAATCAATGAATATTGTAAATGCACAAACAGTAATATCTCCACATTGCACGGTGCAATTCTGAAATTTTTAGCTTTTTCCTGTTAATCCTAGCATGATAAAGAAGATTCAAAGAGAGTGAGATGCCAGCTCCTTTCATTCAGTCAGTAGCTTCAAACATTTCTGGTATATGAATAACATGATGTTTTTCAATGGCGGCAAAAATCAATGAATATTGTAAATGCACAAACAGTAATTTCTCCGCATTGCAAGGTGCAATTCTGAAATTTTTTGCTTTTTCCTGCTCCTCTTAGCATGATAAAGAAGATTCAAAGAGAGTGAGATGCCAGCTCCTTTCATTCAGTCAGTAGCTTCAATCATTTCTGGACGTTTTTCAATGGCAAAAATCAATGAATATTGTAAATGCACAAACAGTAATTTCTCCGCATTGCAAGGTGCAATTCTGAAATTTTTTGCTTTTTCCTGCTCCTCTTAGCATGATAAAGAAGATTCAAAGAGAGTGAGATGCCAGCTCCTTTCATTCAGTCAGTAGCTTCAATCATTTCTGGACGTTTTTCAATGGCAAAAATAAATGAATATTGTAAATGCACAAACAGTAATTTCTCCGCATTGCAAGGTGCAATTCTGAAATTTTTTGCTTTTTCCTGCTCCTCTTAGTATGATAAAGAAGATTCAAAGAGAGTGAGATGCCAGCTCCTTTCATTCAGTCAGTAGCTTCAAACATTTCTGGTATATGAATAACATGATGTTTTTCAATGGCAAAAATCAATGAATATTGTAAATGCACAAAGAGTAATTTCTCCGCATTGCAAGGTGCAATTCTGAAATTTTTTGCTTTTTCCTGCTCCTCTTAGCATGATAAAGAAGATTCAAAGAGAGTGAGATGCCAGCTCCTTTCATTCAGTCAGTAGCTTCAATCATTTCTGGTATATGAATAACATGATGTTTTTCAATGGCAAAAATTAATGAATATTGTAAATGCACAAACAGTAATTTCTCCGCATTGCAAGGTGCAATTCTGAAATTTTTTTGCTTTTTCCTGCTCCTCTTAGCATGATAAAGAAGATTCAAAGAGAGTGAGATGCCAGCTCCTTTCATTCAGTCAGTAGCTTCAATCATTTCTGGACGTTTTTCAATGGCAAAAATCAATGAATATTGTAAATGCACAAAGAGTAATTTCTCCGCATTGAAGGTGCAATTCTGAAATTTTTTGCTTTTTCCTGCTCCTCTTAGCATGATAAAGAAGATTCAAAGAGAGTGAGATGCCAGCTCCTTTCATTCAGTCAGTAGCTTCAAACATTTCTGGTATATGAAAAACATGTTTTTCAATGGCAAAAATCAATGAGTATTGTAAATGCACAAACAGTAATATCTCCACATTGCACGGTGCAATTCTGAAATTTTTAGCTTTTTCCTGTTAATCCTAGCATGATAAAGAAGATTCAAAGAGAGTGAGATGCCAGCTCCTTTCAGTCAGTAGCTTCAAACATTTCTGGTATATGAAAAACATGTTTTTCAATGGCAAAAATCAATGAATATTGTAAATGCACAAACAGTAATATCTCCACATTGCAAGGTGCAATTCTGAAATTTTTTGCTTTTTCCTGCTAATCCTAGCATGATAAAGAAGATTCAGAGTGAGATGCCAGCTCCTTTCATTCAGTCAGTAGCTTCAAACATTTCTGGTATATGAAAAACATGTTTTTCAATGGCAAAAATCAATGAATATTGTAAATGCACAAACAGTAATATCTCCACATTGCAAGGTGCAATTCTGAAATTTTTTGCTTTTTCCTGTTAATCCTAGCATGATAAAGAAGATTCAAAGAGAGTGAGATGCCAGCTCCTTTCATTCAGTCAGTAGCTTCAAACATTTCTGGTATATGAAAAACATGTTTTTCAATGGCAAAAATCAATGAATATTGTAAATGCACAAACAGTAATATCTCCACATTGCACGGTGCAATTCTGAAATTTTTAGCTTTTTCCTGTTAATCCTAGCATGATAAAGAAGATTCAAAGAGAGTGAGATGCCAGCTCCTTTCATTCAGTCAGTAGCTTCAAACATTTCTGGTATATGAAAAACATGTTTTTCAATGGCAAAAATCAATGAATATTGTAAATGCACAAACAGTAATATCTCCACATTGCAAGGTGCAATTCTGAAATTTTTTGCTTTTTCCTGTTAATCCTAGCATGATAAAGAAGATTCAAAGAGAGTGAGATGCCAGCTCCTTTCATTCAGTCAGTAGCTTCAAACATTTCTGGTATATGAAAAACATGTTTTTCAATGGCAAAAATCAATGAATATTGTAAATGCACAAACAGTAATATCTCCACATTGCAAGGTGCAATTCTGAAATTTTTTGCTTTTTCCTGCTAATCCTAGCATGATAAAGATTCAAAGAGAGTGAGATGCCAGCTCCTTTCATTCAGTCAGTAGCTTCAAACATTTCTGGTATATGAAAAACATGTTTTTCAATGGCAAAAATCAATGAATATTGTAAATGCACAAACAGTAATATCTCCACATTGCACGGTGCAATTCTGAAATTTTTAGCTTTTTCCTGTTAATCCTAGCATGATAAAGAAGATTCAAAGAGAGTGAGATGCCAGCTCCTTTCATTCAGTCAGTAGCTTCAAACATTTCTGGTATATGAAAAACATGTTTTTCAATGGCAAAAATCAATGAATATTGTAAATGCACAAACAGTAATATCTCCACATTGCAAGGTGCAATTCTGAAATTTTTTGCTTTTTCCTGCTAATCCTAGCATGATAAAGAAGATTCAAAGAGAGTGAGATGCCAGCTCCTTTCATTCAGTCAGTAGCTTCAAACATTTCTGGTATATGAAAAACATGTTTTTCAATGGCAAAAATCAATGAATATTGTAAATGCACAAACAGTAATATCTCCACATTGCACGGTGCAATTCTGAAATTTTTAGCTTTTTCCTGTTAATCCTAGCATGATAAAGAAGATTCAAAGAGAGTGAGATGCCAGCTCCTTTCATTCAGTCAGTAGCTTCAAACATTTCTGGTATATGAAAAACATGTTTTTCAATGGCAAAAATCAATGAATATTGTAAATGCACAAACAGTAATATCTCCACATTGCAAGGTGCAATTCTGAAATTTTTTGCTTTTTCCTGTTAATCCTAGCATGATAAAGAAGATTCAAAGAGAGTGAGATGCCAGCTCCTTTCATTCAGTCAGTAGCTTCAAACATTTCTGGTATATGAAAAACATGTTTTTCAATGGCAAAAATCAATGAATATTGTAAATGCACAAACAGTAATATCTCCACATTGCAAGGTGCAATTCTGAAATTTTTTGCTTTTTCCTGCTAATCCTAGCATGATAAAGAAGATTCAAAGAGAGTGAGATGCCAGCTCCTTTCATTCAGTCAGTAGCTTCAAACATTTCTGGTATATGAAAAACATGTTTTTCAATGGCAAAAATCAATGAATATTGTAAATGCACAAACAGTAATATCTCCACATTGCACGGTGCAATTCTGAAATTTTTAGCTTTTTCCTGTTAATCCTAGCATGATAAAGAAGATTCAAAGAGAGTGAGATGCCAGCTCCTTTCATTCAGTCAGTAGCTTCAAACATTTCTGGTATATGAAAAACATGTTTTTCAATGGCAAAAATCAATGAATATTGTAAATGCACAAACAGTAATATCTCCACATTGCAAGGTGCAATTCTGAAATTTTTTGCTTTTTCCTGCTAATCCTAGCATGATAAAGAAGATTCAAAGAGAGTGAGATGCCAGCTCCTTTCATTCAGTCAGTAGCTTCAAACATTTCTGGTATATGAAAAACATGTTTTTCAATGGCAAAAATCAATGAATATTGTAAATGCACAAACAGTAATATCTCCACATTGCACGGTGCAATTCTGAAATTTTTAGCTTTTTCCTGTTAATCCTAGCATGATAAAGAAGATTCAAAGAGAGTGAGATGCCAGCTCCTTTCATTCAGTCAGTAGCTTCAAACATTTCTGGTATATGAAAAACATGTTTTTCAATGGCAAAAATCAATGAATATTGTAAATGCACAAACAGTAATATCTCCACATTGCAAGGTGCAATTCTGAAATTTTTTGCTTTTTCCTGCTAATCCTAGCATGATAAAGAAGATTCAAAGAGAGTGAGATGCCAGCTCCTTTCATTCAGTCAGTAGCTTCAAACATTTCTGGTATATGAAAAACATGTTTTTCAATGGCAAAAATCAATGAATATTGTAAATGCACAAACAGTAATATCTCAACATTGCACGGTGCAATTCTGAAATTTTTAGCTTTTTCCTGTTAATCCTAGCATGATAAAGAAGATTCAAAGAGAGTGAGATGCCAGCTCCTTTCATTCAGTCAGTAGCTTCAAACATTTCTGGTATATGAAAAACATGTTTTTCAATGGCAAAAATCAATGAATATTGTAAATGCACAAACAGTAATATCTCCACATTGCAAGGTGCAATTCTGAAATTTTTTGCTTTTTCCTGTTAATCCTAGCATGATAAAGAAGATTCAAAGAGAGTGAGATGCCAGCTCCTTTCATTCAGTCAGTAGCTTCAAACATTTCTGGTATATGAAAAACATGTTTTTCAATGGCAAAAATCAATGAATATTGTAAATGCACAAACAGTAATATCTCCACATTGCAAGGTGCAATTCTGAAATTTTTTGCTTTTTCCTGCTAATCCTAGCATGATAAAGAAGATTCAAAGAGAGTGAGATGCCAGCTCCTTTCATTCAGTCAGTAGCTTCAAACATTTCTGGTATATGAAAAACATGTTTTTCAATGGCAAAAATCAATGAATATTGTAAATGCACAAACAGTAATATCTCCACATTGCACGGTGCAATTCTGAAATTTTTAGCTTTTTCCTGTTAATCCTAGCATGATAAAGAAGATTCAAAGAGAGTGAGATGCCAGCTCCTTTCATTCAGTCAGTAGCCTCAAACATTTCTGGTATATGAAAAACATGTTTTTCAATGGCAAAAATCAATGAATATTGTAAATGCACAAACAGTAATATCTCCACATTGCAAGGTGCAATTCTGAAATTTTTTGCTTTTTCCTGCTAATCCTAGCATGATAAAGAAGATTCAAAGAGAGTGAGATGCCAGCTCCTTTCATTCAGTCAGTAGCTTCAAACATTTCTGGTATATGAAAAACATGTTTTTCAATGGCAAAAATCAATGAATATTGTAAATGCACAAACAGTAATATCTCCACATTGCAAGGTGCAATTCTGAAATTTTTAGCTTTTTCCTGTAAATCCTAGCATGATAAAGAAGATTCAAAGAGAGTGAGATGCCAGCTCCTTTCATTCAGTCAGTAGCTTCAAACATTTCTGGTATATGAAAAACATGTTTTTCAATGGCAAAAATCAATGAATATTGTAAATGCACAAACAGTAATATCTCCACATTGCAAGGTGCAATTCTGAAATTCTTTGCTTTTTCCTGTTAATCCTAGCATGATAAAGAAGATTCAAAGAGAGTGAGATGCTAGCTCCTTTCATTCAGTCAGTAGCTTCAAACATTTCTGGTATATGAAAAACATGTTTTTCAATGGCAAAAATCAATGAATATTGTAAATGCACAAACAGTAATATCTCCACATTGCAAGGTGCAATTCTGAAATTTTTTGCTTTTTCCTGCTAATCCTAGCATGATAAAGAAGATTCAAAGAGAGTGAGATGCCAGCTCCTTTCATTCAGTCAGTAGCTTCAAACATTTCTGGTATATGAAAAACATGTTTTTCAATGGCAAAAATCAATGAATATTGTAAATGCACAAACAGTAATATCTCCACATTGCACGGTGCAATTCTGAAATTTTTAGCTTTTTCCTGTTAATCCTAGCATGATAAAGAAGATTCAAAGAGAGTGAGATGCCAGCTCCTTTCATTCAGTCAGTAGCTTCAAACATTTCTGGTATATGAAAAACATGTTTTTCAATGGCAAAAATCAATGAATATTGTAAATGCACAAACAGTAATATCTCCACATTGCAAGGTGCAATTCTGAAATTTTTTGCTTTTTCCTGCTAATCCTAGCATGATAAAGAAGATTCAAAGAGAGTGAGATGCCAGCTCCTTTCATTCAGTCAGTAGCTTCAAACATTTCTGGTATATGAAAAACATGTTTTTCAATGGCAAAAATCAATGAATATTGTAAATGCACAAACAGTAATATCTCCACATTGCACGGTGCAATTCTGAAATTTTTAGCTTTTTCCTGTTAATCCTAGCATGATAAAGAAGATTCAAAGAGAGTGAGATGCCAGCTCCTTTCATTCAGTCAGTAGCTTCAAACATTTCTGGTATATGAAAAACATGTTTTTCAATGGCAAAAATCAATGAATATTGTAAATGCACAAACAGTAATATCTCCACATTGCAAGGTGCAATTCTGAAATTTTTTGCTTTTTCCTGTTAATCCTAGCATGATAAAGAAGATTCAAAGAGAGTGAGAAGCCAGCTCCTTTCATTCAGTCAGTAGCTTCAAACATTTCTGGTATATGAAAAACATGTTTTTCAATGGCAAAAATCAATGAATATTGTAAATGCACAAACAGTAATATCTCCACATTGCAAGGTGCAATTCTGAAATTTTTTGCTTTTTCCTGCTAATCCTAGCATGATAAAGAAGATTCAAAGAGAGTGAGATGCCAGCTCCTTTCATTCAGTCAGTAGCTTCAAACATTTCTGGTATATGAAAAACATGTTTTTCAATGGCAAAAATCAATGAATATTGTAAATGCACAAACAGTAATATCTCCACATTGCACGGTGCAATTCTGAAATTTTTAGCTTTTTCCTGTTAATCCTAGCATGATAAAGAAGATTCAAAGAGAGTGAGATGCCAGCTCCTTTCATTCAGTCAGTAGCTTCAAACATTTCTGGTATATGAAAAACATGTTTTTCAATGGCAAAAATCAATGAATATTGTAAATGCACAAACAGTAATATCTCCACATTGCAAGGTGCAATTCTGAATTTTTTTGCTTTTTCCTGCTAATCCTAGCATGATAAAGAAGATTCAAAGAGAGTGAGATGCCAGCTCCTTTCATTCAGTCAGTAGCTTCAAACATTTCTGGTATATGAAAAACATGTTTTTCAATGGCAAAAATCAATGAATATTGTAAATGCACAAACAGTAATATCTCCACATTGCAAGGTGCAATTCTGAAATTTTTTGCTTTTTCCTGTTAATCCTAGCATGATAAAGAAGATTCAAAGAGAGTGAGATGCCAGCTCCTTTCATTCAGTCAGTAGCTTCAAACATTTCTGGTATATAAAAAACATGTTTTTCAATGGCAAAAATCAATGAATATTGTAAATGCACAAACAGTAATATCTCCACATTGCAAGGTGCAATTCTGAAATTTTTTGCTTTTTCCTGCTAATCCTAGCATGATAAAGAAGATTCAAAGAGAGTGAGATGCCAGCTCCTTTCATTCAGTCAGTAGCTTCAAACATTTCTGGTATATGAAAAACATGTTTTTCAATGGCAAAAATCAATGAATATTGTAAATGCACAAACAGTAATATCTCCACATTGCACGGTGCAATTCTGAAATTTTTAGCTTTTTCCTGTTAATCCTAGCATGATAAAGAAGATTCAAAGAGAGTGAGATGCCAGCTCCTTTCATTCAGTCAGTAGCTTCAAACATTTCTGGTATATGAAAAACATGTTTTTCAATGGCAAAAATCAATGAATATTGTAAATGCACAAACAGTAATATCTCCACATTGCAAGGTGCAATTCTGAAATTTTTTGCTTTTTCCTGCTAATCCTAGCATGATAAAGAAGATTCAAAGAGAGTGAGATGCCAGCTCCTTTCATTCAGTCAGTAGCTTCAAACATTTCTGGTATATGAAAAACATGTTTTTCAATGGCAAAAATCAATGAATATTGTAAATGCACAAACAGTAATATCTCCACATTGCACGGTGCAATTCTGAAATTTTTAGCTTTTTCCTGTTAATCCTAGCATGATAAAGAAGATTCAAAGAGAGTGAGATGCCAGCTCCTTTCATTCAGTCAGTAGCTTCAAACATTTCTGGTATATGAAAAACATGTTTTTCAATGGCAAAAATCAATGAATATTGTAAATGCACAAACAGTAATATCTCCACATTGCAAGGTGCAATTCTGAAATTTTTTGCTTTTTCCTGTTAATCCTAGCATGATAAAGAAGATTCAAAGAGAGTGAGATGCCAGCTCCTTTCATTCAGTCAGTAGCTTCAAACATTTCTGGTATATGAAAAACATGTTTTTCAATGGCAAAAATCAATGAATATTGTAAATGCACAAACAGTAATATCTCCACATTGCAAGGTGCAATTCTGAAATTTTTTGCTTTTTCCTGCTAATCCTAGCATGATAAAGAAGATTCAAAGAGAGTGAGATGCCAGCTCCTTTCATTCAGTCAGTAGCTTCAAACATTTCTGGTATATGAAAAACATGTTTTTCAATGCTAAAAATCAATGAATATTGTAAATGCACAAACAGTAATATCTCCAAATTGCACGGTGCAATTCTGAAATTTTTAGCTTTTTCCTGTTAATCCTAGCATGATAAAGAAGATTCAAAGAGAGTGAGATGCCAGCTCCTTTCATTCAGTCAGTAGCTTCAAACATTTCTGGTATATGAAAAACATGTTTTTCAATGGCAAAAATCAATGAATATTGTAAATGCACAAACAGTAATATCTCCACATTGCAAGGTGCAATTCTGAAATTTTTTGCTTTTTCCTGTTAATCCTAGCATGATAAAGAAGATTCAAAGAGAGTGAGATGCCAGCTCCTTTCATTCAGTCAGTAGCTTCAAACATTTCTGGTATATGAAAAACATGTTTTTCAATGGCAAAAATCAATGAATATTGTAAATGCACAAACAGTAATTTCTCCGCATTGCAAGGTGCAAGTCTGAAATTTTTTGCTTTTTCCTGCTCCTCTTAGCATGATAAAGAAGATTCAAAGAGAGTGAGATGCCAGCTCCTTTCATTCAGTCAGTAGCTTCAATCATTTCTGGACGTTTTTCAATGGCAAAAATCAATGAATATTGTAAATGCACAAACAGTAATTTCTCCGCATTGCAAGGTGCAATTCTGAAATTTTTTGCTTTTTCCTGCTCCTCTTAGCATGATAAAGAAGATTCAAAGAGAGTGAGATGCCAGCTCCTTTCATTCAGTCAGTAGCTTCAAACATTTCTGGTATATGAATAACATGATGTTTTTCAATGGCAAAAATCAATGAATATTGTAAATGCACAAACAGTAATTTCTCCGCATTGCAAGGTGCAAGTCTGAAATTTTTTGCTTTTTCCTGCTCCTCTTAGCATGATAAAGAAGATTCAAAGAGAGTGAGATGCCAGTTACTTTCATGCAGTCAGTAGCTTCAATCATTTCTGGACGTTTTTCAATGGTAAAAATCAATGAATATTGTAAATGCACAAACAGTAATTTCTCCACATTGCAAGGTGCAATTCTGAAATTTTTTGCTTTTTCCTGCTCCTCTTAGCATGATAAAGAAGATTCAAAGAGAGTGAGATGCCAGCTCCTTTCATTCAGTCAGTAGCTTCAAACATTTCTGGTATATGAATAACATGATGTTTTTCAATGGCAAAAATCAATGAATATTGTAAATGCACAAACAGTAATTTCTCCGCATTGCAAGGTGCAATTCTGAAATTTTTTGCTTTTTCCTGCTCCTCTTAGCATGATAAAGAAGATTCAAAGAGAGTGAGATGCCAGCTCCTTTCATTCAGTCAGTAGCTTCAAACATTTCTGGTATATGAATAACATGATGTTTTTCAATGGCAAAAATCAATGAATATTGTAAATGCACAAACAGTAATTTCTCCGCATTGCAAGGTGCAATTCTGAAATTTTTTGCTTTTTCCTGCTCCTCTTAGCATGATAAAGAAGATTCAAAAAGAGTGAGATGCCAGCTCCTTTCATTCAGTCAGTAGCTTCAATCATTTCTGGATGTTTTTCAATGGCAAAAATCAATGAATATTGTAAATGCACAAACAGTAATTTCTCCGCATTGCAAGGTGCAATTCTGAAATTTTTTGCTTTTTCCTGCTCCTCTTAGCATGATAAAGAAGATTCAAAGAGAGTGAGATGCCAGCTCCTTTCATTCAGTCAGTAGCTTCAATCATTTCTGGATGTTTTTCAATGGCAAAAATCAATGAATATTGTAAATGCACAAACAGTAATTTCTCCGCATTGCAAGGTGCAATTCTGAAATTTTTTGCTTTTTCCTGCTCCTCTTAGCATGATAAAGAAGATTCAAAGAGAGTGAGATGCCAGCTCCTTTCATTCAGTCAGTAGCTTCAAACATTTCTGGGATATGAATAACATGATGTTTTTCAATGGCAAAAATCAATGAATATTGTAAATGCACAAACAGTAATTTCTCCGCATTGCAAGGTGCAAGTCTGAAATTTTTTTGCTTTTTCCTGCTCCTCTTAGCATGATAAAGAAGATTCAAAGAGAGTGAGATGCCAGCTACTTTCATTCAGTCAGTAGCTTCAATCATTTCTGGACGTTTTTCAATGGTAAAAATCAATGAATATTGTAAATGCACAAACAGTAATTTCTCCACATTGCAAGGTGCAATTCTGAAATTTTTTGCTTTTTCCTGCTCCTCTTAGCATGATAAAGAAGATTCAAAGAGAGTGAGATGCCAGCTCCTTTCATTCAGTCAGTAGCTTCAAACATTTCTGGTATATGAATAACATGATGTTTTTCAATGGCAAAAATCAATGAATATTGTAAATGCACAAACAGTAATTTCTCCACATTGCAAGGTGCAATTCTGAAATTTTTTGCTTTTTCCTGCTCCTCTTAGCATGATAAAGAAGATTCAAAGAGAGTGAGATGCCAGCTCCTTTCATTCAGTCAGTAGCTTCAAACATTTCTGGTATATGAATAACATGATGTTTTTCAATGGCAAAAATCAATGAATATTGTAAATGCACAAACAGTAATTTCTCCGCATTGCAAGGTGCAATTCTGAAATTTTTTGCTTTTTCCTGCTCCTCTTAGCATGATAAAGAAGATTCAAAGAGAGTGAGATGCCAGCTCCTTTCATTCAGTCAGTAGCTTCAATCATTTCTGGACGTTTTTCAATGGCAAAAATCAATGAATATTGTAAATGCACAAACAGTAATTTCTCCGCATTGCAAGGTGCAATTCTGAAATTTTTTGCTTTTTCCTGCTCCTCTTAGCATGATAAAGAAGATTCAAAGAGAGTGAGATGTCAGCTCCTTTCATTCAGTCAGTAGCTTCAAACATTTCTGGTATATGAATAACATGATGTTTTTCAATGGCAAAAATCAATGAATATTGTAAATGCACAAACAGTAATTTCTCCGCATTGCAAGGTGCAATTCTGAAATTTTTTGCTTTTTCCTGCTCCTCTTAGCATGATAAAGAAGATTCAAAGAGAGTGAGATGCCAGCTCCTTTCATTCAGTCAGTAGCTTCAATCATTTCTGGACGTTTTTCAATGGCAAAAATCAATGAATATTGTAAATGCACAAACAGTAATTTCTCCGCATTGCAAGGTGCAATTCTGAAATTTTTTGCTTTTTCCTGCTCCTCTTAGCATGATAAAGAAGATTCAAAGAGAGTGAGATGCCAGCTCCTTTCATTCAGTCAGTAGCTTCAAACATTTCTGGAATATGAATAACATGATGTTTTTCAATGGCAAAAATCAATGAATATTGTAAATGCACAAACAGTAATTTCTCCGCATTGCAAGGTGCAAGTCTGAAATTTTTTGCTTTTTCCTGCTCCTCTTAGCATGATAAAGAAGATTCAAAGAGAGTGAGATGCCAGCTACTTTCATTCAGTCAGTAGCTTCAATCATTTCTGGACGTTTTTCAATGGTAAAAATCAATGAATATTGTAAATGCACAAACAGTAATTTCTCCACATTGCAATGTGCAATTCTAAAATTTTTTGCTTTTTCCTGCTCCTCTTAGCATGATAAAGAAGATTCAAAGAGAGTGAGATGCCAGCTCCTTTCATTCAGTCAGTAGCTTCAAACATTTCTGGTATATGAATAACATGATGTTTTTCAATGGCAAAAATCAATGAATATTGTAAATGCACAAACAGTAATTTCTCCGCATTGCAAGGTGCAATTCTGAAATTTTTTGCTTTTTCCTGCTCCTCTTAGCATGATAAAGAAGATTCAAAGAGAGTGAGATGCCAACTCCTTTCATTCAGTCAGTAGCTTCAAACATTTCTGGTATATGAATAACATGATGTTTTTCAATGGCAAAAATCAATGAATATTGTAAATGCACAAACAGTAATTTCTCCGCATTGCAAGGTGCAATTCTGAAATTTTTTGCTTTTTCCTGCTCCTCTTAGCATGATAAAGAAGATTCAAAGAGAGTGAGGTGCCAGCTCCTTTCATTCAGTCAGTAGCTTCAAACATTTCTGGTATATGAATAACATGTTTTTCAATGGCAAAAATCAATGAATATTGTAAATGCACAAACAGTAATTTCTCCGCATTGCAAGGTGCAATTCTGAAATTTTTTGCTTTTTCCTGCTCCTCTTAGCATGATAAAGAAGATTCAAAGAGAGTGAGATGCCAGCTCCTTTCATTCAATCAGTAGCTTCAATCATTTCTGGACGTTTTTCAATGGCAAAAATCAATGAATATTGTAAATGCACAAACAGTAATTTCTCCGCATTGCAAGGTGCAATTCTGAAATTTTTTGCTTTTTCCTGCTCCTCTTAGCATGATAAAGAAGATTCAAAGAGAGTGAGATGCCAGATCCTTTCATTCAGTCAGTAGCTTCAATCATTTCTGGACGTTTTTCAATGGCAAAAATCAATGAATATTGTAAATGCACAAACAGTAATTTCTCCGCATTGCAAGGTGCAATTCTGAAATTTTTTGCTTTTTCCTGCTCCTCTTAGCATGATAAAGAAGATTCAAAGAGAGTGAGATGCCAGCTCCTTTGATTCAGTCAGTAGCTTCAAACATTTCTGGTATATGAATAACATGATGTTTTTCAATGGCAAAAATCAATGAATATTGTAAATGCACAAACAGTAATTTCTCCGCATTGCAAGGTGCAAGTCTGAAATTTTTTGCTTTTTCCTGCTCCTCTTAGCATGATAAAGAAGATTCAAAGAGAGTGAGATGCCAGCTACTTTCATTCAGTCAGTAGCTTCAATCATTTCTGGACGTTTTTCAATGGTAAAAATCAATGAATATTGTAAATGCACAAACAGTAATTTCTCCACATTGCAAGGTGCAATTCTGAAATTTTTTGCTTTTTCCTGCTCCTCTTAGCATGATAAAGAAGATTCAAAGAGAGTGAGATGCCAGCTCCTTTCATTCAGTCAGTAGCTTCAAACATTTCTGGTATATGAATAACATGATGTTTTTCAATGGCAAAAATCAATGAATATTGTAAATGCACAAACAGTAATTTCTCCGCATTGCAAGGTGCAAGTCTGAAATTTTTTGCTTTTTCCTGCTCCTCTTAGCATGATAAAGAAGATTCAAAGAGAGTGAGATGCCAGCTACTTTCATTCAGTCAGTAGCTTCAATCATTTCTGGACGTTTTTCAAAGGTAAAAATCAATGAATATTGTAAATGCACAAACAGTAATTTCTCCACATTGCAAGGTGCAATTCTGAAATTTTTTGCTTTTTCCTGCTCCTCTTAGCATGATAAAGAAGATTCAAAGAGAGTGAGATGCCAGCTCCTTTCATTCAGTCAGTAGCTTCAAACATTTCTGGTATATGAATAACATGATGTTTTTCAATGGCAAAAATCAATGAATATTGTAAATGCACAAACAGTAATTTCTCCACATTGCAAGGTGCAATTCTGAAATTTTTTGCTTTTTCCTGCTCCTCTTAGCATGATAAAGAAGATTCAAAGAGAGTGAGATGCCAGCTCCTTTCATTCAGTCAGTAGCTTCAAACATTTCTGGTATATGAATAACATGATGTTTTTCAATGGCAAAAATCAATGAATATTGTAAATGCACAAACAGTAATTTCTCCGCATTGCAAGGTGCAATTCTGAAATTTTTTGCTTTTTCCTGCTCCTCTTAGCATGATAAAGAAGATTCAAAGAGAGTGAGATGCCAGCTCCTTTCATTCAGTCAGTAGCTTCAATCATTTCTGGACGTTTTTCAATGGCAAAAATCAATGAATATTGTAAATGCACAAACAGTAATTTCTCCGCATTGCAAGGTGCAATTCTGAAATTTTTTGCTTTTTCCTGCTCCTCTTAGCATGATAAAGAAGATTCAAAGAGAGTGAGATGTCAGCTCCTTTCATTCAGTCAGTAGCTTCAAACATTTCTGGTATATGAATAACATGATGTTTTTCAATGGCAAAAATCAATGAATATTGTAAATGCACAAACAGTAATTTCTCCGCATTGCAAGGTGCAATTCTGAAATTTTTTGCTTTTTCCTGCTCCTCTTAGCATGATAAAGAAGATTCAAAGAGAGTGAGATGCCAGCTCCTTTCATTCAGTCAGTAGCTTCAATCATTTCTGGACGTTTTTCAATGGCAAAAATCAATGAATATTGTAAATGCACAAACAGTAATTTCTCCGCATTGCAAGGTGCAATTCTGAAATTTTTTGCTTTTTCCTGCTCCTCTTAGCATGATAAAGAAGATTCAAAGAGAGTGAGATGCCAGCTCCTTTCATTCAGTCAGTAGCTTCAAACATTTCTGGTATATGAATAACATGATGTTTTTCAATGGCAAAAATCAATGAATATTGTAAATGCACAAACAGTAATTTCTCCGCATTGCAAGGTGCAAGTCTGAAATTTTTTGCTTTTTCCTGCTCCTCTTAGCATGATAAAGAAGATTCAAAGAGAGTGAGATGCCAGCTCCTTTCATTCAGTCAGTAGCTTCAATCATTTCTGGATGTTTTTCAATGGCAAAAATCAATGAATATTGTAAATGCACAAACTGTAATTTCTCCGTATTGCAAGGTGCAATTCTGAAATTTTTTGCTTTTTCCTGCTCCTCTTAGCATGATAAAGAAGATTCAAAGAGAGTGAGATGCCAGCTCCTTTCATTCAGTCAGTAGCTTCAATCATTTCTGGACGTTTTTCAATGGCAAAAATCAATGAATATTGTAAATGCACAAACAGTAATTTCTCCGCATTGCAAGGTGCAATTCTGAAATTTTTTGCTTTTTCCTGCTCCTCTTAGCATGATAAAGAAGATTCAAAGAGAGTGAGATGACAGCTCCTTTCATTTAGTCAGTACCTTCAATCATTTCTGGACGTTTTTCAATGGCAAAAATCAATGAATATTGTAAATGCACAAACAGTAATTTCTCCGCATTGCAAGGTGCAATTCTGAAATTTTTTGCTTTTTCCCGCTCCTCTTAGCATGATAAAGAAGATTGAAAGAGAGTGAGGTGCCAGCTCCTTTCATTCAGTCAGTAGCTTCAAACATTTCTGGTAGATGAATAACATGTTTTTCAATGGCAAAAATCAATGAATATTGTAAATGCACAAACAGTAATTTCTCCGCATTGCAAGGTGCAATTCTGAAATTTTTTGATTTTTCCTGCTCCTCTTAGCATGATAAAGAAGATTCAAAGAGAGTGAGATGCCAGCTCCTTTCATTCAGTCAGTAGCTTCAATCATTTCTTGACGTTTTTCAATGGCAAAAATCAATGAATATTGTAAATGCACAAACAGTAATTTCTCCGCATTGCAAGGTGCAATTCTGAAATTTTTTGCTTTTTCCTGCTCCTCTTAGCATGATAAAGAAGATTCAAAGAGAGTGAGATGCCAGCTCCTTTCATTCAGTCAGTAGCTTCAAACATTTCTGGTATATGAATAACATGATGTTTTTCAATGGCAAAAATCAATGAATATTGTAAATGCACAAACAGTAATTTCTCCGCATTGCAAGGTGCAATTCTGAAATTTTTTGCTTTTTCCTGCTCCTCTTAGCATGATAAAGAAGATTCAAAGAGAGTGAGATGCCAGCTCCTTTCATTCAGTCAGTAGCTTCAAACATTTCTGGTATATGAATAACATGATGTTTTTCAATGGCAAAAATCAATGAATATTGTAAATGCACAAACAGTAATTTCTCCGCATTGCAAGGTGCAAGTCTGAAATTTTTTGCTTTTTCCTGCTCCTCTTAGCATGATAAAGAAGATTCAAAGAGAGTGAGATGCCAGCTACTTTCATTCAGTCAGTAGCTTCAATCATTTCTGGACGTTTTTCAATGGTAAAAATCAATGAATATTGTAAATGCACAAACAGTAATTTCTCCACATTGCAAGGTGCAATTCTGAAATTTTTTGCTTTTTCCTGCTCCTCTTAGCATGATAAAGAAGATTCAAAGAGAGTGAGATGCCAGCTCCTTTCATTCAGTCAGTAGCTTCAAACATTTCTGGTATATGAATAACATGATGTTTTTCAATGGCAAAAATCAATGAATATTGTAAATGCACAAACAGTAATTTCTCCGCATTGCAAGGTGCAATTCTGAAATTTTTTGCTTTTTCCTGCTCCTCTTAGCATGATAAAGAAGATTCAAAGAGAGTGAGATGCCAGCTCCTTTCATTCAGTCAGTAGCTTCAATCATTTCTGGATGTTTTTCAATGGCAAAAATCAATGAATATTGTAAATGCACAAACTGTAATTTCTCCGCATTGCAAGGTGCAATTCTGAAATTTTTTGCTTTTTCCTGCTCCTCTTAGCATGATAAAGAAGATTCAAAGAGAGTGAGATGCCAGCTCCTTTCATTCAGTCAGTAGCTTCAATCATTTCTGGACGTTTTTCAGTGGCAAAAATCAATGAATATTGTAAATGCACAAACAGTAATTTCTCCGCATTGCAAGGTGCAATTCTGAAATTTTTTGCTTTTTCCTGCTCCTCTTAGCATGATAAAGAAGATTCAAAGAGAGTGAGATGCCAGCTCCTTTCATTCAGTCAGTACCTTCAATCATTTCTGGACGTTTTTCAATGGCAAAAATCAATGAATATTGTAAATGCACAAACAGTAATTTCTCCGCATTGCAAGGTGCAAGTCTGAAATTTTTTGCTTTTTCCTGCTCCTCTTAGCATGATAAAGAAGATTCAAAGAGAGTGAGATGCCAGCTACTTTCATTCAGTCAGTAGCTTCAATCATTTCTGGACGTTTTTCAATGGTAAAAATCAATGAATATTGTAAATGCACAAACAGTAATTTCTCCACATTGCAAGGTGCAATTCTGAAATTTTTTGCTTTTTCCTGCTCCTCTTAGCATGATAACGAAGATTCAAAGAGAGTGAGATGCCAGCTCCTTTCATTCAGTCAGTAGCTTCAAACATTTCTGGTATATGAATAACATGATGTTTTTCAATGGCAAAAATCAATGAATATTGTAAATGCACAAACAGTAATTTCTCCGTATTGCAAGGTGCAATTCTGAAATTTTTTGCTTTTTCCTGCTCCTCTTAGCATGATAAAGAAGATTCAAAGAGAGTGAGATGCCAGCTCCTTTCATTCAGTCAGTAGCTTCAATCATTTCTGGACGTTTTTCAATGGCAAAAATCAATGAATATTGTAAATGCACAAACAGTAATTTCTCCGCATTGCAAGGTGCAATTCTGAAATTTTTTGCTTTTTCCTGCTCCTCTTAGCATGATAAAGAAGATTCAAAGAGAGTGAGATGACAGCTCCTTTCATTTAGTCAGTACCTTCAATCATTTCTGGACGTTTTTCAATGGCAAAAATCAATGAATATTGTAAATGCACAAACAGTAATTTCTCCGCATTGCAAGGTGCAATTCTGAAATTTTTTGCTTTTTCCCGCTCCTCTTAGCATGATAAAGAAGATTGAAAGAGAGTGAGGTGCCAGCTCCTTTCATTCAGTCAGTAGCTTCAAACATTTCTGGTATATGAATAACATGTTTTTCAATGGCAAAAATCAATGAATATTGTAAATGCACAAACAGTAATTTCTCCGCATTGCAAGGTGCAATTCTGAAATTTTTTGATTTTTCCTGCTCCTCTTAGCATGATAAAGAAGATTCAAAGAGAGTGAGATGCCAGCTCCTTTCATTCAGTCAGTAGCTTCAATCATTTCTGGACGTTTTTCAATGGCAAAAATCAATGAATATTGTAAATGCACAAACAGTAATTTCTCCGCATTGCAAGGTGCAATTCTGAAATTTTTTGCTTTTTCCTGCTCCTCTTAGCATGATAAAGAAGATTCAAAGAGAGTGAGATGCCAGCTCCTTTCATTCAGTCAGTAGCTTCAAACATTTCTGGTATATGAATAACATGATGTTTTTCAATGGCAAAAATCAATGAATATTGTAAATGCACAAACAGTAATTTCTCCGCATTGCAAGGTGCAATTCTGAAATTTTTTGCTTTTTCCTGCTCCTCTTAGCATGATAAAGAAGATTCAAAGAGAGTGAGATGCCAGCTCCTTTCATTCAGTCAGTAGCTTCAAACATTTCTGGTATATGAATAACATGATGTTTTTCAATGGCAAAAATCAATGAATATTGTAAATGCACAAACAGTAATTTCTCCGCATTGCAAGGTGCAAGTCTGAAATTTTTTGCTTTTTCCTGCTCCTCTTAGCATGATAAAGAAGATTCAAAGAGAGTGAGATGCCAGCTACTTTCATTCAGTCAGTAGCTTCAATCATTTCTGGACGTTTTTCAATGGTAAAAATCAATGAATATTGTAAATGCACAAACAGTAATTTCTCCACATTGCAAGGTGCAATTCTGAAATTTTTTGCTTTTTCCTGCTCCTCTTAGCATGATAAAGAAGATTCAAAGAGAGTGAGATGCCAGCTCCTTTCATTCAGTCAGTAGCTTCAAACATTTCTGGTATATGAATAACATGATGTTTTTCAATGGCAAAAATCAATGAATATTGTAAATGCACAAACAGTAATTTCTCCGCATTGCAAGGTGCAATTCTGAAATTTTTTGCTTTTTCCTGCTCCTCTTAGCATGATAAAGAAGATTCAAAGAGAGTGAGATGCCAGCTCCTTTCATTCAGTCAGTAGCTTCAATCATTTCTGGATGTTTTTCAATGGCAAAAATCAATGAATATTGTAAATGCACAAACTGTAATTTCTCCGCATTGCAAGGTGCAATTCTGAAATTTTTTGCTTTTTCCTGCTCCTCTTAGCATGATAAAGAAGATTCAAAGAGAGTGAGATGCCAGCTCCTTTCATTCAGTCAGTAGCTTCAATCATTTCTGGACGTTTTTCAGTGGCAAAAATCAATGAATATTGTAAATGCACAAACAGTAATTTCTCCGCATTGCAAGGTGCAATTCTGAAATTTTTTGCTTTTTCCTGCTCCTCTTAGCATGATAAAGAAGATTCAAAGAGAGTGAGATGCCAGCTCCTTTCATTCAGTCAGTACCTTCAATCATTTCTGGACGTTTTTCAATGGCAAAAATCAATGAATATTGTAAATGCACAAACAGTAATTTCTCCGCATTGCAAGGTGCAAGTCTGAAATTTTTTGCTTTTTCCTGCTCCTCTTAGCATGATAAAGAAGATTCAAAGAGAGTGAGATGCCAGCTACTTTCATTCAGTCAGTAGCTTCAATCATTTCTGGACGTTTTTCAATGGTAAAAATCAATGAATATTGTAAATGCACAAACAGTAATTTCTCCACATTGCAAGGTGCAATTCTGAAATTTTTTGCTTTTTCCTGCTCCTCTTAGCATGATAACGAAGATTCAAAGAGAGTGAGATGCCAGCTCCTTTCATTCAGTCAGTAGCTTCAAACATTTCTGGTATATGAATAACATGATGTTTTTCAATGGCAAAAATCAATGAATATTGTAAATGCACAAACAGTAATTTCTCCGCATTGCAAGGTGCAATTCTGAAATTTTTTGCTTTTTCCTGCTCCTCTTAGCATGATAAAGAAGATTCAAAGAGAGTGAGATGCCAGCTCCTTTCATTCAGTCAGTAGCTTCAATCATTTCTGGATGTTTTTCAATGGCAAAAATCAATGAATATTGTAAATGCACAAACTGTAATTTCTCCGCATTGCAAGGTGCAATTCTGAAATTTTTTGCTTTTTCCTGCTCCTCTTAGCATGATAAAGAAGATTCAAAGAGAGTGAGATGCCAGCTCCTTTCATTCAGTCAGTAGCTTCAATCATTTCTGGACGTTTTTCAATGGCAAAAATCAATGAATATTGTAAATGCACAAACAGTAATTTCTCCGCATTGCAAGGTGCAATTCTGAAATTTTTTGCTTTTTCCTGCTCCTCTTAGCATGATAAAGAAGATTCAAAGAGAGTGAGATGCCAGCTCCTTTCATTCAGTCAGTAGCTTCAATCATTTCTGGACGTTTTTCAATGGCAAAAATCAATGAATATTGTAAATGCACAAACAGTAATTTCTCCGCATTGCAAGGTGCAATTCTGAAATTTTTTGCTTTTTCCCGCTCCTCTTAGCATGATAAAGAAGATTCAAAGAGAGTGAGGTGCCAGCTCCTTTCATTCAGTCAGTAGCTTCAAACATTTCTGGTATATGAATAACATGTTTTTCAATGGCAAAAATCAATGAATATTGTAAATGCACAAACAGTAATTTCTCCGCATTGCAAGGTGCAATTCTGAAATTTTTTGATTTTTCCTGCTCCTCTTAGCATGATAAAGAAGATTCAAAGAGAGTGAGATGCCAGCTCATTTCATTCAGTCAGTAGCTTCAATCATTTCTGGACGTTTTTCAATGGCAAAAATCAATGAATATTGTAAAAGCACAAACAGTAATTTCTCCGCATTGCAAGGTGCAATTCTGAAATTTTTTGCTTTTTCCTGCTCCTCTTAGCATGATAAAGAAGATTCAAAGAGAGTGAGATGCCAGCTCCTTTCATTCAGTCAGTAGCTTCAAACATTTCTGGTATATGAATAACATGATGTTTTTCAATGGCAAAAATCAATGAATATTGTAAATGCACAAACAGTAATTTCTCCGCATTGCAAGGTGCAATTCTGAAATTTTTTGCTTTTTCCTGCTCCTCTTAGCATGATAAAGAAGATTCAAAGAGAGTGAGATGCCAGCTCCTTTCATTCAGTCAGTAGCTTCAAACATTTCTGGTATATGAAAAACATGTTTTTCAATGGCAAAAATCAATGAATATTGTAAATGCACAAACAGTAATATCTCCACATTGCAAGGTGCAATTCTGAAATTCTTTGCTTTTTCCTGCTAATCCTAGCTTGATAAAGAAGATTCAAAGAGAGTGAGATGCCAGCTCCTTTCATTCAGTCAGTAGCTTCAAACATTTCTGGTATATGAAAAACATGTTTTTCAATGGCAAAAATCAATGAATATTGTAAATGCACAAACAGTAATTTCTCCGCATTGCAAGGTGCAATTCTGAAATTTTTTGCTTTTTCCTGCTCCTCTTAGCATGATAAAGAAGATTCAAAGAGAGTGAGATGCCAGCTCCTTTCATTCAGTCAGTAGCTTCAAACATTTCTGGTATATGAAAAACATGTTTTTCAATGGCAAAAATCAATGAATATTGTAAATGCACAAACAGTAATATCTCCACATTGCAAGGTGCAATTCTGAAATTCTTTGCTTTTTCCTGCTAATCCTAGCTTGATAAAGAAGATTCAAAGAGAATGAGATGCCAGCTCCTTTCATTCAGTCAGTAGCTTCAAACATTTCTGGTATATGAAAAACATGTTTTTCAATGGCAAAAATCAATGAATATTGTAAATGCACAAACAGTAATATCTCCACATTGCAAGGTGCAATTCTGAAATTTTTAGCTTTTTCCTGTTAATCCTAGCATGATAAAGAAGATTCAAAGAGAGTGAGATGCCAGCTCCTTTCATTCAGTCAGTAGCTTCAAACATTTCTGGACGTTTTTCAATGGCAAAAATCAATGAATATTGTAAATGCACAAACAGTAATATCTCCACATTGCAAGGTGCAATTCTGAAATTTTTTGCTTTTTCCTGTTAATCCTAGCATGATAAAGAAGATTCAAAGAGAGTGAGATGCCAGCTCCTTTCATTCAGTCAGTAGCTTCAAACATTTCTGGTATATGAAAAACATGTTTTTCAATGGCAAAAATCAATGAATATTGTAAATGCACAAACAGTAATATCTCCACATTGCAAGGTGCAATTCTGAAATTTTTTGCTTTTTCCTGCTAATCCTAGCATGATAAAGAAGATTCAAAGAGAGTGAGATGCCAGCTCCTTTCATTCAGTCAGTAGCTTCAAACATTTCTGGTATATGAAAAACATGTTTTTCAATGGCAAAAATCAATGAATATTGTAAATGCACAAACAGTAATATCTCCACATTGCAAGGTGCAATTCTGAAATTTTTTGCTTTTTCCTGCTAATCCTAGCATGATAAAGAAGATTCAAAGAGAGTGAGATGCCAGCTCCTTTCATTCAGTCAGTAGCTTCAAACATTTCTGGACGTTTTTCAATGGCAAAAATCAATGAATATTGTAAATGCACAAACAGTAATATCTCCACATTGCAAGGTGCAATTCTGAAATTTTTTGCTTTTTCCTGTTAATCCTAGCATGATAAAGAAGATTCAAAGAGAGTGAGATGCCAGCTCCTTTCATTCAGTCAGTAGCTTCAAACATTTCTGGACGTTTTTCAATGGCAAAAATCAATGAATATTGTAAATGCACAAACAGTAATATCTCCACATTGCAAGGTGCAATTCTGAAATTTTTTGCTTTTTCCTGTTAATCCTAGCATGATAAAGAAGATTCAAAGAGAGTGAGATGCCAGCTCCTTTCATTCAGTCAGTAGCTTCAAACATTTCTGGTATATGAAAAACATGTTTTTCAATGGCAAAAATCAATGAATATTGTAAATGCACAAACAGTAATATCTCCACATTGCAAGGTGCAATTCTGAAATTTTTTGCTTTTTCCTGTTAATCCTAGCATGATAAAGAAGATTCAAAGAGAGTGAGATGCCAGCTCCTTTCATTCAGTCAGTAGCTTCAAACATTTCTGGTATATGAAAAACATGTTTTTCAATGGCAAAAATCAATGAATATTTTAAATGCACAAACAGTAATATCTCCACATTGCAAGGTGCAATTCTGAAATTTTTTGCTTTTTCCTGCTAATCCTAGCATGATAAAGAAGATTCAAAGAGAGTGAGATGCCAGCTCCTTTCATTCAGTCAGTAGCTTCAAACATTTCTGGACGTTTTTCAATGGCAAAAATCAATGAATATTGTAAATGCACAAACAGTAATATCTCCACATTGCAAGGTGCAATTCTGAAATTTTTTGCTTTTTCCTGTTAATCCTAGCATGATAAAGAAGATTCAAAGAGAGTGAGATGCCAGCTCCTTTCATTCAGTCAGTAGCTTCAAACATTTCTGGTATATGAAAAACATGTTTTTCAATGGCAAAAATCAATGAATATTGTAAATGCACAAACAGTAATATCTCCACATTGCAAGGTGCAATTCTGAAATTTTTTGCTTTTTCCTGTTAATCCTAGCATGATAAAGAAGATTCAAAGAGAGTGACATGCCAGCTCCTTTCATTCAGTCAGTAGCTTCAAACATTTCTGGTATATGAAAAACATGTTTTTCAATGGCAAAAATCAATGAATATTGTAAATGCACAAACAGTAATATCTCCACATTGCAAGGTGCAATTCTGAAATTTTTTGCTTTTTCCTGCTAATCCTAGCATGATAAAGAAGATTCAAAGAGAGTGAGATGCCAGCTCCTTTCATTCAGTCAGTAGCTTCAAACATTTCTGGACGTTTTTCAATGGCAAAAATCAATGAATATTGTAAATGCACAAACAGTAATATCTCCACATTGCAAGGTGCAATTCTGAAATTTTTTGCTTTTTCCTGTTAATCCTAGCATGATAAAGAAGATTCAAAGAGAGTGAGATGCCAGCTCCTTTCATTCAGTCAGTAGCTTCAAACATTTCTGGTATATGAAAAACATGTTTTTCAATGGCAAAAATCAATGAATATTGTAAATGCACAAACAGTAATATCTCCACATTGCAAGGTGCAATTCTGAAATTTTTTGCTTTTTCCTGCTAATCCTAGCATGATAAAGAAGATTCAAAGAGAGTGAGATGCCAGCTCCTTTCATTCAGTCAGTAGCTTCAAACATTTCTGGTATATGAAAAACACATGTTTTTCAATGGCAAAAATCAATGAATATTGTAAATGCACAAACAGTAATATCTCCACATTGCAAGGTGCAATTCTGAAATTTTTTGCTTTTTCCTGCTAATCCTAGCATGATAAAGAAGATTCAAAGAGAGTGAGATGCCAGCTCCTTTCATTCAGTCAGTAGCTTCAAACATTTCTGGTATATGAAAAACATGTTTTTCAATGGCAAAAATCAATGAATATTGTAAATGCACAAACAGTAATATCTCCACATTGCAAGGTGCAATTCTGAAATTTTTAGCTTTTTCCTGTTAATCCTAGCATGATAAAGAAGATTCAAAGAGAGTGAGATGCCAGCTCCTTTCATTCAGTCAGTAGCTTCAAACATTTCTGGACGTTTTTCAATGGCAAAAATCAATGAATATTGTAAATGCACAAACAGTAATATCTCCACATTGCAAGGTGCAATTCTGAAATTTTTTGCTTTTTCCTGTTAATCCTAGCATGATAAAGAAGATTCAAAGAGAGTGAGATGCCAGCTCCTTTCATTCAGTCAGTAGCTTCAAACATTTCTGGTATATGAAAAACGTTTTTCAATGGCAAAAATCAATGAATATTGTAAATGCACAAACAGTAATATCTCCACATTGCAAGGTGCAATTCTGAAATTTTTTGCTTTTTCCTGCTAATCCTAGCATGATAAAGAAGATTCAAAGAGAGTGAGATGCCAGCTCCTTTCATTCAGTCAGTAGCTTCAAACATTTCTGGTATATGAAAAACATGTTTTTCAATGGCAAAAATCAATGAATATTGTAAATGCACAAACAGTAATATCTCCACATTGCAAGGTGCAATTCTGAAATTTTTTGCTTTTTCCTGCTAATCCTAGCATGATAAAGAAGATTCAAAGAGAGTGAGATGCCAGCTCCTTTCATTCAGTCAGTAGCTTCAAACATTTCTGGACGTTTTTCAATGGCAAAAATCAATGAATATTGTAAATGCACAAACAGTAATATCTCCACATTGCAAGGTGCAATTCTGAAATTTTTTGCTTTTTCCTGTTAATCCTAGCATGATAAAGAAGATTCAAAGAGAGTGAGATGCCAGCTCCTTTCATTCAGTCAGTAGCTTCAAACATTTCTGGTATATGAAAAACATGTTTTTCAATGGCAAAAATCAATGAATATTGTAAATGCACAAACAGTAATATCTCCACATTGCAAGGTGCAATTCTGAAATTTTTTGCTTTTTCCTGTTAATCCTAGCATGATAAAGAAGATTCAAAGAGAGTGAGATGCCAGCTCCTTTCATTCAGTCAGTAGCTTCAAACATTTCTGGTATATGAAAAACATGTTTTTCAATGGCAAAAATCAATGAATATTGTAAATGCACAAACAGTAATATCTCCACATTGCAAGGTGAAATTCTGAAATGTTTTGCTTTTTCCTGTTAATCCTAGCATGATAAAGAAGATTCAAAGAGAGTGAGATGCCAGCTCCTTTCATTCAGTCAGTAGCTTCAAACATTTCTGGTATATGAAAAACATGTTTTTCAATGGCAAAAATCAATGAATATTGTAAATGCACAAACAGTAATATCTCCACATTGCAAGGTGCAATTCTGAAATTTTTTGCTTTTTCCTGCTAATCCTAGCATGATAAAGAAGATTCAAAGAGAGTGAGATGCCAGCTCCTTTCATTCAGTCAGTAGCTTCAATCATTTCTGGACATTTTTCAATGGCAAAAATCAATGAATATTGTAAATGCACAAACAGTAATTTCTCCGCATTGCAAGGTGCAATTCTGAAATTTTTTGCTTTTTCCTGCTCCTCTTAGCATGATAAAGAAGATTCAAAGAGAGTGAGATGACAGCTCCTTTCATTCAGTCAGTAGCTTCAATCATTTCTGGACGTTTTTCAATGGCAAAAATCAATGAATATTGTAAATGCACAAACAGTAATTTCTCCGCATTGCAAGGTGCAATTCTGAAATTTTTTGCTTTTTCCTGCTCCTCTTAGCATGATAAAGAAGATTCAAAGAGAGTGAGGTGCCAGCTCCTTTCATTCAGTCAGGAGCTTCAAACATTTCTGGTATATGAATAACATGTTTTTCAATGGCAAAAATCAATGAATATTGTAAATGCACAAACAGTAATTTCTCCGCATTGCAAGGTGCAATTCTGAAATTTTTTGCTTTTTCCTGCTCCTCTTAGCATGATAAAGAAGATTCAAAGAGAGTGAGATGCCAGCTCCTTTCATTCAGTCAGTAGCTTCAATCATTTCTGGACGTTTTTCAATGGCAAAAATCAATGAATATTGTAAATGCACAAACAGTAATTTCTCCGCATTGGAAGGTGCAATTCTGAAATTTTTTGCTTTTTCCTGCTCCTCTTAGCATGATAAACAAGATTCAAAGAGAGTGAGATGCCAGCTCCTTTCATTCAGTCAGTAGCTTCAATCATTTCTGGACGTTTTTCAATGGCAAAAATCATTGAATATTGTAAATGCACAAACAGTAATTTCTCCGCATTGCAAGGTGCAATTCTGAAATTTTTTACTTTTTCCTGCTCCTCTTAGCATGATAAAGAAGATTCAAAGAGAGTGAGATGCCAGCTCCTTTCATTCAGTCAGTAGCTTCAATCATTTCTGGTATATGAATAACATGATGTTTTTCATTCGCAAAAATCAATGAATATTGTAAATGCACAAACAGTAATTTCTCCGCATTGCAAGGTGCAATTCTGAAATTTTTTGCTTTTTCCTGCTCCTCTTAGCATAATAAAGAAGATTCAAAGAGAGTGAGATGCCAGCTCCTTTCATTCAGTCAGTAGCTTCAATCATTTCTGGATGTTTTTCAATGGCAAAAATCAATGAATATTGTAAATGCACAAACAGTAATTTCTCCGCATTGCAAGGTGCAATTCTGAAATTTTTTGCTTTTTCCTGCTCCTCTTAGCATGATAAAGAAGATTCAAAGAGAGTGAGATGCCAGCTCCTTTCCTTCAGTCAGTAGCTTCAATCATTTCTGGTATATGAATAACATGATGTTTTTCAATGGCAAAAATCAAAGAATTTTGTAAATGCACAAACAGTAATTTCTCCGCATTGCAAGGTGCAATTCTGAAATTTTTTGCTTTTTCCTGCTCCTCTTAGCATGATAAAGAAGATTCAAAGAGAGTGAGATGCCAGCTCCTTTCATTCAGTCAGTAGCTTCAATCATTTCTGGACGTTTTTCAATGGCAAAAATCAATGAATATTGTAAATGCACAAACTGTAATTTCTCCGCATTGCAAGGTGCAATTCTGAAATTTTTTGCTTTTTCCTGCTCCTCTTAGCATGATAAAGAAGATTCAAAGAGAGTGAGATGCCAGCTCCTTTCATTCTGTCAGTAGCTTCAATCATTTCTGGTATATGAATAACATGATGTTTTTCAATAGCAAAAATCAATGAATATTGTAAATGCACAAACAGTAATTTCTCCGCATTGCAAGGTGCAATTCTGAAATTTTTTGCTTTTTCCTGCTCCTCTTAGCATGATAAAGAAGATTCAAAGAGAGTGAGATGCCAGCTCCTTTCATTCAGTCAGTAGCTTCAATCATTTCTGGACATTTTTCAATGGCAAAAATCAATGAATATTGTAAATGCACAAACAGTAATTTCTCCGCATTGCAAGGTGCAATTCTGAAATTTTTTGCTTTTTCCTGCTCCTGTTAGCATGATAAACAAGATTCAAAGAGAGTGAGATGCCATCTCCTTTCATTCAGTCAGTAGCTTCAATCATTTCTGGACGTTTTTCAATGGCAAAAATCAATGAATATTGTAAATGCACAAACAGTAATTTCTCCGCATTGCAAGGTGCAATTCTGAAATTTTTTGCTTTTTCCTGCTCCTCTTAGCATGATAAAGAAGATTCAAAGAGAGTGAGATGCCAGCTCCTTTCATTCAGTCAGTAGCTTCAATCATTTCTGGTATATGAATAACATGATGTTTTTCAATGGCAAAAATCAATGAATATTGTAAATGCACAAACAGTAATTTCTCCGCATTGCAAGGTGCAATTCTGAAATTTTTTGCTTTTTCCTGTTAATCCTAGCATGATAAAGAAGATTCAAAGAGAGTGAGATGCCAGCTCCTTTCATTCAGTCAGTAGCTTCAAACATTTCTGGTATATGAAAAACATGTTTTTCAATGGCAAAAATCAATGAATATTGTAAATGCACAAACAGTAATATCTCCACATTGCAAGGTGAAATTCTGAAATTTTTTGCTTTTTCCTGTTAATCCTAGCATGATAAAGAAGATTCAAAGAGAGTGAGATGCCAGCTCCTTTCATTCAGTCAGTAGCTTCAAACATTTCTGGTATATGAAAAACATGTTTTTCAATGGCAAAAATCAATGAATATTGTAAATGCACAAACAGTAATATCTCCACATTGCAAGGTGCAATTCTGAAATTTTTTGCTTTTTCCTGCTAATCCTAGCATGATAAAGAAGATTCAAAGAGAGTGAGATGCCAGCTCCTTTCATTCAGTCAGTAGCTTCAATCATTTCTGGACATTTTTCAATGGCAAAAATCAATGAATATTGTAAATGCACAAACAGTAATTTCTCCGCATTGCAAGGTGCAATTCTGAAATTTTTTGCTTTTTCCTGCTCCTCTTAGCATGATAAAGAAGATTCAAAGAGAGTGAGATGACAGCTCCTTTCATTCAGTCAGTAGCTTCAATCATTTCTGGACGTTTTTCAATGGCAAAAATCAATGAATATTGTAAATGCACAAACAGTAATTTCTCCGCATTGCAAGGTGCAATTCTGAAATTTTTTGCTTTTTCCTGCTCCTCTTAGCATGATAAAGAAGATTCAAAGAGAGTGAGGTGCCAGCTCCTTTCATTCAGTCAGGAGCTTCAAACATTTCTGGTATATGAATAACATGTTTTTCAATGGCAAAAATCAATGAATATTGTAAATGCACAAACAGTAATTTCTCCGCATTGCAAGGTGCAATTCTGAAATTTTTTGCTTTTTCCTGCTCCTCTTAGCATGATAAAGAAGATTCAAAGAGAGTGAGATGCCAGCTCCTTTCATTCAGTCAGTAGCTTCAATCATTTCTGGACGTTTTTCAATGGCAAAAATCAATGAATATTGTAAATGCACAAACAGTAATTTCTCCGCATTGGAAGGTGCAATTCTGAAATTTTTTGCTTTTTCCTGCTCCTCTTAGCATGATAAACAAGATTCAAAGAGAGTGAGATGCCAGCTCCTTTCATTCAGTCAGTAGCTTCAATCATTTCTGGACGTTTTTCAATGGCAAAAATCATTGAATATTGTAAATGCACAAATAGTAATTTCTCCGCATTGCAAGGTGCAATTCTGAAATTTTTTACTTTTTCCTGCTCCTCTTAGCATGATAAAGAAGATTCAAAGAGAGTGAGATGCCAGCTCCTTTCATTCAGTCAGTAGCTTCAATCATTTCTGGTATATGAATAACATGATGTTTTTCATTCGCAAAAATCAATGAATATTGTAAATGCACAAACAGTAATTTCTCCGCATTGCAAGGTGCAATTCTGAAATTTTTTGCTTTTTCCTGCTCCTCTTAGCATAATAAAGAAGATTCAAAGAGAGTGAGATGCCAGCTCCTTTCATTCAGTCAGTAGCTTCAATCATTTCTGGATGTTTTTCAATGGCAAAAATCAATGAATATTGTAAATGCACAAACAGTAATTTCTCCGCATTGCAAGGTGCAATTCTGAAATTTTTTGCTTTTTCCTGCTCCTCTTAGCATGATAAAGAAGATTCAAAGAGAGTGAGATGCCAGCTCCTTTCCTTCAGTCAGTAGCTTCAATCATTTCTGGTATATGAATAACATGATGTTTTTCAATGGCAAAAATCAATGAATTTTGTAAATGCACAAACAGTAATTTCTCCGCATTGCAAGGCGCAATTCTGAAATTTTTTGCTTTTTCCTGCTCCTCTTAGCATGATAAAGAAGATTCAAAGAGAGTGAGATGCCAGCTCCTTTCATTCAGTCAGTAGCTTCAATCATTTCTGGACATTTTTCAATGGCAAAAATCAATGAATATTGTAAATGCACAAACAGTAATTTCTCCGCATTGCAAGGTGCAATTCTGAAATTTTTTGCTTTTTCCTGCTCCTCTTAGCATGATAAAGAAGATTCAAAGAGAGTGAGATGCCAGCTCCTTTCATTCAGTCAGTAGCTTCAATCATTTCTGGACGTTTTTCAATGGCAAAAATCAATGAATATTGTAAATGCACAAACAGTAATTTCTCCGCATTGCAAGGTGCAATTCTGAAATTTTTTGCTTTTTCCTGCTCCTCTTAGCATGATAAAGAAGATTCAAAGAGAGTGAGATGCCAGCTCCTTTCATTCAGTCAGTACCTTCAATCATTTCTGGACGTTTTTCAATGGCAAAAATCAATGAATATTGTAAATGCACAAACAGTAATTTCTCCGCATTGCAAGGTGCAATTCTGAAATTTTTTGCTTTTTCCTGCTCCTCTTAGCATGATAAAGAAG
The DNA here is from genome assembly GCF_046119375.1 of Phyllobates terribilis. Classification (NCBI taxonomy): domain Eukaryota; kingdom Metazoa; phylum Chordata; class Amphibia; order Anura; family Dendrobatidae; genus Phyllobates; species Phyllobates terribilis. The sequence continues at coordinate 79,255 of NW_027364127.1, read as the reverse complement.
ATTCAAAGAGAGTGAGATGCCAGCTCCTTTCATTCAGTCAGTAGCTTCAATCATTTCTGGACGTTTTTCAATGGCAAAAATCAATGAATATTGTAAATGCACAAACTGTAATTTCTCCGCATTGCAAGGTGCAATTCTGAAATTTTTTGCTTTTTCCTGCTCCTCTTAGCATGATAAAGAAGATTCAAAGAGAGTGAGATGCCAGCTCCTTTCATTCTGTCAGTAGCTTCAATCATTTCTGGTATATGAATAACATGATGTTTTTCAATAGCAAAAATCAATGAATATTGTAAATGCACAAACAGTAATTTCTCCGCATTGCAAGGTGCAATTCTGAAATTTTTTGCTTTTTCCTGCTCCTCTTAGCATGATAAAGAAGATTCAAAGAGAGTGAGATGCCAGCTCCTTTCATTCAGTCAGTAGCTTCAATCATTTCTGGACATTTTTCAATGGCAAAAATCAATGAATATTGTAAATGCACAAACAGTAATTTCTCCGCATTGCAAGGTGCAATTCTGAAATTTTTTGCTTTTTCCTGCTCCTGTTAGCATGATAAACAAGATTCAAAGAGAGTGAGATGCCATCTCCTTTCATTCAGTCAGTAGCTTCAATCATTTCTGGACGTTTTTCAATGGCAAAAATCAATGAATATTGTAAATGCACAAACAGTAATTTCTCCGCATTGCAAGGTGCAATTCTGAAATTTTTTGCTTTTTCCTGCTCCTCTTAGCATGATAAAGAAGATTCAAAGAGAGTGAGATGCCAGCTCCTTTCATTCAGTCAGTAGCTTCAATCATTTCTGGTATATGAATAACATGATGTTTTTCAATGGCAAAAATCAATGAATATTGTAAATGCACAAACAGTAATTTCTCCGCATTGCAAGGTGCAATTCTGAAATTTTTTGCTTTTTCCTGCTCCTCTTAGCATGATAAAGAAGATTCAAAGAGAGTGAGATGCCAGCTCCTTTCATTCAGTCAGTAGCTTCAATCATTTCTGGACGTTTTTCAATGGCAAAAATCAATGAATATTGTAAATGCACAAACAGTAATTTCTCCGCATTGCAAGGTGCAATTCTGAAATTTTTTGCTTTTTCCTGCTCCTCTTAGCATGATAAACAAGATTCAAAGAGAGTGAGATGCCAGCTCCTTTCATTCAGTCAGTAGCTTCAATCATTTCTGGACGTTTTTCAATGGCAAAAATCATTGAATATTGTAAATGCACAAACAGTAATTTCTCCGCATTGCAAGGTGCAATTCTGAAATTTTTTACTTTTTCCTGATCCTCTTAGCATGATAAAGAAGATTCAAAGAGAGTGAGATGCCAGCTCCTTTCATTCAGTCAGTAGCTTCAATCATTTCTGGTATATGAATAACATGATGTTTTTCAATCGCAAAAATCAATGAATATTGTAAATGCACAAACAGTAATTTCTCCGCATTGCAAGGTGCAATTCTGAAATTTTTTGCTTTTTCCTGCTCCTCTTAGCATGATAAAGAAGATTCAAAGAGAGTGAGATGCCAGCTCCTTTCATTCAGTCAGTAGCTACAATCATTTCTGGATGTTTTTCAATGGCAAAAATCAATGAATATTGTAAATGCACAAACAGTAATTTCTCCGCATTGCAAGGTGCAATTCTGAAATTTTTTGCTTTTTCCTGCTCCTCTTAGCATGATAAAGAAGATTCAAAGAGAGTGAGATGCCAGCTCCTTTCCTTCAGTCAGTAGCTTCAATCATTTCTGGTATATGAATAACATGATGTTTTTCAATGGCAAAAATCAATGAATTTTGTAAATGCACAAACAGTAATTTCTCCGCATTGCAAGGCGCAATTCTGAAATTTTTTGCTTTTTCCTGCTCCTCTTAGCATGATAAAGAAGATTCAAAGAGAGGGAGATGCCAGCTCCTTTCATTCAGTCAGTAGCTTCAATCATTTCTGGACATTTTTCAATGGCAAAAATCAATGAATATTGTAAATGCACAAACAGTAATTTCTCCGCATTGCAAGGTGCAATTCTGAAATTTTTTGCTTTTTCCTGCTCCTCTTAGCATGATAAAGAAGATTCAAAGAGAGTGAGATGCCAGCTCCTTTCATTCAGTCAGTAGCTTCAATCATTTCTGGACGTTTTTCAATGGCAAAAATCAATGAATATTGTAAATGCACAAACAGTAATTTCTCCGCATTGCAAGGTGCAATTCTGAAATTTTTTGCTTTTTCCTGCTCCTCTTAGCATGATAAAGAAGATTCAAAGAGAGTGATATGCCAGCTCCTTTCATTCAGTCAGTACCTTCAATCATTTCTGGACGTTTTTCAATGGCAAAAATCAATGAATATTGTAAATGCACAAACAGTAATTTCTCCGCATTGCAAGGTGCAATTCTGAAATTTTTTGCTTTTTCCTGCTCCTCTTAGCATGATAAAGAAGATTCAAAGAGAGTGAGATGCCAGCTCCTTTCATTCAGTCAGTAGCTTCAATCATTTCTGGACGTTTTTCAATGGCAAAAATCAATGAATATTGTAAATGCACAAACTGTAATTTCTCCGCATTGCAAGGTGCAATTCTGAAATTTTTTGCTTTTTCCTGCTCCTCTTAGCATGATAAAGAAGATTCAAAGAGAGTGAGATGCCAGCTCCTTTCATTCAGTCAGTAGCTTCAATCATTTCTGGTATATGAATAACATGATGTTTTTCAATAGCAAAAATCAATGAATATTGTAAATGCACAAACAGTAATTTCTCCGCATTGCAAGGTGCAATTTTGAAATTTTTTGCTTTTTCCTGCTCCTCTTAGCATGATAAAGAAGATTCAAAGAGAGTGAGATGCCAGCTCCTTTCATTCAGTCAGTAGCTTCAATCATTTCTGGACGTTTTTCAATGGCAAAAATCAATGAATATTGTAAATGCACAAATAGTAATTTCTCCACATTGCAAGGTGCAATTCTGAAATTTTTTGCTTTTTCCTGCTCCTCTTAGCATGATAAACAAGATTCAAAGAGAGTGAGATGCCAGCTCCTTTCATTCAGTCAGTAGCTTCAATCATTTCTGGACGTTTTTCAATGGCAAAAATCATTGAATATTGTAAATGCACAAACAGTAATTTCTCCGCATTGCAAGGTGCAATTCTGAAATTTTTTACTTTTTCCTGCTCCTCTTAGCATGATAAAGAAGATTCAAAGAGAGTGAGATGCCAGCTCCTTTCATTCAGTCAGTAGCTTCAATCATTTCTGGACGTTTTTCAATGGCAAAAATCAATGAATATTGTAAATGCACAAACAGTAATTTCTCCGCATTGCAAGGTGCAATTCTGAAATTTTTTGCTTTTTCCTGCTCCTCTTAGCATGATAAAGAAGATTCAAAGAGAGTGAGATGCCAGCTCCTTTCCTTCAGTCAGTAGCTTCAATCATTTCTGGTATATGAATAACATGATGTTTTTCAATGGCAAAAATCAATGAATTTTGTAAATGCACAAACAGTAATTTCTCCGCATTGCAAGGCGCAATTCTGAAATTTTTTGCTTTTTCCTGCTCCTCTTAGCATGATAAAGAAGATTCAAAGAGAGTGAGATGCCAGCTCCTTTCATTCAGTCAGTAGCTTCAATCATTTCTGGACATTTTTCAATGGCAAAAATCAATGAATATTGTAAATGCACAAACAGTAATTTCTCCGCATTGCAAGGTGCAATTCTGAAATTTTTTGCTTTTTCCTGCTCCTCTTAGCATGATAAAGAAGATTCAAAGAGAGTGAGATGCCAGCTCCTTTCATTCAGTCAGTAGCTTCAATCATTTCTGGACGTTTTTCAATGGCAAAAATCAATGAATATTGTAAATGCACAAACAGTAATTTCTCCGCATTGCAAGGTGCAATTCTGAAATTTTTTGCTTTTTCCTGCTCCTCTTAGCATGATAAAGAAGATTCAAAGAGAGTGAGGTGCCAGCTCCTTTCATTCAGTCAGGAGCTTCAAACATTTCTGGTATATGAATAACATGTTTTTCAATGGCAAAAATCAATGAATATTGTAAATGCACAAACAGTAATTTCTCCGCATTGCAAGGTGCAATTCTGAAATTTTTTGCTTTTTCCTGCTCCTCTTAGCATGATAAAGAAGATTCAAAGAGAGTGAGATGCCAGCTCCTTTCATTCAGTCAGTAGCTTCAATCATTTCTGGATGTTTTTCAATGGCAAAAATCAATGAATATTGTAAATGCACAAACTGTAATTTCTCCGCATTGCAAGGTGCAATTCTGAAATTTTTTGCTTTTTCCTGCTCCTCTTAGCATGATAAAGAAGATTCAAAGAGAGTGAGATTCCAGCTCCTTTCATTCAGTCAGTAGCTTCAATCATTTCTGGACGTTTTTCAATGGCAAAAATCAATGAATATTGTAAATGCACAAACAGTAATTTCTCCGCATTGCAAGGTGCAATTCTGAAATTTTTTGCTTTTTCCTGCTCCTCTTAGCATGATAAAGAAGATTCAAAGAGAGTGAGATGCCAGCTCCTTTCATTCAGTCAGTAGCTTCAAACATTTCTGGTATATGAATAACATGATGTTTTTCAATGGCAAAAATCAATGAATATTGTAAATGCACAAACAGTAATTTCTCCGCATTGCAAGGTGCAAGTCTGAAATTTTTTGCTTTTTCCTGCTCCTCTTAGCATGATAAAGAAGATTCAAAGAGAGTGAGATGCCAGCTCCTTTCATTCAATCAGTAGCTTCAAACATTTCTGGTATATGAATAACATGATGTTTTTCAATGGCAAAAATCAATGAATATTGTAAATGCACAAACAGTAATTTCTCCGCATTGCAAGGTGCAAGTCTGAAATTTTTTGCTTTATCCTGTTCCTCTTAGCATGATAAAGAAGATTCAAAGAGAGTGAGATGCCAGCTCCTTTCATTCAGTCAGTAGCTTCAATCATTTCTGGTATATGAATAACATGATGTTTTTCAATGGCAAAAATCAATGAATATTGTAAATGCACAAACAGTAATTTCTCCGCATTGCAAGGTGCAATTCTGAAATTTTTTGCTTTTTCCTGCTCCTCTTAGCATGATAAAGAAGATTCAAAGAGAGTGAGATGCCAGCTCCTTTCATTCAGTCAGTAGCTTCAAACATTTCTGGTATATGAATAACATGATGTTTTTCAATGGCAAAAATCAATGAATATTGTAAATGCACAAACAGTAATTTCTCCGCATTGCAAGGTGCAATTCTGAAATTTTTTGCTTTCTCCTGCTCCTCTTAGCATGATAAAGAAGATTCAAAGAGAGTGAGATGCCAGCTCCTTTCATTCAGTCAGTAGCTTCAATCATTTCTGGACGTTTTTCAATGGCAAAAATCAATGAATATTGTAAATGCACAAACAGTAATTTCTCCGCATTGCAAGGTGCAATTCTGAAAATTTTTGCTTTTTCCTGCTCCTCTTAGCCTGATAAAGAAGTTTCAAAGAGAGTGAGATGCCAGCTCCTTTCATTCAGTCAGTAGCTTCAATAATTTCTGGACGTTTTTCAATGGCAAAAATCAATGAATATTGTAAATGCACAAACAGTAATTTCTCCGCATTGCAAGGTGCAATTCTGAAATTTTTTGCTTTTTCCTGCTCCTCTTAGCATGATAAACAAGATTCAAAGAGAGTGAGATGCCAGCTCCTTTCATTCAGTCAGTAGCTTCAATCATTTCTGGACATTTTTCAATGGCAAAAATCAATGAATATTGTAAATGCACAAACAGTAATTTATCCGCATTGCAAGGTGCAATTCTGAAATTTTTTGCTTTTTCCTGCTCCTCTTAGCATGATAAAGAAGATTCAAAGAGAGTGAGATGCCAGCTCCTTTCATTCAGTCAGTAGCTTCAAACATTTCTGGTATATGAATAACATGATGTTTTTCAATGGCAAAAATCAATGAATATTGTAAATGCACAAACAGTAATTTCTCCGCATTGCAAGGTGCAATTCTGAAATTTTTTGCTTTTTCCTGCTCCTCTTAGCATGATAAAGAAGATTCAAAGAGAGTGAGATGCCAGCTCCTTTCATTCAGTCAGTAGCTTCAATCATTTCTGGACGTTTTTCAATGGCAAAAATCAATGAATATTGTAAATGCACAAACAGTAATTTCTCCGCATTGCAAGGTGCAATTCTGAAATTTTTTGCTTTTTCCTGCTCCTCTTAGCATTATGAAGAAGATTCAAAGAGAGTGAGATGCCAGCTCCTTTCATTCAGTCAGTAGCTTCAAACATTTCTGGTATATGAATAACATGATGTTTTTCAATGGCAAAAATCAATGAATATTGTAAATGCACAATCAGTAATTTCTCCGCATTGCAAGGTGCAATTCTGAAATTTTTTGCTTTTTCCTGCTCCTCTTAGCATGATAAAGAAGATTCAAAGAGAGTGAGATGCCAGCTCCTTTCGTTCAGTCAGTAGCTTCAATCATTTCTGGACGTTTTTCAATGGCAAAAATCATTGAATATTGTAAATGCACAAACAGTAATTTCTCCGCATTGCAAGGTGCAATTCTGAAATTTTTTACTTTTTCCTGCTCCTCTTAGCATGATAAAAAAGATTCAAAGAGTGTGAGATGCCAGCTCCTTTCATTCAGTCAGTAGCTTCAATCATTTCTGGTATATGAATAACATGATGTTTTTCAATGGCAAAAATCAATGAATATTGTAAATGCACAAACAGTAATTTCTCCGCATTGCAAGGTGCAATTCTGAAATTTTTTGCTTTTTCCTGCTCCTCTTAGCATGATAAAGAAGATTCAAAGAGAGTGAGATGCCAGCTCCTTTCATTCAGTCAGTAGCTTCAAACATTTCTGGTATATGAATAACATGATGTTTTTCAATGGCAAAAATCAATGAATATTGTAAATGCACAAACAGTAATTTCTACGCATTGCAAGGTGCAAGTCTGAAATTTTTTGCTTTTTCCTGCTCCTCTTAGCATGATAAAGAAGATTCAAAGAGAGTGAGATGCCAGCTCCTTTCATTCAATCAGTAGCTTCAAACATTTCTGGTATATGAATAACATGATGTTTTTCAATGGCAAAAATCAATGAATATTGTAAATGCACAAACAGTAATTTCTCCGCATTGCAAGGTGCAAGTCTGAAATTTTTTGCTTTATCCTGCTCCTCTTAGCATGATAAAGAAGATTCAAAGAGAGTGAGATGCCAGCTCCTTTCATTCAGTCAGTAGCTTCAATCATTTCTGGTATATGAATAACATGATGTTTTTCAATGGCAAAAATCAATGAATATTGTAAATGCACAAACAGTAATTTCTCCGCATTGCAAGGTGCAATTCTGAAATTTTTTGCTTTTTCCTGCTCCTCTTAGCATGATAAAGAAGATTCAAAGAGAGTGAGATGCCAGCTCCTTTCATTCAGTCAGTAGCTTCAAACATTTCTGGTATATGAATAACATGATGTTTTTCAATGGCAAAAATCAATGAATATTGTAAATGCACAAACAGTAATTTCTCCACATTGCAAGGTGCAATTCTGAAATTTTTTGCTTTTTCCTGCTCCTCTTAGCATGATAAAGAAGATTCAAAGAGAGTGAGATGCCAGCTCCTTTCATTCAGTCAGTAGCTTCAATCATTTCTGGACGTTTTTCAATGGCAAAAATCAATGAATATTGTAAATGCACAAACAGTAATTTCTCCGCATTGCAAGGTGCAATTCTGAAATTTTTTGCTTTTTCCTGCTCCTCTTAGCATGATAAAGAAGTTTCAAAGAGAGTGAGATGCCAGCTCCTTTCATTCAGTCAGTAGCTTCAATAATTTCTGGACGTTTTTCAATGGCAAAAATCAATGAATATTGTAAATGCACAAACAGTAATTTCTCCGCATTGCAAGGTGCAATTCTGAAATTTTTTGCTTTTTCCTGCTCCTCTTAGCATGATAAACAAGATTCAAAGAGAGTGAGATGCCAGCTCCTTTCATTCAGTCAGTAGCTTCAATCATTTCTGGACATTTTTCAATGGCAAAAATCAATGAATATTGTAAATGCACAAACAGTAATTTATCCGCATTGCAAGGTGCAATTCTGAAATTTTTTGCTTTTTCCTGCTCCTCTTAGCATGATAAAGAAGATTCAAAGAGAGTGAGATGCCAGCTCCTTTCATTCAGTCAGTAGCTTCAAACATTTCTGGTATATGAATAACATGATGTTTTTCAATGGCAAAAATCAATGAATATTGTAAATGCACAAACAGTAATTTCTCCGCATTGCAAGGTGCAATTCTGAAATTTTTTGCTTTTTCCTGCTCCTCTTAGCATGATAAAGAAGATTCAAAGAGAGTGAGATGCCAGCTCCTTTCATTCAGTCAGTAGCTTCAATCATTTCTGGACGTTTTTCAATGGCAAAAATCAATGAATATTGTAAATGCACAAACAGTAATTTCTCCGCATTGCAAGGTGCAATTCTGAAATTTTTTGCTTTTTCCTGCTCCTCTTAGCATTATGAAGAAGATTCAAAGAGAGTGAGATGCCAGCTCCTTTCATTCAGTCAGTAGCTTCAAACATTTCTGGTATATGAATAACATGATGTTTTTCAATGGCAAAAATCAATGAATATTGTAAATGCACAAAGAGTAATTTCTCCGCATTGCAAGGTGCAATTCTGAAATTTTTTGCTTTTTCCTGCTCCTCTTAGCATGATAAAGAAGATTCAAAGAGAGTGAGATGCCAGCTCCTTTCGTTCAGTCAGTAGCTTCAATCATTTCTGGACATTTTTCAATGGCAAAAATCATTGAATATTGTAAATGCACAAACAGTAATTTCTCCGCATTGCAAGGTGCAATTCTGAAATTTTTTACTTTTTCCTGCTCCTCTTAGCATGATAAAAAAGATTCAAAGAGTGTGAGATGCCAGCTCCTTTCATTCAGTCAGTAGCTTCAATCATTTCTGGTATATGAATAACATGATGTTTTTCAATGGCAAAAATCAATGAATATTGTAAATGCACAAACAGTAATTTCTCCGCATTGCAAGGTGCAATTCTGAAATTTTTTGCTTTTTCCTGCTCCTCTTAGCATGATAAAGAAGATTCAAAGAGAGTGAGATGCCAGCTCCTTTCATTCAGTCAGTAGCTTCAAACATTTCTGGTATATGAATAACATGATGTTTTTCAATGGCAAAAATCAATGAATATTGTAAATGCACAAACAGTAATTTCTCCACATTGCAAGGTGCAAGTCTGAAATTTTTTGCTTTTTCCTGCTCCTCTTAGCATGATAAAGAAGATTCAAAGAGAGTGAGATGCCAGCTCCTTTCATTCAATCAGTAGCTTCAAACATTTCTGGTATATGAATAACATGATGTTTTTCAATGGCAAAAATCAATGAATATTGTAAATGCACAAACAGTAATTTCTCCGCATTGCAAGGTGCAAGTCTGAAATTTTTTGCTTTATCCTGCTCCTCTTAGCATGATAAAGAAGATTCAAAGAGAGTGAGATGCCAGCTCCTTTCATTCAGTCAGTAGCTTCAATCATTTCTGGTATATGAATAACATGATGTTTTTCAATGGCAAAAATCAATGAATATTGTAAATGCACAAACAGTAATTTCTCCGCATTGCAAGGTGCAATTCTGAAATTTTTTGCTTTTTCCTGCTCCTCTTAGCATGATAAAGAAGATTCAAAGAGAGTGAGATGCCAGCTCCTTTCATTCAGTCAGTAGCTTCAAACATTTCTGGTATATGAATAACATGATGTTTTTCAATGGCAAAAATCAATGAATATTGTAAATGCACAAACAGTAATTTCTCCGCATTGCAAGGTGCAATTCTGAAATTTTTTGCTTTTTCCTGCTCCTCTTAGCATGATAAAGAAGATTCAAAGAGAGTGAGATGCCAGCTCCTTTCATTCAGTCAGTAGCTTCAATCATTTCTGGACGTTTTTCAATGGCAAAAATCAATGAATATTGTAAATGCACAAACAGTAATTTCTCCGCATTGCAAGGTGCAATTCTGAAAATTTTTGCTTTTTCCTGCTCCTCTTAGCATGATAAAGAAGTTTCAAAGAGAGTGAGATGCCAGCTCCTTTCATTCAGTCAGTAGCTTCAATAATTTCTGGACGTTTTTCAATGGCAAAAATCAATGAATATTGTAAATGCACAAACAGTAATTTCTCCGCATTGCAAGGTGCAATTCTGAAATTTTTTGCTTTTAAATGCTCCTCTTAGCATGATAAACAAGATTCAAAGAGAGTGAGATGCCAGCTCCTTTCATTCAGTCAGTAGCTTCAATCATTTCTGGACATTTTTCAATGGCAAAAATCAATGAATATTGTAAATGCACAAACAGTAATTTATCCGCATTGCAAGGTGCAATTCTGAAATTTTTTGCTTTTTCCTGCTCCTCTTAGCATGATAAAGAAGATTCAAAGAGAGTGAGATGCCAGCTCCTTTCATTCAGTCAGTAGCTTCAAACATTTCTGGTATATGAATAACATGATGTTTTTCAATGGCAAAAATCAATGAATATTGTAAATGCACAAACAGTAATTTCTCCGCATTGCAAGGTGCAATTCTGAAATTTTTTGCTTTTTCCTGCTCCTCTTAGCATGATAAAGAAGATTCAAAGAGAGTGAGATGCCAGCTCCTTTCATTCAGTCAGTAGCTTCAATCATTTCTGGACGTTTTTCAATGGCAAAAATCAATGAATATTGTAAATGCACAAACAGTAATTTCTCCGCATTGCAAGGTGCAATTCTGAAATTTTTTGCTTTTTCCTGCTCCTCTTAGCATTATGAAGAAGATTCAAAGAGAGTGAGATGCCAGCTCCTTTCATTCAGTCAGTAGCTTCAAACATTTCTGGTATATGAATAACATGATGTTTTTCAATGGCAAAAATCAATGAATATTGTAAATGCACAAACAGTAATTTCTCCGCATTGCAAGGTGCAATTCTGAAATTTTTTGCTTTTTCCTGCTCCTCTTAGCATGATAAAGAAGATTCAAAGAGAGTGAGATGCCAGCTCCTTTCGTTCAGTCAGTAGCTTCAATCATTTCTGGACGTTTTTCAATGGCAAAAATCATTGAATATTGTAAATGCACAAACAGTAATTTCTCCGCATTGCAAGGTGCAATTCTGAAATTTTTTACTTTTTCCTGCTCCTCTTAGCATGATAAAAAAGATTCAAAGAGTGTGAGATGCCAGCTCCTTTCATTCAGTCAGTAGCTTCAATCATTTCTGGTATATGAATAACATGATGTTTTTCAATGGCAAAAATCAATGAATATTGTAAATGCACAAACAGTAATTTCTCCGCATTGCAAGGTGCAATTCTGAAATTTTTTGCTTTTTCCTGCTCCTCTTAGCATGATAAACAAGATTCAAAGAGAGTGAGATAACAGCTCCTTTCATTCAGTCAGTAGCTTCAATCATTTCTGGACATTTTTCAATGGCAAAAATCAATGAATATTGTAAATGCACAAACAGTAATTTCTCCGCATTGCAAGGTGCAATTCTGAAATTTTTTGCTTTTTCCTGCTCCTCTTAACATGATAAAGAAGATTCAAAGAGAGTGAGATGCCAGCTCCTTTCATTCAGTCAGTAGCTTCAATCATTTCTGGACGTTTTTCAATTGCAAAAATCAATGAATATTGTAAATGCACAAACAGTAATTTCTCCGCATTGCAAGGTGCAATTCTGAAATTTTTTGCTTTTTCCTGCTCCTCTTAGCATGATAAAGAAGATTCAAAGAGAGTGAGTTGCCAGCTTCTTTCATTCAGTCAGTAGCTTCAAACATTTCTGGGATATGAATAACATGATGTTTTTCAATGGCAAAAATCAATGAATATTGTAAATGCACAAACAGTAATTTCTCCGCATTGCAAGGTGCAATTCTGAAATTTTTTGCTTTTTCCTGCTCCTCTTAGCATGATAAAGAAGATTCAAAGAGAGTGAGATGCCAGCTCCTTTCATTCAGTCAGTAGCTTCAATCATTTCTGGACGTTTTTCAATGGCAAAAATCAATGAATATTGTAAATGCACAAACAGTAATTTCTCCGCATTGCAAGGTGCAATTCTGAAATTTTTTGCTTTTTCCTGCTCCTCTTAGCATGATAAAGAAGATTCAAAGAGAGTGAGATGCCAGCTCCTTTCATTCAGTCAGTAGCTTCAATCATTTCTGGACGTTTTTCAATGGCAAAAATCAATGAATATTGTAAATGCACAAACAGTAATTTCTCCGCATTGCAAGGTGCAATTCTGAAATTTTTTGCTTTTTCCTGCTCCTCTTAGCATGATAAAGAAGATTCAAAGAGAGTGAGATGCCAGCTCCTTTCATTCAGTCAGTAGCTTCAATCATTTCTGGTATATGAATAACATGATGTATTTCAATGGCAAAAATCAATGAATATTGTAAATGCACAAACAGTAATTTCTCCGCATTGCAAGTTGCAATTCTGAAATTTTTTGCTTTTTCCTGCTCCTCTTAGCATGATAAAGAAGATTCAAAGAGAGTGAGATGCCAGCTCCTTTCATTCAGTCAGTAGCTTCAATCATTTCTGGACGTTTTTCAATGGCAAAAATCAATGAATACTGTAAATGCACAAACAGTAATTTCTCCGCATTGCAAGGTGCAATTCTGAAATTTTTTGCTTTTTCCTGCTCCTCTTAGCATGATAAAGAAGATTCAAAGAGAGTGAGATGCCAGCTCCTTTCATTCAGTCAGTAGCTTCAATCATTTCTGGATGTTTTTCAATGGCAAAAATCAATGAATATTGTAAATGCACAAACAGTAATTTCTCCGCATTGCAAGGTGCAATTCTGAAATTTTTTGCTTTTTCCTGCTCCTCTTAGCATGATAAAGAAGATTCAAAGAGAGTGAGATGCCAGCTCCTTTCATTCAGTCAGTAGCTTCAATCATTTCTGGACGTTTTTCAATGGCAAAAATCAATGAATATTGTAAATGCACAAACAGTAATTTCTCCGCATTGCAAGGTGCAATTCTGAAATTTTTTGCTTTTTCCTGCTCCTCTTAGCATGATAAAGAAGATTCAAAGAGAGTGAGATGCCAGCTCCTTTCATTCAGTCAGTAGCTTCAAACATTTCTGGTATAAACATTTCTGGACGTTTTTCAATGGCAAAAATCAATGAATATTGTAAATGCACAAACAGTAATATCTCCACATTGCAAGGTGCAATTCTGAAATTTTTTGCTTTTTCCTGCTAATCCTAGCATGATAAAGAAGATTCAAATAGAGTGAGATGCCAGCTCCTTTCATTCAGTCAGTAGCTTCAAACATTTCTGTATGTTTTTCAATGGCAAAAATCAATGAATATTGTAAATGCACAAACAGTAATATCTCCACATTGCAAGGTGCAATTCTGAAATTTTTTGCTTTTTCCTGCTAATCCTAGCATGGTAAAGAAGATTCAAAGAGAGTGAGATGCCACCTCCTTTCATTCAGTCAGTAGCTTCAAACATTTCTGGACGTTTTTCAATGGCATAAATCAATGAATATTGTAAATGCACAAACAGTAATATCTCCACATTGCAAGGTGCAATTCTGAAATTTTTTGCTTTTTCCTGCTACTCCTAGCATGATAAAGAAGATTCAAAGAGAGTGAGATGCCAGCTCCTTTCGTTCAGTCAGTAGCTTCAATCATTTCTGGACGTTTTTCAATGGCAAAAATCATTGAATATTGTAAATGCACAAACAGTAATTTCTCCGCATTGCAAGGTGCAATTCTGAAATTTTTTACTTTTTCCTGCTCCTCTTAGCATGATAAAAAAGATTCAAAGAGTGTGAGATGCCAGCTCCTTTCATTCAGTCAGTAGCTTCAATCATTTCTGGTATATGAATAACATGATGTTTTTCAATGGCAAAAATCAATGAATATTGTAAATGCACAAACAGTAATTTCTCCGCATTGCAAGGTGCAATTCTGAAATTTTTTGCTTTTTCCTGCTCCTCTTAGCATGATAAACAAGATTCAAAGAGAGTGAGATAACAGCTCCTTTCATTCAGTCAGTAGCTTCAATCATTTCTGGACATTTTTCAATGGCAAAAATCAATGAATATTGTAAATGCACAAACAGTAATTTCTCCGCATTGCAAGGTGCAATTCTGAAATTTTTTGCTTTTTCCTGCTCCTCTTAACATGATAAAGAAGATTCAAAGAGAGTGAGATGCCAGCTCCTTTCATTCAGTCAGTAGCTTCAATCATTTCTGGACGTTTTTCAATTGCAAAAATCAATGAATATTGTAAATGCACAAACAGTAATTTCTCCGCATTGCAAGGTGCAATTCTGAAATTTTTTGCTTTTTCCTGCTCCTCTTAGCATGATAAAGAAGATTCAAAGAGAGTGAGTTGCCAGCTTCTTTCATTCAGTCAGTAGCTTCAAACATTTCTGGGATATGAATAACATGATGTTTTTCAATGGCAAAAATCAATGAATATTGTAAATGCACAAACAGTAATTTCTCCGCATTGCAAGGTGCAATTCTGAAATTTTTTGCTTTTTCCTGCTCCTCTTAGCATGATAAAGAAGATTCAAAGAGAGTGAGATGCCAGCTCCTTTCATTCAGTCAGTAGCTTCAATCATTTCTGGACGTTTTTCAATGGCAAAAATCAATGAATATTGTAAATGCACAAACAGTAATTTCTCCGCATTGCAAGGTGCAATTCTGAAATTTTTTGCTTTTTCCTGCTCCTCTTAGCATGATAAAGAAGATTCAAAGAGAGTGAGATGCCAGCTCCTTTCATTCAGTCAGTAGCTTCAATCATTTCTGGACGTTTTTCAATGGCAAAAATCAATGAATATTGTAAATGCACAAACAGTAATTTCTCCGCATTGCAAGGTGCAATTCTGAAATTTTTTGCTTTTTCCTGCTCCTCTTAGCATGATAAAGAAGATTCAAAGAGAGTGAGATGCCAGCTCCTTTCATTCAGTCAGTAGCTTCAATCATTTCTGGTATATGAATAACATGATGTATTTCAATGGCAAAAATCAATGAATATTGTAAATGCACAAACAGTAATTTCTCCGCATTGCAAGTTGCAATTCTGAAATTTTTTGCTTTTTCCTGCTCCTCTTAGCATGATAAAGAAGATTCAAAGAGAGTGAGATGCCAGCTCCTTTCATTCAGTCAGTAGCTTCAATCATTTCTGGACGTTTTTCAATGGCAAAAATCAATGAATATTGTAAATGCACAAACAGTAATTTCTCCGCATTGCAAGGTGCAATTCTGAAATTTTTTGCTTTTTCCTGCTCCTCTTAGCATGATAAAGAAGATTCAAAGAGAGTGAGATGCCAGCTCCTTTCATTCAGTCAGTAGCTTCAATCATTTCTGGATGTTTTTCAATGGCAAAAATCAATGAATATTGTAAATGCACAAACAGTAATTTCTCCGCATTGCAAGGTGCAATTCTGAAATTTTTTGCTTTTTCCTGCTCCTCTTAGCATGATAAAGAAGATTCAAAGAGAGTGAGATGCCAGCTCCTTTCATTCAGTCAGTAGCTTCAATCATTTCTGGACGTTTTTCAATGGCAAAAATCAATGAATATTGTAAATGCACAAACAGTAATTTCTCCGCATTGCAAGGTGCAATTCTGAAATTTTTTGCTTTTTCCTGCTCCTCTTAGCATGATAAAGAAGATTCAAAGAGAGTGAGATGCCAGCTCCTTTCATTCAGTCAGTAGCTTCAAACATTTCTGGTATAAACATTTCTGGACGTTTTTCAATGGCAAAAATCAATGAATATTGTAAATGCACAAACAGTAATATCTCCACATTGCAAGGTGCAATTCTGAAATTTTTTGCTTTTTCCTGCTAATCCTAGCATGATAAAGAAGATTCAAATAGAGTGAGATGCCAGCTCCTTTCATTCAGTCAGTAGCTTCAAACATTTCTGTATGTTTTTCAATGGCAAAAATCAATGAATATTGTAAATGCACAAACAGTAATATCTCCACATTGCAAGGTGCAATTCTGAAATTTTTTGCTTTTTCCTGCTAATCCTAGCATGGTAAAGAAGATTCAAAGAGAGTGAGATGCCAGCTCCTTTCATTCAGTCAGTAGCTTCAAACATTTCTGGACGTTTTTCAATGGCATAAATCAATGAATATTGTAAATGCACAAACAGTAATATCTCCACATTGCAAGGTGCAATTCTGAAATTTTTTGCTTTTTCCTGCTACTCCTAGCATGATAAAGAAGATTCAAAGAGAGTGAGATGCCTGCTCCTTTCATTCAGTCAGTAGCTTCAAACATTTCTGGACGTTTTTCAATGGCAAAAATCAATGAATATTGTAAATGCACAAACAGTAATATCTCCACATTGCAAGGTGCAATTCTGAAATTTTTTGCTTTTCCCTGCTAATCCTAGCATGATAAAGAAGATTCAAAGAGAGTAAGATGCCAGCTCCTTTCATTCAGTCAGTAGCTTCAAACATTTCTGGACGTTTTTCAATGGCAAAAATCAATGAATATTGTAAATGCACAAACAGTAATTTCTCCGCATTGCAAGGTGCAATTCTGAAATTTTTTGCTTTTTCCTGCTCCTCTTAACATGATAAAGAAGATTCAAAGAGAGTGAGATGCCAGCTCCTTTCATTCAGTCAGTAGCTTCAATCATTTCTGGACGTTTTTCAATTGCAAAAATCAATGAATATTGTAAATGCACAAACAGTAATTTCTCCGCATTGCAAGGTGCAATTCTGAAATTTTTTGCTTTATCCTGCTCCTCTTAGCATGATAAAGAAGATTCAAAGAGAGTGAGTTGCCAGCTTCTTTCATTCAGTCAGTAGCTTCAAACATTTCTGGGATATGAATAACATGATGTTTTTCAATGGCAAAAATCAATGAATATTGTAAATGCACAAACAGTAATTTCTCCGCATTGCAAGGTGCAATTCTGAAATTTTTTGCTTTTTCCTGCTCCTCTTAGCATGATAAAGAAGATTCAAAGAGAGTGAGATGCCAGCTCCTTTCATTCAGTCAGTAGCTTCAATCATTTCTGGACGTTTTTCAATGGCAAAAATCAATGAATATTGTAAATGCACAAACAGTAATTTCTCCGCATTGCAAGGTGCAATTCTGAAATTTTTTGCTTTTTCCTGCTCCTCTTAGCATGATAAAGAAGATTCAAAGAGAGTGAGATGCCAGCTCCTTTCATTCAGTCAGTAGCTTCAATCATTTCTGGACGTTTTTCAATGGCAAAAATCAATGAATATTGTAAATGCACAAACAGTAATTTCTCCGCATTGCAAGGTGCAATTCTGAAATTTTTTGCTTTTTCCTGCTCCTCTTAGCATGATAAAGAAGATTCAAAGAGAGTGAGATGCCAGCTCCTTTCATTCAGTCAGTAGCTTCAATCATTTCTGGTATATGAATAACATGATGTATTTCAATGGCAAAAATCAATGAATATTGTAAATGCACAAACAGTAATTTCTCCGCATTGCAAGTTGCAATTCTGAAATTTTTTGCTTTTTCCTGCTCCTCTTAGCATGATAAAGAAGATTCAAAGAGAGTGAGATGCCAGCTCCTTTCATTCAGTCAGTAGCTTCAATCATTTCTGGACGTTTTTCAATGGCAAAAATCAATGAATATTGTAAATGCACAAACAGTAATTTCTCCGCATTGCAAGGTGCAATTCTGAAATTTTTTGCTTTTTCCTGCTCCTCTTAGCATGATAAAGAAGATTCAAAGAGAGTGAGATGCCAGCTCCTTTCATTCAGTCAGTAGCTTCAATCATTTCTGGATGTTTTTCAATGGCAAAAATCAATGAATATTGTAAATGCACAAACAGAAATTTCTCCGCATTGCAAGGTGCAATTCTGAAATTTTTTGCTTTTTCCTGCTCCTCTTAGCATGATAAAGAAGATTCAAAGAGAGTGAGATGCCAGCTCCTTTCATTCAGTCAGTAGCTTCAATCATTTCTGGACGTTTTTCAATGGCAAAAATCAATGAATATTGTAAATGCACAAACAGTAATTTCTCCGCATTGCAAGGTGCAATTCTGAAATTTTTTGCTTTTTCCTGCTCCTCTTAGCATGATAAAGAAGATTCAAAGAGAGTGAGATGCCAGCTCCTTTCATTCAGTCAGTAGCTTCAAACATTTCTGGTATAAACATTTCTGGACGTTTTTCAATGGCAAAAATCAATGAATATTGTAAATGCACAAACAGTAATATCTCCACATTGCAAGGTGCAATTCTGAAATTTTTTGCTTTTTCCTGCTAATCCTAGCATGATAAAGAAGATTCAAATAGAGTGAGATGCCAGCTCCTTTCATTCAGTCAGTAGCTTCAAACATTTCTGTATGTTTTTCAATGGCAAAAATCAATGAATATTGTAAATGCACAAACAGTAATATCTCCACATTGCAAGGTGCAATTCTGAAATTTTTTGCTTTTTCCTGCTAATCCTAGCATGGTAAAGAAGATTCAAAGAGAGTGAGATGCCAGCTCCTTTCATTCAGTCAGTAGCTTCAAACATTTCTGGACGTTTTTCAATGGCATAAATCAATGAATATTGTAAATGCACAAACAGTAATATCTCCACATTGCAAGGTGCAATTCTGAAATTTTTTGCTTTTTCCTGCTACTCCTAGCATGATAAAGAAGATTCAAAGAGAGTGAGATGCCAGCTCCTTTCGTTCAGTCAGTAGCTTCAATCATTTCTGGACGTTTTTCAATGGCAAAAATCATTGAATATTGTAAATGCACAAACAGTAATTTCTCCGCATTGCAAGGTGCAATTCTGAAATTTTTTACTTTTTCCTGCTCCTCTTAGCATGATAAAAAAGATTCAAAGAGTGTGAGATGCCAGCTCCTTTCATTCAGTCAGTAGCTTCAATCATTTCTGGTATATGAATAACATGATGTTTTTCAATGGCAAAAATCAATGAATATTGTAAATGCACAAACAGTAATTTCTCCGCATTGCAAGGTGCAATTCTGAAATTTTTTGCTTTTTCCTGCTCCTCTTAGCATGATAAACAAGATTCAAAGAGAGTGAGATAACAGCTCCTTTCATTCAGTCAGTAGCTTCAATCATTTCTGGACATTTTTCAATGGCAAAAATCAATGAATATTGTAAATGCACAAACAGTAATTTCTCCGCATTGCAAGGTGCAATTCTGAAATTTTTTGCTTTTTCCTGCTCCTCTTAACATGATAAAGAAGATTCAAAGAGAGTGAGATGCCAGCTCCTTTCATTCAGTCAGTAGCTTCAATCATTTCTGGACGTTTTTCAATTGCAAAAATCAATGAATATTGTAAATGCACAAACAGTAATTTCTCCGCATTGCAAGGTGCAATTCTGAAATTTTTTGCTTTTTCCTGCTCCTCTTAGCATGATAAAGAAGATTCAAAGAGAGTGAGTTGCCAGCTTCTTTCATTCAGTCAGTAGCTTCAAACATTTCTGGGATATGAATAACATGATGTTTTTCAATGGCAAAAATCAATGAATATTGTAAATGCACAAACAGTAATTTCTCCGCATTGCAAGGTGCAATTCTGAAATTTTTTGCTTTTTCCTGCTCCTCTTAGCATGATAAAGAAGATTCAAAGAGAGTGAGATGCCAGCTCCTTTCATTCAGTCAGTAGCTTCAATCATTTCTGGACGTTTTTCAATGGCAAAAATCAATGAATATTGTAAATGCACAAACAGTAATTTCTCCGCATTGCAAGGTGCAATTCTGAAATTTTTTGCTTTTTCCTGCTCCTCTTAGCATGATAAAGAAGATTCAAAGAGAGTGAGATGCCAGCTCCTTTCATTCAGTCAGTAGCTTCAATCATTTCTGGACGTTTTTCAATGGCAAAAATCAATGAATATTGTAAATGCACAAACAGTAATTTCTCCGCATTGCAAGGTGCAATTCTGAAATTTTTTGCTTTTTCCTGCTCCTCTTAGCATGATAAAGAAGATTCAAAGAGAGTGAGATGCCAGCTCCTTTCATTCAGTCAGTAGCTTCAATCATTTCTGGTATATGAATAACATGATGTATTTCAATGGCAAAAATCAATGAATATTGTAAATGCACAAACAGTAATTTCTCCGCATTGCAAGTTGCAATTCTGAAATTTTTTGCTTTTTCCTGCTCCTCTTAGCATGATAAAGAAGATTCAAAGAGAGTGAGATGCCAGCTCCTTTCATTCAGTCAGTAGCTTCAATCATTTCTGGACGTTTTTCAATGGCAAAAATCAATGAATATTGTAAATGCACAAACAGTAATTTCTCCGCATTGCAAGGTGCAATTCTGAAATTTTTTGCTTTTTCCTGCTCCTCTTAGCATGATAAAGAAGATTCAAAGAGAGTGAGATGCCAGCTCCTTTCATTCAGTCAGTAGCTTCAATCATTTCTGGATGTTTTTCAATGGCAAAAATCAATGAATATTGTAAATGCACAAACAGTAATTTCTCCGCATTGCAAGGTGCAATTCTGAAATTTTTTGCTTTTTCCTGCTCCTCTTAGCATGATAAAGAAGATTCAAAGAGAGTGAGATGCCAGCTCCTTTCATTCAGTCAGTAGCTTCAATCATTTCTGGACGTTTTTCAATGGCAAAAATCAATGAATATTGTAAATGCACAAACAGTAATTTCTCCGCATTGCAAGGTGCAATTCTGAAATTTTTTGCTTTTTCCTGCTCCTCTTAGCATGATAAAGAAGATTCAAAGAGAGTGAGATGCCAGCTCCTTTCATTCAGTCAGTAGCTTCAAACATTTCTGGTATAAACATTTCTGGACGTTTTTCAATGGCAAAAATCAATGAATATTGTAAATGCACAAACAGTAATATCTCCACATTGCAAGGTGCAATTCTGAAATTTTTTGCTTTTTCCTGCTAATCCTAGCATGATAAAGAAGATTCAAATAGAGTGAGATGCCAGCTCCTTTCATTCAGTCAGTAGCTTCAAACATTTCTGTATGTTTTTCAATGGCAAAAATCAATGAATATTGTAAATGCACAAACAGTAATATCTCCACATTGCAAGGTGCAATTCTGAAATTTTTTGCTTTTTCCTGCTAATCCTAGCATGGTAAAGAAGATTCAAAGAGAGTGAGATGCCAGCTCCTTTCATTCAGTCAGTAGCTTCAAACATTTCTGGACGTTTTTCAATGGCATAAATCAATGAATATTGTAAATGCACAAACAGTAATATCTCCACATTGCAAGGTGCAATTCTGAAATTTTTTGCTTTTTCCTGCTACTCCTAGCATGATAAAGAAGATTCAAAGAGAGTGAGATGCCTGCTCCTTTCATTCAGTCAGTAGCTTCAAACATTTCTGGACGTTTTTCAATGGCAAAAATCAATGAATATTGTAAATGCACAAACAGTAATATCTCCACATTGCAAGGTGCAATTCTGAAATTTTTTGCTTTTCCCTGCTAATCCTAGCATGATAAAGAAGATTCAAAGAGAGTAAGATGCCAGCTCCTTTCATTCAGTCAGTAGCTTCAAACATTTCTGGACGTTTTTCAATGGCAAAAATCAATGAATATTGTAAATGCACAAACAGTAATTTCTCCGCATTGCAAGGTGCAATTCTGAAATTTTTTGCTTTTTCCTGCTCCTCTTAGCATGATAAAGAAGATTCAAAGAGAGTGAGATGCCAGCTACTTTCATTCAGTCAGTAGCTTCAATCATTTCTGGATGTTTTTCAATGGCAAAAATCAATGAATATTGTAAATGCACAAACAGTAATTTCTCCGCATTGTAAGGTGCAATTCTGAAATTTTTTGCTTTTTCCTGCTCCTCTTAGCATGATAAAGAAGATTCAAAGATAGTGAGATGCCAGCTTCTTTCATTCAGTCAGTAGCTTCAAACATTTCTGGTATATGAATAACATGATGTTTTTCAATGGCAAAAATCAATGAATATTGTAAATGCACAAACAGTAATTTCTCCGCATTGCAAGTTGCAATTCTGAAATTTTTTGCTTTTTCCTGCTCCTCTTAGCATGATAAAGAAGATTCAAAGAGAGTGAGATGCCAGCTCCTTTCATTCAGTCAGTAGCTTCAATCATTTCTGGACGTTTTTCAATGGCAAAAATCAATGAATATTGTAAATGCACAAACAGTAATTTCTCCGCATTGCAAGGTGCAATTCTGAAATTTTTTGCTTTTTCCTGCTCCTCTTAGCATGATAAAGAAGATTCAAAGAGAGTGAGATGCCAGCTCCTTTCATTCAGTCAGTAGCTTCAATCATTTCTGGACGTTTTTCAATGGCAAAAATCAATGAATATTGTAAATGCACAAACAGTAATTTCTCCGCATTGCAAGTTGCAATTCTGAAATTTTTTGCTTTTTCCTGCTCCTCTTACCATGATAAAGAAGATTCAAAGAGAGTGAGATGCCAGCTCCTTTCATTCAGTCAGTAGCTTCAATCATTTCTGGACGTTTTTCAATGGCAAAAATCAATGAATATTGTAAATGCACAAACAGTAATTTCTCCGCATTGCAAGGTGCAATTCTGAAATTTTTTGCTTTTTCCTGCTCCTCTTAGCATGATAAAGAAGATTCAAAAAGAGTGAGATGCCAGCTCCTTTCATTCAGTCAGTAGCTTCAATCATTTCTGGACGTTTTTCAATGGCAAAAATCAATGAATATTGTAAATGCACAAACAGTAATTTCTCCGCATTGCAAGGTGCAATTCTGAAATTTTTTGCTTTTTCCTGCTCCTCTTAGCATGATAAAGAAGATTCAAAGAGAGTGAGATGCCAGCTCCTTTCATTCAGTCAGTAGCTTCAATCATTTCTGGTATATGAATAACATGATGTTTTTCAATGGCAAAAATCAATGAATATTGTAAATGCACAAACAGTAATTTCTCCGCATTGCAAGGTGCAATTCTGAAATTTTTTGCTTTTTCCTGCTCCTCTTAGCATGATAAAGAAGATTCAAAGAGAGTGAGATGCCAGCTCCTTTCATTCAGTCAGTAGCTTCAATCATTTCTGGACGTTTTTCAATGGCAAAAATCAATGAATATTGTAAATGCACAAACAGTAATTTCTCCGCATTGCAAGGTGCAATTCTGAAATTTTTTGCTTTTTCCTGCTCCTCTTAGCATCATAAAGAAGATTCAAAGAGAGTGAGATGCCAGCTCCTTTCATTCAGTCAGTAGCTTCAATCATTTCTGGACGTTTTTCAATGGCAAAAATCAATTAATATTGTAAATGCACAAACAGTAATTTCTCCGCATTGCAAGGTGCAATTCTGAAATTTTTTGCTTTTTCCTGCTCCTCTTAGCATGATAAAGAAGATTCAAAGAGAGTGAGATGCCAGCTCCTTTCATTCAGTCAATAGCTTCAATTATTTCTGGTATATGAATAACATGATGTTTTTCAATGTCAAAAATCAATGAATATTGTAAATGCACAAACAGTAATTTCTCCGCATTGCAAGGTGCAATTCTGAAATTTTTTGCTTTTTCCTGCTCCTCTTAGCATGGTAAAGAAGATTCAAAGAGAGTGAGATGCCAACTCCTTTCATTCAGTCAGTAGCTTCAATCATTTCTGGACGTTTTTCAATGGCAAAAATCAATGAATATTGTAAATGCACAAACAGTAATTTCTCCGCATTGCAAGGTGCAATTCTGAAATTTTTTGCTTTTTCCTGCTCCTCTTAGCATGATAAAGAAGATTCAAAGAGAGTGAGATGCCAGCTCCTTTCATTCAGTCAGTAGCTTCAATCATTTCTGGACGTTTTTCAATGGCAAAAATCAATGAATATTGTAAATGCACAAACAGTAATTTCTCCGCATTGCAAGGTGCAATTCTGAAATTTTTTGCTTTTTCCTGCTCCTCTTAGCATGATAAAGAAGATTCAAAGAGAGTGAGATGCCAGCTCCTTTCATTCAGTCAGTAGCTTCAATCATTTCTGGGTATGAATAACATGATGTTTTTCAATGGCAAAAATCAATGAATATTGTAAATGCACAAACAGTAATTTCTCCGCATTGCAAGGTGCAATTCTGAAATTTTTTGCTTTTTCCTGCTCCTCTTAGCATGATAAAGAAGATTCAAAGAGAGTGAGATGCCAGCTCCTTTCATTCAGTCAGTAGCTTCAATCATTTCTGGACGTTTTTCAATGGCAAAAATCAATGAATATTGTAAATGCACAAACAGTAATTTCTCCGCATTGCAAGGTGCAATTCTGAAATTTTTTGCTTTTTCCTGCTCCTCTTAGCATGATAAAGAAGATTCAAAGAGAGTGAGATGCCAGCTCCTTTCATTCAGTCAGTAGTTTCAATCATTTCTGGACGTTTTTCAATGGCAAAAATCAATGAATATTGTAAATGCACAAACAGTAATTTCTCCGCATTGCAAGGTGCAATTCTGAATTTTTTTGCTTTTTCCTGCTCCTCTTAGCATGATAAAGAAGATTCAAAGAGAGTGAGATGCCAGCTCCTTTCATTCAGTCAGTAGCTTCAAACATTTCTGGTATAAACATTTCTGGACGTTTTTCAATGGCAAAAATCAATGAATATTGTAAATGCACAAACAGTAATATCTCCACATTGCAAGGTGCAATTCTGAAATTTTTTGCTTTTTCCTGCTAATCCTAGCATGATAAAGAAGATTCAAATAGAGTGAGATGCCAGCTCCTTTCATTCAGTCAGTAGCTTCAAACATTTCTGGACGTTTTTCAATGGCAAAAATCAATGAATATTGTAAATGCACAAACAGTAATATCTCCACATTGCAAGGTGCAATTCTGAAATTTTTTGCTCTTTCCTGCTAATCCTAGCATGATAAAGAAGATTCAAAGAGAGTGAAATGCCAGCTCCTTTCATTCAGTCAGTAGCTTCAAACATTTCTGGTATATCAATAACATGATGTTTTTCAATGGCAAAAATCAATGAATATTGTAAATGCACAAACAGTAATATCTCCACATTGCAAGGTGCAATTCTGAAATTTTTTGCTTTTTCCTGCTAATCCTAGCATGATAAAGAAGATTCAAAGAGAGTGAGATGCCAGCTCCTTTCATTCAGTCAGTAGCTTCAAATATTTCTGGACGTTTTTCAATGGAAAAAATCAATGAATATTGTAAATGCACAAACAGTAATATCTCCACATTGCAAGGTGCAATTCTGAAATTTTTTGCTTTTTCCTGCTACTCCTAGCATGATAAAGAAGATTCAAAGAGAGTGATATGCCAGCTCCTTTCATTCAGTCAGTAGCTTCAAACATTTCTGGACGTTTTTCAATGGCAAAAATCAATGAATATTGTAAATGCACAAACAGTAATATCTCCACATTGCAAGGTGCAATTCTGAAATTTTTTGCTTTTTCCTGCTAATCCTAGCATGATAAAGAAGATTCAAAGAGAGTGAGATGCCAGCTCCTTTCATTCAGTCAGTAGCTTCAAACATTTCTGGACGTTTTTCAATGGCAAAAATCAATGAATATTGTAAATGCACAAACAGTAATATCTCCACATTGCAAGGTGCAATTCTGAAATTTTTTGCTTTTTCCTGCTAATCCTAGCATGATAAAGAAGATTCAAAGAGAGTGAGATGCCAGCTCCTTTCATTCAGTCAGTAGCTTCAATCATTTCTGGTATATGAATAACATGATGTTTTTCAATGGCAAAAATCAATGAATATTGTAAATGCACAAACAGTAATTTCTCCGCATTGCAAGGTGCAATTCTGAATTTTTTTGCTTTTTCCTGCTCCTCTTAGCATGATAAAGAAGATTCAAAGAGAGTGAGATGCCAGCTCCTTTCATTCAGTCAGTAGCTTCAAACATTTCTGGTATAAACATTTCTGGACGTTTTTCAATGGCAAAAATCAATGAATATTGTAAATGCACAAACAGTAATATCTCCACATTGCAAGGTGCAATTCTGAAATTTTTTGCTTTTTCCTGCTAATCCTATCATGATAAAGAAGATTCAAAGAGAGTGAGATGCCAGCTCCTTTCATTCAGTCAGTAGCTTCAAACATTTCTGGACGTGTTTCAATGGCAAAAATCAATGAATATTGTAAATGCACAAACAGTAATTTCTCCGCATTGCAAGGTGCAATTCTGAATTTTTTTGCTTTTTCCTGCTCCTCTTAGCATAATAAAGAAGATTCAAAGAGAGTGAGATGCCAGCTCCTTTCATTCAGTCAGTAGCTTCAAACATTTCTGGTATAAACATTTCTGGACGTTTTTCAATGGCAAAAATCAATGAATATTGTAAATGCACAAACAGTAATATCTCCACATTGCAAGGTGCAATTCTGAAATTTTTTGCTTTTTCCTGCTAATCCTAGCATGATAAAGAAGATTCAAATAGAGTGAGATGCCAGCTCCTTTCATTCAGTCAGTAGCTTCAAACATTTCTGGACGTTTTTCAATGGCAAAAATCAATGAATATTGTAAATGCACAAACAGTAATATCTCCACATTGCAAGGTGCAATTCTGAAATTTTTTGCTTTTTCCTGCTAATCCTAGCATGATAAAGAAGATTCAAAGAGAGTGAGATGCCAGCTCCTTTCATTCAGTCAGTAGCTTCAAACATTTCTGGTATATGAATAACATGATGTTTTTCAATGGCAAAAATCAATGAATATTGTAAATGCACAAACAGTAATATCTCCACATTGCAAGGTGCAATTCTGAAATTTTTTGCTTTTTCCTGCTAATCCTAGCATGATAAAGAAGATTCAAAGAGAGTGAGATGCCAGCTCCTTTCATTCAGTCAGTAGCTTCAAACATTTCTGGACGTTTTTCAATGGAAAAAATCAATGAATATTGTAAATGCACAAACTGTAATATCTCCACATTGCAAGGTGCAATTCTGAAATTTTTTGCTTTTTCCTGCTACTCCTAGCATGATAAAGAAGGTTCAAAGAGAGGGAGATGCCAGCTCCTTTCATTCAGTCAGTAGCTTCAAACATTTCTGGACGTTTTTCAATGGCAAAAATCAATGAATATTGTAAATGCACAAACAGTAATATCTCCACATTGCAAGGTGCAATTCTGAAATTTTTTGCTTTTTCCTGCTAATCCTAGCATGATAAAGAAGATTCAAAGAGAGTGAGATGCCAGCTCCTTTCATTCAGTCAGTAGCTTCAAACATTTCTGGACGTTTTTCAATGGCAAAAATCAATGAATATTGTAAATGCACAAACAGTAATATCTCCACATTTCAAGGTGCAATTCTGAAATTTTTTGCTTTTTCCTGCTAATCCTAGCATGATAAAGAAGATTCAAAGAGAGTGAGATGCCAGCTCCTTTCATTCAGTCAGTAGCTTCAATCATTTCTGGTATATGAATAACATGATGTTTTTCAATGGCAAAAATCAATGAATATTGTAAATGCACAAACAGTAATTTCTCCGCATTGCAAGGTGCAATTCTGAAATTTTTTGCTTTTTCCTGCTCCTCTTAGCATGATAAATAAGATTCAAAGAGAGTGAGATGCCAGCTCCTTTCATTCAGTCAGTAGCTTCAAACATTTCTGGTATAAACATTTCTGGACGTTTTTCAATGGCAAAAATCAATGAATATTGTAAATGCACAAACAGTAATATCTCCACATTGCAAGGTGCAATTCTGAAATTTTTTGCTTTTTCCTGCTAATCCTAGCATGATAAAGAAGATTCAAAGAGAGGGAGATGCCAGCTCCTTTCATTCAGTCAGTAGCTTCAAACATTTCTGGACGTTTTTCAATGGCAAAAATCAATGAATATTGTAAATGCACAAACAGTAATATCTCCACATTGCAAGGTGCAATTCTGAAATTTTTTGCTTTTTCCTGCTAATCCTAGCATGATAAAGAAGATTCAAAGAGAGTGAGATGCCAGCTCCTTTCATTCAGTCAGTAGCTTCAAACATTTCTGGACGTTTTTCAATGGCAAAAATCAATGAATATTGTAAATGCACAAACAGTAATATCTCCACATTTCACGGTGCAATTCTGAAATTTTTTGCTTTTTCCTGCTAATCCTAGCATGATAAAGAAGATTCAAAGAGAGTGAGATGCCAGCTCCTTTCATTCAGTCAGTAGCTTCAATCATTTCTGGTATATGAATAACATGATGTTTTTCAATGGCAAAAATCAATGAATATTGTAAATGCACAAACAGTAATTTCTCCGCATTGCAAGGTGCAATTCTGAAATTTTTTGCTTTTTCCTGCTCCTCTTAGCATGATAAATAAGATTCAAAGAGAGTGAGATGCCAGCTCCTTTCATTCAGTCAGTAGCTTCAAACATTTCTGGTATAAACATTTCTGGACGTTTTTCAATGGCAAAAATCAATGAATATTGTAAATGCACAAACAGTAATATCTCCACATTGCAAGGTGCAATTCTGAAATTTTTTGCTTTTTCCTGCTAACCCTAGCATGATAAAGAAGATTCAAAGAGAGTGAGATGCCAGCTCCTTTCATTCAGTCAGTAGCTTCAAACATTTCTGGACGTTTTTCAATGGCAAAAATCAATGAATATTGTAAATGCACAAACAGTAATATCTCCACATTTCACGGTGCAATTCTGAAATTTTTTGCTTTTTCCTGCTAATCCTAGCATGATAAAGAAGATTCAAAGAGAGTGAGATGCCAGCTCCTTTCATTCAGTCAGTAGCTTCAATCATTTCTGGTATATGAATAACATGATGTTTTTCAATGGCAAAAATCAATGAATATTGTAAATGCACAAACAGTAATTTCTCCGCATTGCAAGGTGCAATTCTGAAATTTTTTGCTTTTTCCTGCTCCTCTTAGCATGATAAATAAGATTCAAAGAGAGTGAGATGCCAGCTCCTTTCATTCAGTCAGTAGCTTCAAACATTTCTGGTATAAACATTTCTGGACGTTTTTCAATGGCAAAAATCAATGAATATTGTAAATGCACAAACAGTAATATCTCCACATTGCAAGGTGCAATTCTGAAATTTTTTGCTTTTTCCTGCTAACCCTAGCATGATAAAGAAGATTCAAAGAGAGTGAGATGCCAGCTCCTTTCATTCAGTCAGTAGCTTCAAACATTTCTGGACGTTTTTCAATGGCAAAAATCAATGAATATTGTAAATGCACAAACAGTAATATCTCCACATTGCAAGGTGCAATTCTGAAATTTTTTGCTTTTTCCTGCTAATCCTATCATGATAAAGAAGATTCAAAGAGAGTGAGATGCCAGCTCCTTTCATTCAGTCAGTAGCTTCAAACATTTCTGGACGTGTTTCAATGGCAAAAATCAATAAATATTGTAAATGCACAAACAGTAATTTCTCCGCATTGCAAGGTGCAATTCTGAATTTTTTTGCTTTTTCCTGCTCCTCTTAGCATGATAAAGAAGATTCAAAGAGAGTGAGATGCCAGCTCCTTTCATTCAGTCAGTAGCTTCAATCATTTCTGGACGTTTTTCAATGGCAAAAATCAATGAATATTGTAAATGCACAAACAGTAATTTCTCCGCATTGCAAGGTGCAATTCTGAAATTTTTTGCTTTTTCCTGCTCCTCTTAGCATGATAAAGAAGATTCAAAGAGAGTGAGAGGCCAGCTCCTTTCATTCAGTCAGTAGCTTCAATCATTTCTGGACGTTTTTCAATGGCAAAAATCAATGAATATTGTAAATGCACAAACAGTAATTTCTCCGCATTGCAAGGTGCAATTCTGAAATTTTTTGCTTTTTCCTGCTCCTCTTAGCATGATAAAGAAGATTCAAAGAGAGTGAGATGCCAGCTCCTTTCATTCAGTCAGTAGCTTCAAACATTTCTGGTATATGAATAACATGATGTTTTTCAATGGCAAAAATCAATGAATATTGTAAATGCACAAACAGTAATTTCTCCGCATTGCAAGGTGCAATTCTGAAATTTTTTGCTTTTTCCTGCTCCTCTTAGCATGATAAAGAAGATTCAAAGAGAGTGAGATGCCAGCTCCTTTCATTCAGTCAGTAGCTTCAATCATTTCTGGACGTTTTTCAATGGCAAAAATCAATGAATATTGTAAATGCACAAACAGTAATTTCTCCGCATTGCAAGGTTTCAGAATTGCACCTTGCAATGTGGAGATCTTACTGTTTGTGCATTTACAGTATTCATTGATTTTTGCCATTGAAAAACGTCCAGAAATGTTTGAAGCTACTGACTGAATGAAGGGAGCTGGCATCTCACTCACTTTGAATGTTCTTTATCATGCTAGGATTAGCAGGAAAAAGCAAAAAATTTCAGAATTGCACCTTGCAATGTGGAGAAATTACTGTTTGTGCATTTACAATATTCATTGATTTTTGCCATTGAAAAACATCATGTTATTCATATACCAGAAATGTTTGAAGCTACTGACTGAATGAAAGGATCTGGCATCTCACTATCTTTGAATCTTCTTTATCATGCTAGGATTAGCAGGAAAAAGCAAAACATTTCAGAATTGCACCTTGCAATATTTAGATATTACTGTTTGTGCATTTACAATATTCATTGATTTTTGCCATTGAAAAACGTCCAGAAATGTTTGAAGCTACTGACTGAATGAAAGGAGCTGGCATCTCACTCTATTTGAATCTTCTTTATCATGCTAGGATTAGCAGGAAAAAGCAAAAAATTTCAGAATTGCACCTTGCAATGTGGAGATATTACTGTTTGTGCATTTACAATATTCATTGATTTTTGCCATTGAAAAACGTCCAGAAATGTTTGAAGCTACTGACTGAATGAAAGGAGCTGGCATCTCACTCTCTTTGAATCTTCTTTATCATGCTAGGAGTAGCAGGAAAAAGCAAAAAATTTCAGAATTGCACCTTGCAATGTGGAGATATTACTGTTTGTGCATTTACAATATTCATTGATTTTTGCCATTGAAAAACGTCCAGAAATGTTTGAAGCTACTGACTGAATGAAAGGAGCTGGCATCTCACTCTCTTTGAATCTTCTTTATCATGCTAGGATTAGCAGGAAAAAGCAAAAAATTTCAGAATTGCACCTTGCAATGTGGAGATATTACTGTTTGTGCATTTACAATATTCATTGATTTTTGCCATTGAAAAACATCATGTTATTCATATACCAGAAATGTTTGAGGCTACTGACTGAATGAAAGGACCTGGCATCTCACTCTCTTTGAATCTTCTTTATCATGATAGGATTAGCAGGAAAAAGCAAAAAATTTCAGAATTGCACCTTGCAATGTGGAGATATTACTGTTTGTGCATTTACAATATTCATTGATTTTTGCCATTGAAAAACGTCCAGAAATGTTTGAAGCTACTGACTGAATGAAAGGAGCTGGCATCTCACCCTATTTGAATATTCTTTATCATGCTAGGATTAGCAGGAAAAAGCAAAAAATTTCAGAATTGCACCTTGCAATGTGGAGATATTACTGTTTGTGCATTTACAATATTCATTGATTTTTGCCATTGAAAAACGTCCAGAAATGTTTATACCAGAAATGTTTGAAGCTACTGACTGAATGAAAGGAGCTGGCATCTCACTCTCTTTGAATCTTCTTTATCATGCTAAGAGGAGCAGGAAAAAGCAAAAAAATTCAGAATTGCACCTTGCAATGCGGAGAAATTACTGTTTGTGCATTTACAATATTCATTGATTTTTGCCATTGAAAAACGTCCAGAAATGATTGAAGCTACTGACTGAATGAAAGGAGCTGGCATCTCACTCTCTTTGAATCTTCTTTATCATGCTAAGAGGAGCAGGAAAAAGCAAAAAATTTCAGAATTGCACCTTGCAATGTGGAGAAATTACTGTTTGTGCATTTACAATATTCATTGATTTTTGCCATTGAAAAACATCATGTTATTCATACCCAGAAATGATTGAAGCTACTGACTGAATGAAAGGAGCTGGCATCTCACTCTCTTTGAATCTTCTTTATCATGCTAAGAGGAGCAGGAAAAAGCAAAACATTTCAGAATTGCACCTTGCAATGCGGAGAAATTACTGTTTGTGCATTTACAATATTCATTGATTTTTGCCATTGAAAAACGTCCAGAAATGATTGAAGCTACTGACTGAATGAAAGGAGCTGGCATCTCACTCTCTTTGAATCTTCTTTATCATGCTAAGAGGAGCAGGAAAAAGCAAAAAATTTCAGAATTGCACCTTGCAATGCGGAGAAATTACTGTTTGTGCATTTACAATATTCATTGATTTTTGCCATTGAAAAACGTCCAGAAATGATTGAAGCTACTGACTGAATGAAAGGAGCTGGCATCTCACTCTCTTTGAATCTTCTTTACCATGCTAAGAGGAGCAGGAAAAAGCAAAAAATTTCAGAATTGCACCTTGCAATGCGGAGAAATTACTGTTTGTGCATTTACAATATTCATTGATTTTTGCCATTGAAAAACATCATGTTATTCATATACCAGAAATGATTGAAGCTACTGACTGAATGAAAGGAGCTGGCATCTCACTCTCTTTGAATCTTCTTTATCATGCTAGGATTAGCAGGAAAAAGCAAAAAATTTCAGAATTGCACCTTGCAATGTGGAGATATTACTGTTTGTGCATTTACAATATTCATTGATTTTTGCCATTGAAAAACGTCCAGAAATGTTTATACCAGAAATGTTTGAAGCTACTGACTGAATGAAAGGAGCTGGCATCTCACTCTCTTTGAATCTTCTTTATCATGCTAAGAGGAGCAGGAAAAAGCAAAAAAATTCAGAATTGCACCTTGCAATGCGGAGAAATTACTGTTTGTGCATTTACAATATTCATTGATTTTTGCCATTGAAAAATGTCCAGAAATGATTGAAGCTACTGACTGAATGAAAGGAGCTGGCATCTCACTCTCTTTGAATCTTCTTTATCATGCTAAGAGGAGCAGGAAAAAGCAAAAAATTTCAGAATTGCACCTTGCAATGCGGAGAAATTACTGTTTGTGCATTTACAATATTCATTGATTTTTGCCATTGAAAAACGTCCAGAAATGATTGAAGCTACTGACTGAATGAAAGGAGCTGGCATCTCACTCTCTTTGAATCTTCTTTATCATGCTAAGAGGAGCAGGAAAAAGCAAAAAATTTCAGAATTGCACCTTGCAATGCGGAGAAATTACTGTTTGTGCATTTACAATATTCATTGATTTTTGCCATTGAAAAACGTCCAGAAATGATTGAAGCTACTGACTGAATGAAAGGAGCTGGCATCTCACTCTCTTTGAATCTTCTTTACCATGCTAAGAGGAGCAGGAAAAAGCAAAAAATTTCAGAATTGCACCTTGCAATGCGGAGAAATTACTGTTTGTGCATTTACAATATTCATTGATTTTTGCCATTGAAAAACATCATGTTATTCATATACCAGAAATGATTGAAGCTACTGACTGAATGAAAGGAGCTGGCATCTCACTCTCTTTGAATCTTCTTTATCATGCTAAGAGGAGCAGGAAAAAGCAAAAAATTTCAGAATTGCACCTTGCAATGCGGAGAAATTACTGTTTGTGCATTTACAATATTCATTGATTTTTGCCATTGAAAAACGTCCAGAAGTGATTGAAGCTACTGACTGAATGAAAGGAGCTGGCATCTCACTCTCTTTGAATCTTCTTTATCATGCTAAGAGGAGCAGGAAAAAGCAAAAAAATTCAGAATTGCACCTTGCAATGCGGAGAAATTACTGTTTGTGCATTTACAATATTCATTGATTTTTGCCATTGAAAAACGTCCAGAAATGATTGAAGCTACTGACTGAATGAAAGGAGCTGGCATCTCACTCTCTTTGAATCTTCTTTACCATGCTAAGAGGAGCAGGAAAAAGCAAAAAATTTCAGAATTGCACCTTGCAATGCGGAGAAATTACTGTTTGTGCAGTTACAATATTCATTGATTTTTGCCATTGAAAAACATCATGTTATTCATATACCAGAAATGATTGAAGCTACTGACTGAATGAAAGGAGCTGGCATCTCACTCTCTTTGAATCTTCTTTATCATGCTAAGAGGAGCAGGAAAAAGCAAAAAATTTCAGAATTGCACCTTGCAATGCGGAGAAATTACTGTTTGTGCATTTACAATATTCATTGATTTTTGCCATTGAAAAACGTCCAGAAATGATTGAAGCTACTGACTGAATGAAAGGAGCTGGCATCTCACTCTCTTTGAATCTTCTTTATCATGCTAAGAGGAGCAGGAAAAAGCAAAAAATTTCAGAATTGCACCTTGCAATGCGGAGAAATTACTGTTTGTGCATTTACAATATTCATTGATTTTTGCCATTGAAAAACGTCCAGAAATGATTGAAGCTACTGACTGAATGAAAGGAGCTGGCATCTCACTCTCTTTGAATCTTCTTTATCATGCTAAGAGGAGCAGGAAAAAGCAAAAAATTTCAGAATTGCACCTTGCAATGCGGAGAAATTACTGTTTGTGCATTTACAATATTCATTGATTTTTGCCATTGAAAAACGTCCAGAAATGATTGAAGCTACTGACTGAATGAAAGGAGCTGGCATCTCACTCTCTTTGAATCTTCTTTACCATGCTAAGAGGAGCAGGAAAAAGCAAAAAATTTCAGAATTGCACCTTGCAATGCGGAGAAATTACTGTTTGTGCATTTACAATATTCATTGATTTTTGCCATTGAAAAACATCATGTTATTCATATACCAGAAATGATTGAAGCTACTGACTGAATGAAAGGAGCTGGCATCTCACTCTCTTTGAATCTTCTTTATCATGCTAAGAGGAGCAGGAAAAAGCAAAAAATTTCAGAATTGCACCTTGCAATGCGGAGAAATTACTGTTTGTGCATTTACAATATTCATTGATTTTTGCCATTGAAAAACGTCCAGAAGTGATTGAAGCTACTGACTGAATGAAAGGAGCTGGCATCTCACTCTCTTTGAATCTTCTTTATCATGCTAAGAGGAGCAGGAAAAAGCAAAAAAATTCAGAATTGCACCTTGCAATGCGGAGAAATTACTGTTTGTGCATTTACAATATTCATTGATTTTTGCCATTGAAAAACGTCCAGAAATGATTGAAGCTACTGACTGAATGAAAGGAGCTGGCATCTCACTCTCTTTGAATCTTCTTTACCATGCTAAGAGGAGCAGGAAAAAGCAAAAAATTTCAGAATTGCACCTTGCAATGCGGAGAAATTACTGTTTGTGCAGTTACAATATTCATTGATTTTTGCCATTGAAAAACATCATGTTATTCATATACCAGAAATGATTGAAGCTACTGACTGAATGAAAGGAGCTGGCATCTCACTCTCTTTGAATCTTCTTTATCATGCTAAGAGGAGCAGGAAAAAGCAAAAAATTTCAGAATTGCACCTTGCAATGCGGAGAAATTACTGTTTGTGCATTTACAATATTCATTGATTTTTGCCATTGAAAAACGTCCAGAAATGATTGAAGCTACTGACTGAATGAAAGGAGCTGGCATCTCACTCTCTTTGAATCTTCTTTATCATGCTAAGAGGAGCAGGAAAAAGCAAAAAATTTCAGAATTGCACCTTGCAATGCGGAGAAATTACTGTTTGTGCATTTACAATATTCATTGATTTTTGCCATTGAAAAACGTCCAGAAATGATTGAAGCTACTGACTGAATGAAAGGAGCTGGCATGTAACTCTCTTTGAGTCTTCTTTATCATGCTAAGAGGAGCAGGAAAAAGCAAAAAATTTCAGAATTGCACCTTGCAATGCGGAGAAATTACTCTTTGTGCATTTACAATATTCATTGATTTTTGCCATTGAAAAACATCATGTTATTC
Organism: Phyllobates terribilis; assembly: GCF_046119375.1. Lineage (NCBI taxonomy): Eukaryota > Metazoa > Chordata > Amphibia > Anura > Dendrobatidae > Phyllobates > Phyllobates terribilis. The sequence goes on along the minus strand of NW_027364127.1, from coordinate 43,606 downwards.
ATTTACCAGAAATGTTTGAAGCTACTGACTGAATGAAAGAAGCTGGCATCTCACTATCTTTGAATCTTCTTTATCATGCTAAGAGGAGCAGGAAAAAGCAAAAAATTTCAGAATTCCACCTTACAATGCGGAGAAATTACTGTTTGTGCATATACAATATTCATTGATTTTTGCCATTGAAAAACGTCCAGAAATGTTTGAAGCTACTGACTGAATGAAAGGAGCTGGCATCTCACTCTATTTGAATATTCTTTATCATGCTAGGATTAGCAGGAAAAAGCAAAAAATTTCAGAATTGCACCTTGCAATGTGGAGATATTACTGTTTGTGCATTTACAATATTCATTGATTTTTGCCATTGAAAAACGTCCAGAAATGTTTATACCAGAAATGTTTGAAGCTACTGACTGAATGAAAGGAGCTGGCATCTCACTCTCTTTGAATCTTCTTTATCATGCTAAGAGGAGCAGGAAAAAGCAAAAAAATTCAGAATTGCACCTTGCAATGCGGAGAAATTACTGTTTGTGCATTTACAATATTCATTGATTTTTGCCATTGAAAAATGTCCAGAAATGATTGAAGCTACTGACTGAATGAAAGGAGCTGGCATCTCACTCTCTTTGAATCTTCTTTATCATGCTAAGAGGAGCAGGAAAAAGCAAAAAATTTCAGAATTGCACCTTGCAATGCGGAGAAATTACTGTTTGTGCATTTACAATATTCATTGATTTTTGCCATTGAAAAACGTCCAGAAATGATTGAAGCTACTGACTGAATGAAAGGAGCTGGCATCTCACTCTCTTTGAATCTTCTTTATCATGCTAAGAGGAGCAGGAAAAAGCAAAAAATTTCAGAATTGCACCTTGCAATGTGGAGAAATTACTGTTTGTGCATTTACAATATTCATTGATTTTTGCCATTGAAAAACATCATGTTATTCATACCCAGAAATGATTGAAGCTACTGACCGAATGAAAGGAGCTGGCATCTCACTCTCTTTGAATCTTCTTTATCATGCTAAGAGGAGCAGGAAAAAGCAAAACATTTCAGAATTGCACCTTGCAATGCGGAGAAATTACTGTTTGTGCATTTACAATATTCATTGATTATTGCCATTGAAAAACGTCCAGAAATGATTGAAGCTACTGACTGAATGAAAGGAGCTGGCATCTCAATCTCTTTGAATCTTCTTTATCATGCTAAGAGGAGCAGGAAAAAGCAAAAAATTTCAGAATTGCACCTTGCAATGCGGAGAAATTACTGTTTGTGCATTTACAATATTCATTGATTTTTGCCATTGAAAAACATCATGTTATTCATATACCAGAAATGATTGAAGCTACTGACTGAATGAAAGGAGCTGGCATCTCACTCTCTTTGAATCTTCTTTATCATGCTAAGAGGAGCAGGAAAAAGCAAAAAATTTCAGAATTGCACCTTGCAATGCGGAGAAATTACTGTTTGTGCATTTACAATATTCATTGATTATTGCCATTGAAAAACGTCCAGAAATGATTGAAGCTACTGACTGAATGAAAGGAGCTGGCATCTCAATCTCTTTGAATCTTCTTTATCATGCTAAGAGGAGCAGGAAAAAGCAAAAAATTTCAGAATTGCACCTTGCAATGCGGAGAAATTACTGTTTGTGCATTTACAATATTCATTGATTTTTGCCATTGAAAAACGTCCAGAAATGATTGAAGCTACTGACTGAATGAAAGGAGCTGGCATCTCACTCTCTTTGAATCTTCTTTACCATGCTAAGAGGAGCAGGAAAAAGCAAAAAATTTCAGAATTGCACCTTGCAATGCGGAGAAATTACTGTTTGTGCAGTTACAATATTCATTGATTTTGCCATTGAAAAACATCATGTTATTCATATACCAGAAATGATTGAAGCTACTGACTGAATGAAAGGAGCTGGCATCTCACTCTCTTTGAATCTTCTTTATCATGCTAAGAGGAGCAGGAAAAAGCAAAAAATTTCAGAATTGCACCTTGCAATGCGGAGAAATTACTGTTTGTGCATTTACAATATTCATTGATTTTTGCCATTGAAAAACGTCCAGAAATGATTGAAGCTACTGACTGAATGAAAGGAGCTGGCATCTCACTCTCTTTGAATCTTCTTTATCATGCTAAGAGGAGCAGGAAAAAGCAAAAAATTTCAGAATTGCACCTTGCAATGCGGAGAAATTACTGTTTGTGCATTTACAATATTCATTGATTTTTGCCATTGAAAAACGTCCAGAAATGATTGAAGCTACTGACTGAATGAAAGGAGCTGGCATGTAACTCTCTTTGAGTCTTCTTTATCATGCTAAGAGGAGCAGGAAAAAGCAAAAAATTTCAGAATTGCACCTTGCAATGCGGAGAAATTACTCTTTGTGCATTTACAATATTCATTGATTTTTGCCATTGAAAAACATCATGTTATTCATTTACCAGAAATGTTTGAAGCTACTGACTGAATGAAAGAAGCTGGCATCTCACTATCTTTGAATCTTCTTTATCATGCTAAGAGGAGCAGGAAAAAGCAAAAAATTTCAGAATTCCACCTTACAATGCGGAGAAATTACTGTTTGTGCATATACAATATTCATTGATTTTTGCCATTGAAAAACGTCCAGAAAAGATTGAAGCTACTGACTGAATGAAAGGAGCTGGCATCTCACTCTCTTTGAATCTTCTTTATCATGCTAAGAGGAGCAGGAAAAAGCAAAAAATTTCAGAATTGCACCTTGCAATGCGGAGAAATTACTGTTTGTGCATTTACAATATTCATTGATTTTTGCCATTGAAAAACATCATGTTATTCATATACCAGAAATGTTTGAAGCTACTGACTGAATGAAAGGAGCTGGCATCTCACTCTCTTTGAATCTTCTTTATCATGCTAAGAGGAGCAGGAAAAAGCAAAAAATTTCAGAATTGCACCTTGCAATGCGGAGAAATTACTGTTTGTGCATTTACAATATTCATTGATTTTTGCCATTGAAAAACGTCCAGAAATGATTGAAGCTACTGACTGAATGAAAGGAGCTGGCATCTCACTCTCTTTGAATCTTCTTTATCATGCTAAGAGGAGCAGGAAAAAGCAAAAAAATTCAGAATTGCACCTTGCAATGCGGAGAAATTACTGTTTGTGCATTTACAATATTCATTGATTTTTGCCATTGAAAAACATCATGTTATTCATATACCAGAAATGATTGAAGCTACTGACTGAATGAAAGGAGCGGGCATCTCACTCTCTTTGAATCTTCTTTATCATGCTAAGAGGAGCAGGAAAAAGCAAAAAATTTCAGAATTGCACCTTGCAATGCGGAGAAATTACTGTTTGTGCATTTACAATATTCATTGATTTTTGCCATTGAAAAACGTCCAGAAATGATTGAAGCTACTGACTGAATGAAAGGAGCTGGCATCTCACTCTCTTTGAATCTTCTTTTTCATGCTAGGATTAGCAGGAAAAAGCAAAAAATTTCAGAATTGCACCTTGCAATGTGGAGATATTACTGTTTGTGCATTTACAATATTCATTGATTTTTGCCATTGAAAAACGTCCAGAAATGTTTGAAGCTACTGACTGAATGAAAGGAGCTGGCATCTCACTCTCTTTGAATCTTCTTTATCATGCTAGGATTAGCAGGAAAAAGCAAAAAATTTCAGAATTGCACCTTGCAATGTGGAGATATTACTGTTTGTGCATTTACAATATTCATTGATTTTTGCCATTGAAAAACGTACAGAAATGTTTGAAGCTACTGACTGAATGAAAGGAGCTGGCATCTCACTCTCTTTGAATCTTCTTTATCATGCTAGGAGTAGCAGGAAAAAGCAAAAAATTTCAGAATTGCACCTTGCAATGTGGAGATATTACTGTTTGTGCATTTACAATATTCATTGATTTTTGCCATTGAAAAACGTCCAGAAATGTTTGAAGCTACTGACTGAATGAAAGGAGCTGGCATCTCACTCTCTTTGAATCTTCTTTATCATGCTAGGATTAGCAGGAAAAAGCAAAAAATTTCAGAATTGCACCTTGCAATGTGGAGATATTACTGTTTGTGCATTTACAATATTCATTGATTTTTGCCATTAAAAAACATCATGTTATTCATATAGCAGAAATGTTTGAGGCTACTGACTGAATGAAAGGACCTGGCATCTCACTCTCTTTGAATCTTCTTTATCATGCTAGGATTAGCAGGAAAAAGCAAAAAATTTCAGAATTGCACCTTGCAATGTGGAGATATTACTGTTTGTGCATTTACAATATTCATTGATTTTTGCCATTGAAAAACGTACAGAAATGTTTGAAGCTACTGACTGAATGAAAGGAGCTGGCATCTCACTCTCTTTGAATCTTCTTTATCATGCTAGGAGTAGCAGGAAAAAGCAAAAAATTTCAGAATTGCACCTTGCAATGTGGAGATATTACTGTTTGTGCATTTACAATATTCATTGATTTTTGCCATTGAAAAACGTCCAGAAATGTTTGAAGCTACTGACTGAATGAAAGGAGCTGGCATCTCACTCTCTTTGAATCTTCTTTATCATGCTAGGATTAGCAGGAAAAAGCAAAAAATTTCAGAATTGCACCTTGCAATGTGGAGATATTACTGTTTGTGCATTTACAATATTCATTGATTTTTGCCATTGAAAAACGTCCAGAAATGTTTATACCAGAAATGTTTGAAGTTACTGACTGAATGAAAGGAGCTGGCATCTCACTCTCTTTGAATCTTCTTTATCATGCTAAGAGGAGCAGGAAAAAGCAAAAAAATTCAGAATTGCACCTTGCAATGCGGAGAAATTACTGTTTGTGCATTTTCAATATTCATTGATTTTTGCCATTGAAAAACGTCCAGAAATGATTGAAGCTACTGACTGAATGAAAGGAGCTGGCATCTCACTCTCTTTGAATCTTCTTTATCATGCTAAGAGGAGCAGGAAAAAGCAAAAAATTTCAGAATTGCACGTTGCAGTGCGGAGAAATTACTGTTTGTGCATTTACAATATTCATTGATTTTTGCCATTGAAAAACGTCCAGAAATGATTGAAGCTACTGACTGAATGAAAGGAGCTGGCATCTCACTCTCTTTGAATCTTCTTTATCATGCTAAGAGGAGCAGGAAAAAGCAAAAAATTTCAGAATTGCACTTTGCAATGTGGAGAAATTACTGTTTGTGCATTTACAATATTCATTGATTTTTGCCATTGAAAAACATCATGTTATTCATACCCAGAAATGATTGAAGCTACTGACTGAATGAAAGGAGCTGGCATCTCACTCTCTTTGAATCTTCTTTATCATGCTAAGAGGAGCAGGAAAAAGCAAAAAATTTCAGAATTGCACCTTGCAATGCGGAGAAATTACTGTTTGTGCATTTACAATATTCATTGATTTTTGCCATTGAAAAACGTCCAGAAATGATTGAAGCTACTGACTGAATGAAAGGAGCTGGCATCTCACTCTCTTTGAATCTTCTTTACCATGCTAAGAGGAGCAGGAAAAAGCAAAAAATTTCAGAATTGCACCTTGCAATGCGGAGAAATTACTGTTTGTGCATTTACAATATTCATTGATTTTTGCCATTGAAAAACATCATGTTATTCATATACCAGAAATGATTGAAGCTACTGACTGAATGAAAGGAGCTGGCATCTCACTCTCTTTGAATCTTCTTTATCATGCTAAGAGGAGCAGGAAAAAGCAAAAAATTTCAGAATTGCACCTTGCAATGCGGAGAAATTACTGTTTGTGCATTTACAATATTCATTGATTTTTGCCATTGAAAAACGTCCAGAAAAGATTGAAGCTACTGACTGAATGAAAGGAGCTGGCATCTCACTCTCTTTGAATCTTCTTTATCATGCTAAGAGGAGCAGGAAAAAGCAAAAAATTTCAGAATTGCACCTTGCAATGCGGAGAAATTACTGTTTGTGCATTTACAATATTCATTGATTTTTGCCATTGAAAAACATCATGTTATTCATATACCAGAAATGTTTGAAGCTACTGACTGAATGAAAGGAGCTGGCATCTCACTCTCTTTGAATCTTCTTTATCATGCTAAGAGGAGCAGGAAAAAGCAAAAAATTTCAGAATTGCACCTTGCAATGCGGAGAAATTACTGTTTGTGCATTTACAATATTCATTGATTTTTGCCATTGAAAAACGTCCAGAAATGATTGAAGCTACTGACTGAATGAAAGGAGCTGGCATCTCACTCTCTTTGAATCTTCTTTATCATGCTAAGAGGAGCAGGAAAAAGCAAAAAAATTCAGAATTGCACCTTGCAATGCGGAGAAATTACTGTTTGTGCATTTACAATATTCATTGATTTTTGCCATTGAAAAACATCATGTTATTCATATACCAGAAATGATTGAAGCTACTGACTGAATGAAAGGAGCGGGCATCTCATTCTCTTTGAATCTTCTTTTTCATGCTAAGAGGAGCAGGAAAAAGCAAAAAATTTCAGAATTGCACCTTGCAATGCGGAGAAATTACTGTTTGTGCATTTACAATATTCATTGATTTTTGCCATTGAAAAACGTCCAGAAATGATTGAAGCTACTGACTGAATGAAAGGAGCTGGCATCTCACTCTCTTTGAATCTTCTTTATCATGCTAAGAGGAGCAGGAAAAAGCAAAAAATTTCAGAATTGCACCTTGCAATGCGGAGAAATTACTGCTTGTGCATTTACAATATTAATTGATTTTTGCCATTGAAAAACGTCCAGAAATGATTGAAGCTACTGACTGAATGAAAGGAGCTGGCATCTCACTCTCTTTGAATCTTTATCATGCTAAGAGGAGCAGGAAAAAGCAAAAAATTTCAGAATTGCACCTTGCAATGCGGAGAAATTACTGTTTGTGCATTTACAATATTCATAGATTTTTGCCATTGAAAAACGTCCAGAAATGTTTGAAGCTACTGACTGAATGAAAGGAGCTGGCATCTCACTCTCTTTGAATCTTCTTTATCATGCTAGGATTAGCAGGAAAAAGCAAAAAATTTCAGAATTGCACCTTGCAATGTGGAGATATTACTGTTTGTGCATTTACAATATTCATTGATTTTTGCCATTGAAAAACGTCCAGAAATGTTTGAAGCTACTGACTGAATGAAAGGAGCTGGCATCTCACTCTCTTTGAATCTTCTTTATCATGCTAGGAGTAGCAGGAAAAAGCAAAAAATTTCAGAATTGCACCTTGCAATGTGGAGATATTACTGTTTGTGCATTTACAATATTCATTGATTTTTGCCATTGAAAAACGTCAAGAAATGTTTGAAGCTACTGACTGAATGAAAGGAGCTGGCATCTCACTCTCTTTGAATCTTCTTTATCATGCTAGGATTAGCAGGAAAAAGCAAAAAATTTCAGAATTGCACCTTGCAATATGGAGATATTACTGTTTGTGCATTTACAATATTCATTGATTTTTGCCATTGAAAAACATCATGTTATTCATATACCAGAAATGTTTGAAGCTACTGACTGAATGAAAGGAGCTGGCATCTCATTCTCTTTGAATCTTCTTTATCATGCTAGGATTAGCAGGAAAAAGCAAAAAATTTCAGAATTGAACCTTGCAATGTGGAGATATTACTGTTTGTGCATTTACAATATTCATTGATTTTTGCCATTGAAAAACGACCAGAAATGTTTGAAGCTACTGACTGAATGAAAGGAGCTGGCATCTCACTCTATTTGAATCTTCTTTACCATGCTAGGATTAGCAGGAAAAAGCAAAAAATTTCAGAATTGCACCTTGCAATGTGGAGATATTACTGTTTGTGCATTTACAATATTCATTGATTTTTGCCATTGAAAAACGTCCAGAAATGTTTATACCAGAAATGTTTGAAGCTACTGACTGAATGAAAGGAGCTGGCATCTCACTCTCTTTGAATCTTCTTTATCATGCTAAGAGGAGCAGGAAAAAGCAAAGAATTTCAGAATTGCACCTTGCAATGCGGAGAAATTACTGTTTGTGCATTTACAATATTCATTGATTTTTGCCATTGAAAAACGTCCAGAAATGACTGAAGCTACTGACTGAATGAAAGGAGCTGGCATCTCACTCTCTTTGAATCTTCTTTATCATGCTAAGAGGAGCAGGAAAAAGCAAAAAATTTCAGAATTGCACCTTGCAATGCGGAGAAATTACTGTTTGTGCATTTACAATATTCATTGATTTTTGCCATTGAAAAACGTCCAGAAATGATTGAAGCTACTGACTGAATGAAAAGAGCTGGCATCTCACTCTCTTTGAATCTTCTTTATCATGCTAAGAGGAGCAGGAAAAAGCAAAAAATTTCAGAATTGCACCTTGCAATGCGGAGAAATTACTGTTTGTGCATTTACAATATTCATTGATTTTTGCCATTGAAAAACATCATGTTATTCATATACCAGAAATGATTGAAGCTACTGACTGAATGAAAGGAGCTGGCATCTCACTCTCTTTGAATCTTCTTTATCATGCTAAGAGGAGCAGGAAAAAGCAAAAAAATTCAGAATTGCACCTTGCAATGCGGAGAAATTACTGTTTGTGCATTTACAATATTCATTGATTTTTGCCATTGAAAAACGTCCAGAAATGATTGAAGCTACTGACTGAATGAAAGGAGCTGGCATCTCACTCTCTTTGAATCTTCTTTATCATGCTAAGAGGAGCAGGAAAAAGCAAAAAATTTCAGAATTGCACCTTGCAATGTGGAGATATTACTGTTTGTGCATTTACAATATTCATTGATTTTTGCCATTGAAAAACGTCCAGAAATGTTTATACCAGAAATGTTTGAAGCTACTGACTGAATGAAAGGAGCTGGCATCTCACTCTCTTTGAATCTTCTTTATCATGCTAAGAGGAGCAGGAAAAAGCAAAAAATTTCAGAATTGCACCTTGCAATGCGGAGAAATTACTGTTTGTGCATTTACAATATTCATTGATTTTTGCCATTGAAAAACGTCCAGAAATGACTGAAGCTACTGACTGAATGAAAGGAGCTGGCATCTCACTCTCTGAATCTTCTTTATCATGCTAAGAGGAGCAGGAAAAAGCAAAAAATTTCAGAATTGCACCTTGCAATGCGGAGAAATTACTGTTTGTGCATTTACAATATTCATTGATTTTTGCCATTGAAAAACATCCAGAAATGATTGAAGCTACTGACTGAATGAAAGGAGCTGGCATCTCACTCTCTTTGAATCTTCTTTATCATGCTAAGAGGAGCAGGAAAAAGCAAAAAATTTCAGAATTGCACCTTGCAATGCAGAGAAATTACTGTTTGTGCATTTACAATATTCATTGATTTTTGCCATTGAAAAACATCATGTTATTCATATACCAGAAATGATTGAAGCTACTGACTGAATGAAAGGAGCTGGCATCTCATTCTCTTTGAATCTTCTTTATCATGCTAAGAGGAGCAGGAAAAAGCAAAAAATTTCAGAATTGCACCTTGCAATGCGGAGAAATTACTGTTTGTGCATTTACAATATTCATTGATTTTTGCCATTGAAAAACGTCCAGAAATGATTGAAGCTACTGACTGAATGAAAGGAGCTGGCATCTCACTCTCTTTGAATCTTCTTTATCATGCTAAGAGGAGCAGGAAAAAGCAAAAAATTTCAGAATTGCAATTTGCAATGCGGAGAAATTACTGTTTGTGCATTTACAATATTCATTGATTTTTGCCATTGAAAAACGTCCAGAAATGATTGAAGCTACTGACTGAATGAAAGGAGCTGGCATCTCACTCTCTTTGAATCTTCTTTATCATGCTAAGAGGAGCAGGAAAAAGCAAAAAATTTCAGAATTGCACCTTGCAATGCGGAGAAATTACTGTTTGTGCATTTACAATATTCATTGATTTTTGCCATTGAAAAACGTCCAGAAATGATTGAAGCTACTGACTGAATGAAAGGAGCTGGCATCTCACTCTCTTTGAATCTTCTTTATCATGCTAAGAGGAGCAGGAAAAAGCAAAAAATTTCAGAATTGCACCTTGCAATGCGGAGAAATTACTGTTTGTGCATTTACAATATTCATTGATTTTTGCCATTGAAAAACATCATGTTATTCATATACCAGAAATGATTGAAGCTACTGACTGAATGAAAGGAGCTGGCATCTCACTCTCTTTGAATCTTCTTTATCATGCTAAGAGGAGCAGGAAAAAGCAAAAAATTTCAGAATTGCACCTTGCAATGCGGAGAAATTACTGTTTGTGCATTTACAATATTCATTGATTTTTGCCATTGAAAAACGTCCAGAAATGATTGAAGCTACTGACTGAATGAAAGGAGCTGGCATCTCACTCTCTTTGAATCTTCTTTATCATGCTAAGAGGAGCAGGAAAAAGCAAAAAATTTCAGAATTGCACCTTGCAATGCGGAGAAATTACTGTTTGTGCATTTACAATATTCATTGATTTTTGCCATTGAAAAACGTCCAGAAATGATTGAAGCTACTGACTGAATGAAAGGAGCTGGCATCTCACTCTCTTTGAATCTTCTTTATCATGCTAGGATTAGCAGGAAAAAGCAAAAAATTTCAGAATTGCACCTTGCAATGTGGAGATATTACTGTTTGTGCATTTACAATATTCATTGAATTTTGCCATTGAAAAACGTCCAGAAATGTTTGAAGCTACTGACTGAATGAAAGGAGCTGGCATCTCACTCTATTTGAATCTTCTTTATCATGCTAGGATTAGCAGGAAAAAGCAAAAAATTTCAGAATTGCACCTTGCAATGTGGAGATATTACTGTTTGTGCATTTACAATATTCATTGATTTTTGCCATTGAAAAATGTCCAGAAATGTTTATACCAGAAATGTTTGAAGCTACTGACTGAATGAAAGGAGCTGGCATCTCACTCTCTTTGAATCTTCTTTATCATGCTAAGAGGAGCAGGAAAAAGCAAAAAATTTCAGAATTGCACCTTGCAATGCGGAGAAATTACTGTTTGTGCATTTACAATATTCATTGATTTTTGCCATTGAAAAACGTCCAGAAATGACTGAAGCTACTGACTGAATGAAAGGAGCTGGCATCTCACTCTCTTTGAATCTTCTTTATCATGCTAAGAGGAGCAGGAAAAAGCAAAAAATTTCAGAATTGCACCTTGCAATGCGGAGAAATTACTGTTTGTGCATTTACAATATTCATTGATTTTTGCCATTGAAAAACGTCCAGAAATGATTGAAGCTACTGACTGAATGAAAGGAGCTGGCATCTCACTCTCTTTGAATCTTCTTTATCATGCTAAGAGGAGCAGGAAAAAGCAAAAAATTTCAGAATTGCACCTTGCAATGCGGAGAAATTACTGTTTGTGCATTTACAATATTCATTGATTTTTGCCATTGAAAAACATCATGTTATTCATATACCAGAAATGTTTGAAGCTACTGACTGAATGAAAGGAGCTGGCATCTCACTCTCTTTGAATCTTCTTTATCATGCTAAGAGGAGCAGGAAAAAGCAAAAAATTTCAGAATTGCACCTTGCAATGCGGAGAAATTACTGTTTGTGCATTTACAATATTCATTGATTTTTGCCATTGAAAAACATCATGTTATTCATATACCAGAAATGATTGAAGCTACTGACTGAATGAAAGGAACTGGCATCTCACTCTCTTTGAATCTTCTTTATCATGCTAAGAGGATCAGGAAAAAGCAAAAAAATTCAGAACTGCACCTTGCAATGCGGAGAAATTACTGTTTGTGCATTTACAATATTCATTGATTTTTGCCATTGAAAAACGTCCAGAAATGATTGAAGCTACTGACTGAATGAAAGGAGCTGGCATCTCACTCTCTTAGAATCTTCTTTATCATGCTAAGAGGAGCAGGAAAAAGCAAAAAATTTCAGAATTGCACCTTGCAATGCGGAGAAATTACTGTTTGTGCATTTACAATATTCATTGATTTTTGCCATTGAAAAACGTCCAGAAATGATTGAAGCTACTGACTGAATGAAAGGAGCTGGCATCTCACTCTCTTTGAATCTTCTTTATCATGCTAAGAGGAGCAGGAAAAAGCAAAAAATTTCAGAATTGCACCTTGCAATGCGGAGAAATTACTGTTTGTGCATTTACAATATTCATTGATTTTTGCCATTGAAAAACATCATGTTATTCATATACCAGAAATGATTGAAGCTACTGACTGAATGAAAGGAGCTTGCATCTCACTCTCTTTGAATCTTCTTTATCATGCTAAGAGGAGCAGGAAAAAGCAAAAAATTTCAGAATTGCACCTTGCAATGCGGAGAAATTACTGTTTGTGCAGTTACAATATTCATTGATTTTTGCCATTGAAAAACGTCCAGAAATGATTGAAGCTACTGACTGAATGAAAGGAGCTGGCATCTCACTCTCTTTGAATCTTCTTTATCATGCTAAGAGGAGCAGGAAAAAGCAAAAAATTTCAGAATTGCACCTTGCAATGCGGAGAAATTACTGTTTGTGCATTTACAATATTCATTGATTTTTGCCATTGAAAAACGTCCAGAAATGATTGAAGCTACTGACTGAATGAAAGGAGCTGGCATCTCACTCTCTTTGAATCTTCTTTATCATGCTAAGAGGAGCAGGAAAAAGCAAAAAATTTCAGAATTGCACCTTGCAATGCGGAGAAATTACTGTTTGTGCATTTACAATATTCATTGATTTTTGCCATTGAAAAACATCATGTTATTCATATACCAGAAATGATTGAAGCTACTGACTGAATGAAAGGAGCTGGCATCTCACTCTCTTTGAATCTTCTTTATCATGCTAAGAGGAGCAGGAAAAAGCAAAAAAATTCAGAACTGCACCTTGCAATGCGGAGAAATTACTGTTTGTGCATTTACAATATTCATTGATTTTTGCCATTGAAAAACGTCCAGAAATGATTGAAGCTACTGACTGAATGAAAGGAGCTGGCATCTCACTCTCTTAGAATCTTCTTTATCATGCTAAGAGGAGCAGGAAAAAGCAAAAAATTTCAGAATTGCACCTTGCAATGCGGAGAAATTACTGTTTGTGCATTTACAATATTCATTGATTTTTGCCATTGAAAAACGTCCAGAAATGATTGAAGCTACTGACTGAATGAAAGGAGCTGGCATCTCACTCTCTTTGAATCTTCTTTATCATGCTAAGAGGAGCAGGAAAAAGCAAAAAATTTCAGAATTGCACCTTGCAATGCGGAGAAATTACTGTTTGTGCATTTACAATATTCATTGATTTTTGCCATTGAAAAACATCATGTTATTCATATACCAGAAATGATTGAAGCTACTGACTGAATGAAAGGAGCTTGCATCTCACTCTCTTTGAATCTTCTTTATCATGCTAAGAGGAGCAGGAAAAAGCAAAAAATTTCAGAATTGCACCTTGCAATGCGGAGAAATTACTGTTTGTGCAGTTACAATATTCATTGATTTTTGCCATTGAAAAACGTCCAGAAATGATTGAAGCTACTGACTGAATGAAAGGAGCTGGCATCTCACTCTCTTTGAATCTTCTTTATCATGCTAAGAGGAGCAGGAAAAAGCAAAAAATTTCAGAATTGCACCTTGCAATGCGGAGAAATTACTGTTTGTGCATTTACAATATTCATTGATTTTTGCCATTGAAAAACGTCCAGAAATGATTGAAGCTACTGACTGAATGAAAGGAGCTGGCATCTCACTCTCTTTGAATCTTCTTTATCATGCTAAGAGGAGCAGGAAAAAGCAAAAAATTTCAGAATTGCACCTTGCAATGCGGAGAAATTACTGTTTGTGCATTTACAATATTCATTGATTTTTGCCATTGAAAAACATCATGTTATTCATATACCAGAAATGATTGAAGCTACTGACTGAATGAAAGGAGCTGGCATCTCACTCTCTTTGAATCTTCTTTATCATGCTAAGAGGAGCAGGAAAAAGCAAAAAATTTCAGAATTGCACCTTGCAATGCGGAGAAATTACTGTTTGTGCATTTACAATATTCATTGATTTTTGCCATTGAAAAACGTCCAGAAATGATTGAAGCTACTGACTGAATGAAAGGAGCTGGCATCTCACTCTCTTTGAATCTTCTTTATCATGCTAAGAGGAGCAGGAAAAAGCAAAAAATTTCAGAATTGCACCTTGCAATGCGGAGAAATTACTGTTTGTGCATTTACAATATTCATTGATTTTTGCCATTGAAAAACGTCCAGAAATGATTGAAGCTACTGACTGAATGAAAGGAGCTGGCATCTCACTCTCTTTGAATCTTCTTTATCATGCTAGGATTAGCAGGAAAAAGCAAAAAATTTCAGAATTGCACCTTGCAATGTGGAGATATTACTGTTTGTGCATTTACAATATTCATTGAATTTTGCCATTGAAAAACGTCCAGAAATGTTTGAAGCTACTGACTGAATGAAAGGAGCTGGCATCTCACTCTATTTGAATCTTCTTTATCATGCTAGGATTAGCAGGAAAAAGCAAAAAATTTAAGAATTGCACCTTGCAATGTGGAGATATTACTGTTTGTGCATTTACAATATTCATTGATTTTTGCCATTGAAAAACGTCCAGAAATGTTTATACCAGAAATGTTTGAAGCTACTGACTGAATGAAAGGAGCTGGCATCTCACTCTCTTTGAATCTTCTTTATCATGCTAAGAGGAGCAGGAAAAAGCAAAAAATTTCAGAATTGCACCTTGCAATGCGGAGAAATTACTGTTTGTGCATTTACAATATTCATTGATTTTTGCCATTGAAAAACGTCCAGAAATGACTGAAGCTACTGACTGAATGAAAGGAGCTGGCATCTCACTCTCTTTGAATCTTCTTTATCATGCTAAGAGGAGCAGGAAAAAGCAAAAAATTTCAGAATTGCACCTTGCAATGCGGAGAAATTACTGTTTGTGCATTTACAATATTCATTGATTTTTGCCATTGAAAAACGTCCAGAAATGATTGAAGCTACTGACTGAATGAAAGGAGCTGGCATCTCACTCTCTTTGAATCTTCTTTATCATGCTAAGAGGAGCAGGAAAAAGCAAAAAATTTCAGAATTGCACCTTGCAATGCGGAGAAATTACTGTTTGTGCATTTACAATATTCATTGATTTTTGCCATTGAAAAACATCATGTTATTCATATACCAGAAATGTTTGAAGCTACTGACTGAATGAAAGGAGCTGGCATCTCACTCTCTTTGAATCTTCTTTATCATGCTAAGAGGAGCAGGAAAAAGCAAAAAATTTCAGAATTGCACCTTGCAATGCGGAGAAATTACTGTTTGTGCATTTACAATATTCATTGATTTTTGCCATTGAAAAACATCATGTTATTCATATACCAGAAATGATTGAAGCTACTGACTGAATGAAAGGAACTGGCATCTCACTCTCTTTGAATCTTCTTTATCATGCTAAGAGGATCAGGAAAAAGCAAAAAAATTCAGAACTGCACCTTGCAATGCGGAGAAATTACTGTTTGTGCATTTACAATATTCATTGATTTTTGCCATTGAAAAACGTCCAGAAATGATTGAAGCTACTGACTGAATGAAAGGAGCTGGCATCTCACTCTCTTAGAATCTTCTTTATCATGCTAAGAGGAGCAGGAAAAAGCAAAAAATTTCAGAATTGCACCTTGCAATGCGGAGAAATTACTGTTTGTGCATTTACAATATTCATTGATTTTTGCCATTGAAAAACGTCCAGAAATGATTGAAGCTACTGACTGAATGAAAGGAGCTGGCATCTCACTCTCTTTGAATCTTCTTTATCATGCTAAGAGGAGCAGGAAAAAGCAAAAAATTTCAGAATTGCACCTTGCAATGCGGAGAAATTACTGTTTGTGCATTTACAATATTCATTGATTTTTGCCATTGAAAAACATCATGTTATTCATATACCAGAAATGATTGAAGCTACTGACTGAATGAAAGGAGCTGGCATCTCACTCTCTTTGAATCTTCTTTATCATGCTAAGAGGAGCAGGAAAAAGCAAAAAATTTCAGAATTGCACCTTGCAATGCGGAGAAATTACTGTTTGTGCAGTTACAATATTCATTGATTTTTGCCATTGAAAAACGTCCAGAAATGATTGAAGCTACTGACTGAATGAAAGGAGCTGGCATCTCACTCTCTTTGAATCTTCTTTATCATGCTAAGAGGAGCAGGAAAAAGCAAAAAATTTCAGAATTGCACCTTGCAATGCGGAGAAATTACTGTTTGTGCATTTACAATATTCATTGATTTTTGCCATTGAAAAACGTCCAGAAATGATTGAAGCTACTGACTGAATGAAAGGAGCTGGCATCTCACTCTCTTTGAATCTTCTTTATCATGCTAGGATTAGCAGGAAAAAGCAAAAAATTTCAGAATTGCACCTTGCAATGTGGAGATATTACTGTTTGTGCATTTACAATATTCATTGAATTTTGCCATTGAAAAACGTCCAGAAATGTTTGAAGCTACTGACTGAATGAAAGGAGCTGGCATCTCACTCTATTTGAATCTTCTTTATCATGCTAGGATTAGCAGGAAAAAGCAAAAAATTTCAGAATTGCACCTTGCAATGTGGAGATATTACTGTTTGTGCATTTACAATATTCATTGATTTTTGCCATTGAAAAACGTCCAGAAATGTTTATACCAGAAATGTTTGAAGCTACTGACTGAATGAAAGGAGCTGGCATCTCACTCTCTTTGAATCTTCTTTATCATGCTAAGAGGAGCAGGAAAAAGCAAAAAATTTCAGAATTGCACGTTGCAATGCGGAGAAATTACTGTTTGTGCATTTACAATATTCATTGATTTTTGCCATTGAAAAACGTCCAGAAATGACTGAAGCTACTGACTGAATGAAAGGAGCTGGCATCTCACTCTCTTTGAATCTTCTTTATCATGCTAAGAGGAGCAGGAAAAAGCAAAAAATTTCAGAATTGCACCTTGCAATGCGGAGAAATTACTGTTTGTGCATTTACAATATTCATTGATTTTTGCCATTGAAAAACATCCAGAAATGATTGAAGCTACTGACTGAATGAAAGGAGCTGGCATCTCACGCTCTTTGAATCTTCTTTATCATGCTAAGAGGAGCAGGAAAAAGCAAAAAATTTCAGAATTGCACCTTGCAATGCGGAGAAATTACTGTTTGTGCATTTACAATATTCATTGATTTTTGCCATTGAAAAACATCATGTTATTCATATACCAGAAATGATTGAAGCTACTGACTGAATGAAAGGAGCTGGCATCTCACTCTCTTTGAATCTTCTTTATCATGCTAAGAGGAGCAGGAAAAAGCAAAAAATTTCAGAATTGCACCTTGCAATGCGGAGAAATTACTGTTTGTGCATTTACAATATTCATTGATTTTTGCCATTGAAAAACGTCCAGAAATGATTGAAGCTACTGACTGAAAGAAAGGAGCTGGCATCTCACTCTCTTTGAATCTTCTTTATCATGCTAAGAGGAGCAGGAAAAAGCAAAAAATTTCAGAATTGCACCTTGCAATGCGGAGAAATTACTGTTTGTGCATTTACAATATTCATTGATTTTTGCCATTGAAAAACGTCCAGAAATGATTGAAGCTACTGACTGAATGAAAGGAGCTGGCATCTCACTCTCTTTGAATCTTCTTTATCATGCTAAGAGGAGCAGGAAAAAGCAAAAAATTTCAGAATTGCACCTTGCAATGCGGAGAAATTACTGTTTGTGCATTTACAATATTCAATGATTTTTGCCATTGAAAAACGTCCAGAAATGATTGAAGCTACTGACTGAATGAAAGGAGCTGGCATCTCACTCTCTTTGAATCTTCTTTATCATGCTAAGAGGAGCAGGAAAAAGCAAAAAATTTCAGAATTGCAACTTGCAATGCGGAGAAATTACTGTTTGTGCATTTACAATATTCATTGATTTTTGCCATTGAAAAACATCATGTTATTCATATACCAGAAATGATTGAAGCTACTGACTGAATGAAAGGAGCTGGCATCTCACTCTCTTTGAATCTTCATTATCATGCTAAGAGGAGCAGGAAAAAGCAAAAAATTTCAGAATTGCACCTTGCAATGCGGAGAAATTACTGTTTGTGCATTTACAATATTCATTGATTTTTGCCATTGAAAAACGTCCAGAAATGATTGAAGCTACTGACTGAATGAAAGGAGCTGGCATCTCACTCTCTTTGAATCTTCTTTATCATGCTAAGAGGAGCAGGAAAAAGCAAAAAATTTCAGAATTGCACCTTGCAATGCGGAGAAATTACTGTTTGTGCATTTACAATATTCATTGATTTTTGCCATTGAAAAACGTCCAGAAATGATTGAAGCTACTGACTGAATGAAAGGAGCTGGCATCTCACTCTCTTTGAATCTTCTTTATCATGCTAGGATTAGCAGGAAAAAGCAAAAAATTTCAGAATTGCACCTTGCAATGTGGAGATATTACTGTTTGTGCATTTACAATATTCATTGATTTTTGCCATTGAAAAACGTCCAGAAATGTTTGAAGCTACTGACTGAATGAAAGGAGCTGGCATCTCACTCTCTTTGAATCTTCTTTATCATGCTAGGAGTAGCAGGAAAAAGCAAAAAATTTCAGAATTGCACCTTGCAATGTGGAGATATTACTGTTTGTGCATTTACAATATTCATTGATTTTTGCCATTGAAAAACGTCCAGAAATGTTTGAAGCTACTGACTGAATGAAAGGAGCTGGCATCTCACTCTCTTTGAATCTTCTTTATCATGCTAGGATTAGCAGGAAAAAGCAAAAAATTTCAGAATTGCACCTTGCAATGTGGAGATATTACTGTTTGTGCATTTACAATATTCATTGATTTTTGCCATTGAAAAACATCATGTTATTCATATACCAGAAATGTTTGAAGCTACTGACTGAATGAAAGGAGCTGACATCTCACTCTCTTTGAATCTTCTTTATCATGCTAGGATTAGCAGGAAAAAGCAAAAAAATTCAGAATTGCACCTTGCAATGTGGAGATATTACTGTTTGTGCATTTACAATATTCATTGATTTTTGCCATTGAAAAACGTCCAGAAATGTTTGAAGCTACTGACTGAATGAAAGGAGCTGTCATCTCACTCTATTTGAATCTTCTTTATCATCCTAGGATTAGCAGGAAAAAGCAAAAAATTTCAGCATTGCACCTTGCAATGTGGAGATATTACTGTTTGTGCATTTACAATATTCATTGATTTTTGCCATTGAAAAACATCCAGAAATGTTTATACCAGAAATGTTTGAAGCTACTGACTGAATGAAAGGAGCTGGCATCTCACTCTCTTTGAATCTTCTTTATCATGCTAAGAGGAGCAGGAAAAAGCAAAAAATTTCAGAATTGCACCTTGCAATGCGGAGAAATTACTGTTTGTGCATTTACAATATTCATTGATTTTTGCCATTGAAAAACATCATGTTATTCATATACCAGAAATGATTGAAGCTACTGACTGAATGAAAGGAGCTGGCATCTCACTCTCTTTGAATATTCTTTATCATGCTAAGAGGAGCAGGAAAAAGCAAAAAATTTCAGAATTGCACCTTGCAATGCGGAGAAATTACTGTTTGTGCATTTACAATATTCATTGATTTTTGCCATTGAAAAACGTCCAGAAATGATTGAAGCTACTGACTGAATGAAAGGAGCTGGCATCTCACTCTCTTTGAATCTTCTTTATCATGCTAGGATTAGCAGGAAAAAGCAAAAAATTTCAGAATTGCATCTTGCAATGTGGAGATATTACTGTTTGTGCATTTACAATATTCATTGAATTTTGCCATTGAAAAACGTCCAGAAATGTTTGAAGCTACTGACTGAATGAAAGGAGCTGGCATCTCACTCTATTTGAATCTTCTTTATCATGCTAGGATTAGCAGGAAAAAGCAAAAAATTTCAGAATTGCACCTTGCAATGTGGAGATATTACTGTTTGTGCATTTACAATATTCATTGATTTTTGCCATTGAAAAACGTCCAGAAATGTTTATACCAGAAATGTTTGAAGCTACTGACTGAATGAAAGGAGCTGGCATCTCACTCTCTTTGAATCTTCTTTATCATGCTAAGAGGAGCAGGAAAAAGCAAAAAATTTCAGAATTGCACCTTGCAATGCGGAGAAATTACTTTTTGTGCATTTACAATATTCATTGATTTTTGCCATTGAAAAACGTCCAGAAATGACTGAAGCTACTGACTGAATGAAAGGAGCTGGCATCTCACTCTCTTTGAATCTTCTTTACCATGCTAAGAGGAGCAGGAAAAAGCAAAAAAATTCAGAATTGCACCTTGCAATGCGGAGAAATTACTGTTTGTGCATTTACAATATTCATTGATTTTTGCCATTGAAAAACGTCCAGAAATGATTGAAGCTACTGACTGAATGAAAGGAGCTGGCATCTCACTCTCTTTGAATCTTCTTTATCATGCTAGGAGTAGCAGGAAAAAGCAAAAAATTTCAGAATTGCACCTTGCAATGTGGAGATATTACTGTTTGTGCATTTACAATATTCATTGATTTTTGCCATTGAAAAACGTCCAGAAATGTTTGAAGCTACTGACTGAATGAAAGGAGCTGGCATCTCACTCTCTTTGAATCTTCTTTATCATGCTAGGATTAGCAGGAAAAAGCAAAAAATTTCAGAATTGCACCTTGCAATGTGGAGATATTACTGTTTGTGCATTTACAATATTCATTGATTTTTGCCATTGAAAAACGTCCAGAAATGTTTGAAGCTACTGACTGAATGAAAGGAGCTGTCATCTCACTCTATTTGAATCTTCTTTATCATCCTAGGATTAGCAGGAAAAAGCAAAAAATTTCAGCATTGCACCTTGCAATGTGGAGATATTACTGTTTGTGCATTTACAATATTCATTGATTTTTGCCATTGAAAAACATCCAGAAATGTTTATACCAGAAATGTTTGAAGCTACTGACTGAATGAAAGGAGCTGGCATCTCACTCTCTTTGAATCTTCTTTATCATGCTAAGAGGAGCAGGAAAAAGCAAAAAATTTCAGAATTGCACCTTGCAATGCGGAGAAATTACTGTTTGTGCATTTACAATATTCATTGATTTTTGCCATTGAAAAACATCATGTTATTCATATACCAGAAATGATTGAAGCTACTGACTGAATGAAAGGAGCTGGCATCTCACTCTCTTTGAATATTCTTTATCATGCTAAGAGGAGCAGGAAAAAGCAAAAAATTTCAGAATTGCACCTTGCAATGCGGAGAAATTACTGTTTGTGCATTTACAATATTCATTGATTTTTGCCATTGAAAAACGTCCAGAAATGATTGAAGCTACTGACTGAATGAAAGGAGCTGGCATCTCACTCTCTTTGAATCTTCTTTATCATGCTAGGATTAGCAGGAAAAAGCAAAAAATTTCAGAATTGCATCTTGCAATGTGGAGATATTACTGTTTGTGCATTTACAATATTCATTGAATTTTGCCATTGAAAAACGTCCAGAAATGTTTGAAGCTACTGACTGAATGAAAGGAGCTGGCATCTCACTCTATTTGAATCTTCTTTATCATGCTAGGATTAGCAGGAAAAAGCAAAAAATTTCAGAATTGCACCTTGCAATGTGGAGATATTACTGTTTGTGCATTTACAATATTCATTGATTTTTGCCATTGAAAAACGTCCAGAAATGTTTATACCAGAAATGTTTGAAGCTACTGACTGAATGAAAGGAGCTGGCATCTCACTCTCTTTGAATCTTCTTTATCATGCTAAGAGGAGCAGGAAAAAGCAAAAAATTTCAGAATTGCACCTTGCAATGCGGAGAAATTACTTTTTGTGCATTTACAATATTCATTGATTTTTGCCATTGAAAAACGTCCAGAAATGACTGAAGCTACTGACTGAATGAAAGGAGCTGGCATCTCACTCTCTTTGAATCTTCTTTACCATGCTAAGAGGAGCAGGAAAAAGCAAAAAAATTCAGAATTGCACCTTGCAATGCGGAGAAATTACTGTTTGTGCATTTACAATATTCATTGATTTTTGCCATTGAAAAACGTCCAGAAATGATTGAAGCTACTGACTGAATGAAAGGAGCTGGCATCTCACTCTCTTTGAATCTTCTTTATCATGCTAGGAGTAGCAGGAAAAAGCAAAAAATTTCAGAATTGCACCTTGCAATGTGGAGATATTACTGTTTGTGCATTTACAATATTCATTGATTTTTGCCATTGAAAAACGTCCAGAAATGTTTGAAGCTACTGACTGAATGAAAGGAGCTGGCATCTCACTCTCTTTGAATCTTCTTTATCATGCTAGGATTAGCAGGAAAAAGCAAAAAATTTCAGAATTGCACCTTGCAATGTGGAGATATTACTGTTTGTGCATTTACAATATTCATTGATTTTTGCCATTGAAAAACATCATGTTATTCATATACCAGAAATGTTTGAAGCTACTGACTGAATGAAAGGAGCTGACATCTCACTCTCTTTGAATCTTCTTTATCATGCTAGGATTAGCAGGAAAAAGCAAAAAATTTCAGAATTGCACCTTGCAATGTGGAGATATTACTGTTTGTGCATTTACAATATTCATTGATTTTTGCCATTGAAAAACGTCCAGAAATGTTTGAAGCTACTGACTGAATGAAAGGAGCTGGCATCTCACTCTATTTGAATCTTCTTTATCATGCTAGGATTAGCAGGAAAAAGCAAAAAAAATTTCAGCATTGCACCTTGCAATGTGGAGATATTACTGTTTGTGCATTTACAATATTCATTGATTTTTGCCATTGAAAAACGTCCAGAAATGTTTATACCAGAAATGTTTGAAGCTACTGACTGAATGAAAGGAGCTGGCATCTCACTCTCTTTGAATCTTCTTTATCATGCTAAGAGGAGCAGGAAAAAGCAAAAAATTTCAGAATTGCACCTTGCAATGCGGAGAAATTACTGTTTGTGCATTTACAATATTCATTGATTTTTGCCATTGAAAAACTTCCAGAAATGACTGAAGCTACTGACTGAATGAAAGGAGCTGGCATCTCACTCTCTTTGAATCTTCTTTATCATGCTAAGAGGAGCAGGAAAAAGCAAAAAATTTCAGAATTGCACCTTGCAATGCGGAGAAATTACTGTTTGTGCATTTACAATATTCATTGATTTTTGCCATTGAAAAACGTCCAGAAATGATTGAAGCTACTGACTGAATGAAAGGAGCTGGCATCTCACTCTCTTTGAATCTTCTTTATCATGCTAAGAGGAGCAGGAAAAAGCAAAAAATTTCAGAATTGCACCTTGCAATGCGGAGAAATTACTGTTTGTGCATTTACAATATTCATTGATTTTTGCCATTGAAAAACATCATGTTATTCATATACCAGAAATGATTGAAGCTACTGACTGAATGAAAGGAGCTGGCATCTCACTCTCTTTGAATCTTCTTTATCATGCTAAGAGGAGCAGGAAAAAGCAAAAAATTTCAGAATTGCACCTTGCAATGCGGAGAAATTACTGTTTGTGCATTTACAATATTCATTGATTTTTGCCATTGAAAAACGTCCAGAAATGATTGAAGCTACTGACTGAATGAAAGGAGCTGGCATCTCACTCTCTTTGAATCTTCTTTATCATGCTAAGAGGAGCAGGAAAAAGCAAAAAATTTCAGAATTTCATCTTGCAATGCGGAGAAATTACTGTTTGTGCATTTACAATATTCATTGATTTTTGCCATTGAAAAACGTCCAGAAATGATTGAAGCTACTGACTGAATGAAAGGAGCTGGCATCTCACTCTCTTTGAATCTTCTTTATCATGCTAAGAGGAGCAGGAAAAAGCAAAAAATTTCAGAATTGCACCTTGCAATGCGGAGAAATTACTGTTTGTGCATTTACAATATTCATTGATTTTTGCCATTGAAAAACGTCCAGAAATGATTGAAGCTACTGACTGAATGAAAGGAGCCGGAATCTCACTCTCTTTGAATCTTCTTTATCATGCTAAGAGGAGCAGGAAAAAGCAAAAAATTTCAGAATTGCAACTTGCAATGCGGAGAAATTACTGTTTGTGCATTTACAATATTCATTGATTTTTGCCATTGAAAAACATCATGTTATTCATATACCAGAAATGATTGAAGCTACTGACTGAATGAAAGGAGCTGGCATCTCACTCTCTTTGAATCTTCTTTATCATGCTAAGAGGAGCAGGAAAAAGCAAAAAATTTCAGAATTGCACCTTGCAATGCGGAGAAATTACTGTTTGTGCATTTACAATATTCATTGATTTTTGCCATTGAAAAACGTCCAGAAATGATTGAAGCTACTGACTGAATGAAAGGAGCTGGCATCTCACTCTCTTTGAATCTTCTTTATCATGCTAAGAGGAGCAGGAAAAAGCAAAAAATTTCAGAATTGCACCTTGCAATGCGGAGAAATTACTGTTTGTGCATTTACAATATTCATTGATTTTTGCCATTGAAAAACGTCCAGAAATGATTGAAGCTACTGACTGAATGAAAGGAGCTGGCATCTCACTCTCTTTGAATCTTCTTTATCATGCTAAGAGGAGCAGGAAAAAGCAAAAAATTTCAGAATTGCACCTTGCAATGCGGAGAAATTACTGTTTGTGCATTTACAATATTCATTAATTTTTGCCATTGAAAAACATCATGTTATTCATATCCCAGAAATGTTTGAAGCTACTGACAATGAAAGAAGCTGGCATCTCACTCTCTTTGAATCTTCTTTATCATGCTAATAGGAGCAGGAAAAAGCAAAAAATTTCAGAATTGCACCTTGCAATGCGGAGAAATTACTGTTTGTGCATTTACAATATTCATTGATTTTTGCCATTGAAAAACGTCCAGAAATGATTGAAGCTACTGACTGAATGAAAGGAGCTGGCATCTCACTCTCTTTGAATCTTCTTTATCATGCTAAGAGGAGCAGGAAAAAGCAAAAAATTTCAGAATTGCACCTTGCAATGCGGAGAAATTACTGTTTGTGCATTTACAATATTCATTGATTTTTGCCATTGAAAAACATCATGTTATTCATATACCAGAAATGTTTGAAGCTACTGACTGAATGAAAGGAGCTGGCATCTCACTCTCTTTGAATCTTCTTTATCATGCTAAGAGGAGCAGGAAAAAGCAAAAAATTTCAGAATTGCACCTTGCAATGCGGAGAAATTACTGTTTGTGCATTTACAATATTCATTGATTTTTGCCATTGAAAAACGTCCAGAAATGATTGAAGCTACTGACTGAATGAAAGGAGCTGGCATCTCACTCTCTTTGAATCTTCTTTATCATGCTAAGAGGAGCAGGAAAATGCAAGAAATTTCAGAATTGCACCTTGCAATGCGGAGAAATTACTGTTTGTGCATTTATAATATTCATTGATTTTTGCCATTGAAAAACGTCCAGAAATGTTTGAAGCTACTGACTGAATGAAAGGAGCTGGCATCTCACTCTCTTTGAATCTTCTTTATCATGCTAGGATTAGCAGGAAAAAGCAAAAAATTTCAGAATTGCACCTTGCAATGTGGAGATATTACTGTTTGTGCATTTACAATATTCATTGATTTTTGCCATTGAAAAACATCATGTTATTCATATACCAGAAATGTTTGAAGCTACTGACTGAATGAAAGGAGCTGACATCTCACTCTCTTTGAATCTTCTTTATCATGCTAGGATTAGCAGGAAAAAGCAAAAAATTTCAGAATTGCACCTTGCAATGTGGAGATATTACTGTTTGTGCATTTACAATATTCATTGATTTTTGCCATTGAAAAACGTCCAGAAATGTTTGAAGCTACTGACTGAATGAAAGGAGCTGGCATCTCACTCTATTTGAATCTTCTTTATCATGCTAGGATTAGCAGGAAAAAGCAAAAAAAATTTCAGCATTGCACCTTGCAATGTGGAGATATTACTGTTTGTGCATTTACAATATTCATTGATTTTTGCCATTGAAAAACGTCCAGAAATGTTTATACCAGAAATGTTTGAAGCTACTGACTGAATGAAAGGAGCTGGCATCTCACTCTCTTTGAATCTTCTTTATCATGCTAAGAGGAGCAGGAAAAAGCAAAAAATTTCAGAATTGCACCTTGCAATGCGGAGAAATTACTGTTTGTGCATTTACAATATTCATTGATTTTTGCCATTGAAAAACTTCCAGAAATGACTGAAGCTACTGACTGAATGAAAGGAGCTGGCATCTCACTCTCTTTGAATCTTCTTTATCATGCTAAGAGGAGCAGGAAAAAGCAAAAAATTTCAGAATTGCACCTTGCAATGCGGAGAAATTACTGTTTGTGCATTTACAATATTCATTGATTTTTGCCATTGAAAAACGTCCAGAAATGATTGAAGCTACTGACTGAATGAAAGGAGCTGGCATCTTACTCTCTTTGAATCTTCTTTATCATGCTAAGAGGAGCAGGAAAAAGCAAAAAATTTCAGAATTGCACCTTGCAATGCGGAGAAATTACTGTTTGTGCATTTACAATATTCATTGATTTTTGCCATTGAAAAACATCATGTTATTCATATACCAGAAATGATTGAAGCTACTGACTGAATGAAAGGAGCTGGCATCTCACTCTCTTTGAATCTTCTTTATCATGCTAAGACGAGCAGGAAAAAGCAAAAAATTTCAGAATTGCACCTTGCAATGCGGAGAAATTACTGTTTGTGCATTTACAATATTCATTGATTTTTGCCATTGAAAAACGTCCAGAAATGATTGAAGCTACTGACTGAATGAAAGGAGCTGGCATCTCACTCTCTTTGAATCTTCTTTATCATGCTAAGAGGAGCAGGAAAAAGCAAAAAATTTCAGAATTTCATCTTGCAATGCGGAGAAATTACTGTTTGTGCATTTACAATATTCATTGATTTTTGCCATTGAAAAACGTCCAGAAATGATTGAAGCTACTGACTGAATGAAAGGAGCTGGCATCTCACTCTCTTTGAATCTTCTTTATCATGCTAAGAGGAGCAGGAAAAAGCAAAAAATTTCAGAATTGCACCTTGCAATGCGGAGAAATTACTGTTTGTGCATTTACAATATTCA
This sequence comes from Phyllobates terribilis, assembly GCF_046119375.1. NCBI lineage: Eukaryota > Metazoa > Chordata > Amphibia > Anura > Dendrobatidae > Phyllobates > Phyllobates terribilis. The sequence goes on along the minus strand of NW_027364127.1, from coordinate 16,506 downwards.
TTGATTTTTGCCATTGAAAAACGTCCAGAAATGATTGAAGCTACTGACTGAATGAAAGGAGCCGGAATCTCACTCTCTTTGAATCTTCTTTATCATGCTAAGAGGAGCAGGAAAAAGCAAAAAATTTCAGAATTGCAACTTGCAATGCGGAGAAATTACTGTTTGTGCATTTACAATATTCATTGATTTTTGCCATTGAAAAACATCATGTTATTCATATACCAGAAATGATTGAAGCTACTGACTGAATGAAAGGAGCTGGCATCTCACTCTCTTTGAATCTTCTTTATCATGCTAAGAGGAGCAGGAAAAAGCAAAAAATTTCAGAATTGCACCTTGCAATGCGGAGAAATTACTGTTTGTGCATTTACAATATTCATTGATTTTTGCCATTGAAAAACGTCCAGAAATGATTGAAGCTACTGACTGAATGAAAGGAGCTGGCATCTCACTCTCTTTGAATCTTCTTTATCATGCTAAGAGGAGCAGGAAAAAGCAAAAAATTTCAGAATTGCACCTTGCAATGCGGAGAAATTACTGTTTGTGCATTTACAATATTCATTGATTTTTGCCATTGAAAAACGTCCAGAAATGATTGAAGCTACTGACTGAATGAAAGGAGCTGGCATCTCACTCTCTTTGAATCTTCTTTATCATGCTAAGAGGAGCAGGAAAAAGCAAAAAATTTCAGAATTGCACCTTGCAATGCGGAGAAATTACTGTTTGTGCATTTACAATATTCATTAATTTTTGCCATTGAAAAACATCATGTTATTCATATCCCAGAAATGTTTGAAGCTACTGACAATGAAAGAAGCTGGCATCTCACTCTCTTTGAATCTTCTTTATCATGCTAATAGGAGCAGGAAAAAGCAAAAAATTTCAGAATTGCACCTTGCAATGCGGAGAAATTACTGTTTGTGCATTTAAAATATTCATTGATTTTTGCCATTGAAAAACGTCCAGAAATGATTGAAGCTACTGACTGAATGAAAGGAGCTGGCATCTCACTCTCTTTGAATCTTCTTTATCATGCTAAGAGGAGCAGGAAAAAGCAAAAAATTTCAGAATTGCACCTTGCAATGCGGAGAAATTACTGTTTGTGCATTTACAATATTCATTGATTTTTGCCATTGAAAAACATCATGTTATTCATATACCAGAAATGTTTGAAGCTACTGACTGAATGAAAGGAGCTGGCATCTCACTCTCTTTGAATCTTCTTTATCATGCTAAGAGGAGCAGGAAAAAGCAAAAAATTTCAGAATTGCACCTTGCAATGCGGAGAAATTACTGTTTGTGCATTTACAATATTCATTGATTTTTGCCATTGAAAAACGTCCAGAAATGATTGAAGCTACTGACTGAATGAAAGGAGCTGGCATCTCACTCTCTTTGAATCTTCTTTATCATGCTAAGAGGAGCAGGAAAATGCAAGAAATTTCAGAATTGCACCTTGCAATGCGGAGAAATTACTGTTTGTGCATTTATAATATTCATTGATTTTTGCCATTGAAAAACATCCAGAAATGATTGAAGCTACTGACTGAATGAAAGGAGCTGGCATCTCACTCTCTTTGAATCTTCTTTATCATGCTAAGAGGAGCAGGAAAAAGCAAAAAATTTCAGAATTGCACCTTGCAATGCGGAGAAATTACTGTTTGTGCATTTACAATATTCATTGATTTTTGCCATTGAAAAACATCATGTTATTCATATACCAGAAATGATTGAAGCTACTGACTGAATGAAAGGAGCTGGCATCTCACTCTCTTTGAATCTTCTTTATCATGCTAAGAGGAGCAGGAAAAAGCAAAAAATTTCAGAATTGCACCTTGCAATGCGGAGAAATTACTGTTTGTGCATTTACAATATTCATTGATTTTTGCATTGAAAAACGTCCAGAAATGACTGAAGCTACTGACTGAATGAAAGGAGCTGGCATCTCACTCTCTTTGAATCTTCTTTATCATGCTAAGAGGAGCAGGAAAAAGCAAAAAATTTCAGAATTGCATCTTGCAATGCGGAGAAATTACTGTTTGTGCATTTACAATATTCATTGATTTTTGCCATTGAAAAACGTCCAGAAATGATTGAAGCTACTGACTGAATGAAAGGAGCTGGCATCTCACTCTCTTTGAATCTTCTTTATCATGCTAAGAGGAGCAGGAAAAAGCAAAAAATTTCAGAATTGCACCTTGCAATGCGGAGAAATTACTGTTTGTGCATTTACAATATTCATTGATTTTTGCCATTGAAAAACATCATGTTATTCATATACCAGAAATGATTGAAGCTACTGACTGAATGAAAGGAGCTGGCATCTCACTCTCTTTGAATCTTCTTTATCATGCTAAGAGGAGCAGGAAAAAGCAAAAAATTTCAGAATTGCACCTTGCAATGCGGAGAAATTACTGTTTGTGCATTTACAATATTCATTGATTTTTGCCATTGAAAAACGTCCAGAAATGATTGAAGCTACTGACTGAATGAAAGGAGCTGGCATCTCACTCTCTTTGAATCTTCTTTATCATGCTAAGAGGAGCAGGAAAAAGCAAAAAATTTCAGAATTGCACCTTGCAATGCGGAGAAATTACTGTTTGTGCATTTACAATATTCATTGATTTTTGCCATTGAAAAACGTCCAGAAATGATTGAAGCTACTGACTGAATGAAAGGAGCTGGCATCTCACTCTCTTTGAATCTTATTTATCATGCTAGGATTAGCAGGAAAAAGCAAAAAATTTCAGAATTGCACCTGGCAATGTGGAGATATTACTGTTTGTGCATTTACAATATTCATTGAATTTTGCCATTGAAAAACGTCCAGAAATGTTTGAAGCTACTGACTGAATGAAAGGAGCTGGCATCTCACTCTATTTGAATCTTCTTTATCATGCTAGGATTAGCAGGAAAAAGCAAAAAATTTCAGAATTGCACCTTGCAATGTGGAGATATTACTGTTTGTGCATTTACAATATTCATTGATTTTTGCCATTGAAAAACGTCCAGAAATGTTTATACCAGAAATGTTTGAAGCTACTGACTGAATGAAAGGAGCTGGCATCTCAATCTCTTTGAATCTTCTTTATCATGCTAAGAGGAGCAGGAAAAAGCAAAAAATTTCAGAATTGCACCTTGCAATGCGGAGAAATTACTGTTTGTGCATTTACAATATTCATTGATTTTTGCCATTGAAAAACGTCCAGAAATGACTGAAGCTACTGACTGAATGAAAGGAGCTGGCATCTCACTCTCTTTGAATCTTCTTTATCATGCTAAGAGGAGCAGGAAAAAGCAAAAAATTTCAAAATTGCACCTTGCAATGCGGAGAAATTACTGTTTGTGCATTTACAATATTCATTGATTTTTGCCATTGAAAAACGTCCAGAAATGATTGAAGCTACTGACTGAATGAAAGGAGCTGGCATCTCACTCTCTTTGAATCTTCTTTATCATGCTAAGAGGAGCAGGAAAAAGCAAAAAATTTCAGAATTGCACCTTGCAATGCGGAGAAATTACTGTTTGTGCATTTACAATATTCATTGATTTTTGCCATTGAAAAACATCATGTTATTCATATACCAGAAATGATTGAAGCTACTGACTGAATGAAAGGAGCTGGCATCTCACTCTCTTTGAATCTTCTTTATCATGCTAAGAGGAGCAGGAAAAAGCAAAAAATTTCAGAATTGCACCTTGCAATGCGGAGAAATTACTGTTTGTGCATTTACAATATTCATTGATTTTTGCCATTGAAAAACGTCCAGAAATGATTGAAGCTACTGACTGAATGAAAGTAGCTGGCATCTCACTCTCTTTGAATCTTTTTTATCATGCTAAGAGGAGCAGGAAAAAGCAAAAAATTTCAGAATTGCATCTTGCAATGCGGAGAAATTACTGTTTGTGCATTTACAATATTCATTGATTTTTGTCATTGAAAAACGTCCAGAAATGATTGAAGCTACTGACTGAATGAAAGGAGCTGGCATCTCACTCTCTTTGAATCGTCTTTATCATGCTAAGAGGAGCAGGAAAAAGCAAAAAATTTCAGAATTGCACCTTGCAATGCGGAGAAATTACTGTTTGTGCATTTACAATATTCATTGATTTTTGCCATTGAAAAACGTCCAGAAATGATTGAAGCTACTGACTGAATGAAAGGAGCTGGAATCTCACTCTCTTTGAATCTTCTTTATCATGCTAAGAGGAGCAGGAAAAAGCAAAAAATTTCAGAATTGCAACTTGCAATGCGGAGAAATTACTGTTTGTGCATTTACAATATTCATTGATTTTTGCCATTGAAAAACATCATGTTATTCATATACCAGAAATGATTGAAGCTACTGACTGAATGAAAGGAGCTGGCATCTCACTCTCTTTGAATCTTCTTTATCATGCTAAGAGGAGCAGGAAAAAGCAAAAAATTTCAGAATTGCACCTTGCAATGCGGAGAAATTACTGTTTGTGCATTTACAATATTCATTGATTTTTGCCATTGAAAAACGTCCAGAAATGATTGAAGCTACTGACTGAATGAAAGGAGCTGGCATCTCACTCTCTTTGAATCTTCTTTATCATGCTAAGAGGAGCAGGAAAAAGCAAAAAATTTCAGAATTGCACCTTGCAATGCGGAGAAATTACTGTTTGTGCATTTTCAATATTCATTGATTTTTGCCATTGAAAAACGTCCAGAAATGATTGAAGCTACTGACTGAATGAAAGGAGCTGGCATCTCACTCTCTTTGAATCTTCTTTATCATGCTAAGAGGAGCAGGAAAAAGCAAAAAATTTCAGAATTGCACCTTGCAATGCGGAGAAATTACTGTTTGTGCATTTACAATATTCATTAATTTTTGCCATTGAAAAACATCATGTTATTCATATCCCAGAAATGTTTGAAGCTACTGACTGAATGAAAGAAGCTGGCATCTCACTCTCTTTGAATCTTCTTTATCATGCTAAGAGGAGCAGGAAAAAGCAAAAAATTTCAGAATTGCACCTTGCAATGCGGAGAAATTACTGTTTGTGCATTTACAATATTCATTGATTTTTGCCATTGAAAAACGTCCAGAAATGATTGAAGCTACTGACTGAATGAAAGGAGCTGGCATCTCACTCTCTTTGAATCTTCTTTATCATGCTAAGAGGAGCAGGAAAAAGCCAAAAATTTCAGAATTGCACCTTGCAATGCGGAGAAATTACTGTTTGTGCATTTACAATATTCATTGATTTTTGCCATTGAAAAACATCATGTTATTCATATACCAGAAATGTTTGAAGCTACTGACTGAATGAAAGGAGCTGGCATCTCACTCTCTTTGAATCTTCTTTATCATGCTAAGAGGAGCAGGAAAAAGCAAAAAATTTCAGAATTGCACCTTGCAATGCGGAGAAATTACTGTTTGTGCATTTACAATATTCATTGATTTTTGCCATTGAAAAACGTCCAGAAATGATTGAAGCTACTGACTGAATGAAAGGAGCTGGCATCTCACTCTCTTTGAATCTTCTTTATCATGCTAAGAGGAGCAGGAAAATGCAAGAAATTTCAGAATTGCACCTTGCAATGCGGAGAAATTACTGTTTGTGCATTTACAATATTCATTGATTTCTGCCATTGAAAAACATCCAGAAATGATTGAAGCTACTGACTGAATGAAAGGAGCTGGCATCTCACTCTCTTTGAATCTTCTTTATCATGCTAAGAGGAGCAGGAAAAAGCCAAAAATTTCAGAATTGCACCTTGCAATGCGGAGAAATTACTGTTTGTGCATTTACAATATTCATTGATTTTTGCCATTGAAAAACATCATGTTATTCATATACCAGAAATGATTGAAGCTACTGACTGAATGAAAGGAGCTGGCATCTCACTCTCTTTGAATCTTCTTTATCATGCAAAGAGGAGCAGGAAAAAGCAAAAAATTTCAGAATTGCACCTTGCAATGCGGAGAAATTACTGTTTGTGCATTTACAATATTCATTGATTTTTGCCATTGAAAAACGTCCAGAAATGATTGAAGCTACTGACTGAATGAAAGGAGCTGGCATCTCACTCTCTTTGAATCTTCTTTATCATGCTAAGAGGAGCAGGAAAAAGCAAAAAATTTCAGAATTGCACCTTGCAATGCGGAGAAATTACTGTTTGTGCATTTACAATATTCACTGATTTTTGCCATTGAAAAACGTCCAGAAATGATTGAAGCAACTGACTGAATGAAAGGAGCTGGCATCTCACTCTCTTTGAATCTTCTTTATCATGCTAAGAGGAGCAGGAAAAAGCAAAAAATTTCAGAATTGCACCTTGCAATGCGGAGAAATTACTGTTTGTGCATTTACAATATTCATTGATTTTTGCCATTGAAAAACGTCCAGAAATAATTGAAGCTACTGACTGAATGAAAGGAGCTGGCATCTCACTCTCTTTGAATCTTCTTTATCATGCTAAGAGGAGCAGGAAAAAGCAAAAAATTTCAGAATTGCAACTTGCAATGCGGAGAAATTACTGTTTGTGCATTTACAATATTCATTGATTTTTGCCATTGAAAAACATCATGTTATTCATATACCAGAAATGATTGAAGCTACTGACTGAATGAAAGGAGCTGGCATCTCACTCTCTTTGAATCTTCTTTATCATGCTAAGAGGAGCAGGAAAAAGCAAAAAATTTCAGAATTGCACCTTGCAATGCGGAGAAATTACTGTTTGTGCATTTACAATATTCATTGATTTTTGCCATTGAAAAACGTCCAGAAATGATTGAAGCTACTGACTGAATGAAAGGAGCTGGCATCTCACTCTCTTTGAATCTTCTTTATCATGCTAAGAGGAGCAGGAAAAAGCAAAAAATTTCAGAATTGCACCTTGCAATGCGGAGAAATTACTGTTTGTGCTTTTACAATATTCATTGATTTTTGCCATTGAAAAACATCATGTTATTCATATACCAGAAATGTTTGAAGCTACTGACTGAATGAAAGGAGCTGGCATCTCACTCTCTTTGAATCTTCTTTATCATGCTAAGAGGAGCAGGAAAAAGCAAAAAATTTCAGAATTGCACCTTGCAATGCGGAGAAATTACTGTTTGTGCATTTACAATATTCATTGATTTTTGCCATTGAAAAATGTCCAGAAATGATTGAAGCTGCTGACTGAATGAAAGGAGCTGGCATCTCACTCTCTTTGAATCTTCTTTATCATGCTAAGAGGAGCAGGAAAAAGCAAAAAATTTCAGAATTGCACCTTGCAATGCGGAGAAATTACTGTTTGTGCATTTACAATATTCATTGATTTTTGCCATTGAAAAACATCATGTTATTCATATACCAGAAATGATTGAAGCTACTGACTGAATGAAAGGAGCTGGCATCTCACTCTCTTTGAATCTTCTTTATCATGCTAAGAGGAGCAGAAAAAAGCAAAAAATTTCAGAATTGCACCTTGCAATGCGGAGAAATTACTGTTTGTGCATTTACAATATTCATTGATTTTTGCCATTGAAAAACGTCCAGAAATGATTGAAGCTACTGACTGAATGAAAGGAGCTGGCATCTCACTCTCTTTGAATCTTCTTTATCATGCTAAGAGGAGCAGGAAAAAGCAAAAAATTTCAGAATTGCACCTTGCAATGCGGAGAAATTACTGTTTGTGCATTTACAATATTCATTGATTTTTGCCATTGAAAAACGTCCAGAAATGATTGAAGCTACTGACTGAATGAAAGGAGCTGGCATCTCACTCTCTTTGAATCTTCTTTATCATGCTAAGAGGAGCAGGAAAAAGCAAAAAATTTCAGAATTGCACCTTGCAATGCGGAGAAATTACTGTTTGTGCATTTACAATATTCATTGATTTTTGCCATTGAAAAACATCATGTTATTCATATACTAGAAATGTTTGAAGCTACTGACTGAATGAAAGGAGCTGGCATCTCACTCTCTTTGAATCTTCTTTATCATGCTAAGAGGAGCAGGAAAAAGCAAAAAATTTCAGAATTGCACCTTGCAATGCGGAGAAATTACTGTTTGTGCATTTACAATATTCATTGATTTTTGCCATTGAAAAACGTCCAGAAATGATTGAAGCTACTGACTGAATGAAAGGAGCTGGCATCTCACTCTCTTTGAATCTTCTTTATCATGCTAAGAGGAGCAGGAAAAAGCAAAAAATTTCAGAATTGCACCTTGCAATGCGGAGAAATTACTGTTTGTGCATTTACAATATTCATTGATTTTTGCCATTGAAAAACATCATGTTATTCATATACCAGAAATGATTGAAGCTACTGACTGAATGAAAGGAGCTGGCATCTCGCTCTCTTTGAATATTCTTTATCATGCTAAGAGGAGCAGGAAAAAGCAAAAAATTTCAGAATTGCACCTTGCAATGCGGAGAAATTACTGTTTGTGCATTTACAATATTCATTGATTTTTGCCATTGAAAAACGTCCAGAAATGATTGAAGCTACTGACTGAATGAAAGGAGCTGGCATCTCACTCTCTTTGAATCTTCTTTATCATGCTAAGAGGAGCAGGAAAAAGCAAAAAATTTCAGAATTGCACCTTGCAATGTGGAGAAATTACTGTTTGTGCATTTACAATATTCATTGATTTTTGCCATTGAAAAACATCATGTTATTCATATACCAGAAATGATTGAAGCTACTGACTGAATGAAAGGAGCTGGCATCTCACTCTCTTTGAATCTTCTTTATCATGCTAAGAGGAGCAGGAAAAAGCAAAAAATTTCAGAATTGCACCTTGCAATACGGAGAAATTACTGTTTGTGCATTTACAATATTCATTGATTTTTGCCATTGAAAAACGTCCAGAAATGATTGAAGCTACTGACTGAATGAAAGGAGCTGGCATCTCACTCTCTTTGAATCTTCTTTATCATGCTAAGAGGAGCAGGAAAAAGCAAAAAATTTCAGAATTGCACCTTGCAATGCGGAGAAATTACTGTTTGTGCTTTTACAATATTCATTGATTTTTGCCATTGAAAAACATCATGTTATTCATATACCAGAAATGTTTGAAGCTACTGACTGAATGAAAGGAGCTGGCATCTCAATCTCTTTGAATCTTCTTTATCATGCTAAGAGGAGCAGGAAAAAGCAAAAAATTTCAGAATTGCACCTTGCAATGCGGAGAAATTACTGTTTGTGCATTTACAATATTCATTGATTTTTGCCATTGAAAAACGTCCAGAAATGATTGAAGCTACTGACTGAATGAAAGGAGCTGGCATCTCACTCTCTTTGAATCTTCTTTATCATGCTAAGAGGAGCAGGAAAAAGCAAAAAATTTCAGAATTGCACCTTGCAATGCGGAGAAATTACTGTTTGTGCATTTACAATATTCATTGATTTTTGCCATTGAAAAACGTCCAGAAATGATTGAAGCTACTGACTGAATGAAAGGAGCTGGCATCTCACTCTCTTTGAATCTTCTTTATCATGCTAAGAGGAGCAGGAAAAAGCAAAAAATTTCAGAATTGCAACTTGCAATGCGGAGAAATTACTGTTTGTGCATTTACAATATTCATTGATTTTTGCCATTGAAAAACATCATGTTATTCATATACCAGAAATGATTGAAGCTACTGACTGAATGAAAGGAGCTGGCATCTCACTCTCTTTGAATCTTCTTTATCATGCTAAGAGGAGCAGGAAAAAGCAAAAAATTTCAGAATTGCACCTTGCAATGCGGAGAAATTACTGTTTGTGCATTTACAATATTCATTGATTTTTGCCATTGAAAAACATCATGTTATTCATATACCAGAAATGTTTGAAGCTACTGACTGAATGAAAGGAGCTGGCATCTCACTCTCTTTGAATCTTCTTTATCATGCTAAGAGGAGCAGGAAAAAGCAAAAAATTTCAGAATTGCACCTTGCAATGCGGAGAAATTACTGTTTGTGCATTTACAATATTCATTGATTTTTGCCATTGAAAAACGTCCAGAAATGATTGAAGCTACTGACTGAATGAAAGGAGCTGGCATCTCACTCTCTTTGAATCTTCTTTATCATGCTAAGAGGAGCAGGAAAATGCAAGAAATTTCAGAATTGCACCTTGCAATGCGGAGAAATTACTGTTTGTGCATTTACAATATTCATTGATTTTTGCCATTGAAAAACATCCAGAAATGATTGAAGCTACTGACTGAATGAAAGGAGCTGGCATCTCACTCTCTTTGAATCTTCTTTATCATGCTAAGAGGAGCAGGAAAAAGCCAAAAATTTCAGAATTGCACCTTGCAATGCGGAGAAATTACTGTTTGTGCATTTACAATATTCATTGATTTTTGCCATTGAAAAACATCATGTTATTCATATACCAGAAATGATTGAAGCTACTGACTGAATGAAAGGAGCTGGCATCTCACTCTCTTTGAATCTTCTTTATCATGCAAAGAGGAGCAGGAAAAAGCAAAAAATTTCAGAATTGCACCTTGCAATGCGGAGAAATTACTGTTTGTGCATTTACAATATTCATTGATTTTTGCCATTGAAAAACGTCCAGAAATGATTGAAGCTACTGACTGAATGAAAGGAGCTGGCATCTCACTCTCTTTGAATCTTCTTTATCATGCTAAGAGGAGCAGGAAAAAGCAAAAAATTTCAGAATTGCACCTTGCAATGTGGAGAAATTACTGTTTGTGCATTTACAATATTCATTGATTTTTGCCATTGAAAAACATCATGTTATTCATATACCAGAAATGATTGAAGCTACTGACTGAATGAAAGGAGCTGGCATCTCACTCTCTTTGAATCTTCTTTATCATGCTAAGAGGAGCAGGAAAAAGCAAAAAATTTCAGAATTGCACCTTGCAATACGGAGAAATTACTGTTTGTGCATTTACAATATTCATTGATTTTTGCCATTGAAAAACGTCCAGAAATGATTGAAGCTACTGACTGAATGAAAGGAGCTGGCATCTCACTCTCTTTGAATCTTCTTTATCATGCTAAGAGGAGCAGGAAAAAGCAAAAAATTTCAGAATTGCACCTTGCAATGCGGAGAAATTACTGTTTGTGCTTTTACAATATTCATTGATTTTTGCCATTGAAAAACATCATGTTATTCATATACCAGAAATGTTTGAAGCTACTGACTGAATGAAAGGAGCTGGCATCTCACTCTCTTTGAATCTTCTTTATCATGCTAAGAGGAGCAGGAAAAAGCAAAAAATTTCAGAATTGCACCTTGCAATGCGGAGAAATTACTGTTTGTGCATTTACAATATTCATTGATTTTTGCCATTGAAAAACGTCCAGAAATGATTGAAGCTACTGACTGAATGAAAGGAGCTGGCATCTCACTCTCTTTGAATCTTCTTTATCATGCTAAGAGGAGCAGGAAAAAGCAAAAAATTTCAGAATTGCACCTTGCAATGCGGAGAAATTACTGTTTGTGCATTTACAATATTCATTGATTTTTGCCATTGAAAAACGTCCAGAAATGATTGAAGCTACTGACTGAATGAAAGGAGCTGGCATCTCACTCTCTTTGAATCTTCTTTATCATGCTAAGAGGAGCAGGAAAAAGCAAAAAATTTCAGAATTGCAACTTGCAATGCGGAGAAATTACTGTTTGTGCATTTACAATATTCATTGATTTTTGCCATTGAAAAACATCATGTTATTCATATACCAGAAATGATTGAAGCTACTGACTGAATGAAAGGAGCTGGCATCTCACTCTCTTTGAATCTTCTTTATCATGCTAAGAGGAGCAGGAAAAAGCAAAAAATTTCAGAATTGCACCTTGCAATGCGGAGAAATTACTGTTTGTGCATTTACAATATTCATTGATTTTTGCCATTGAAAAACGTCCAGAAATGATTGAAGCTACTGACTGAATGAAAGGAGCTGGCATCTCACTCTCTTTGAATCTTCTTTATCATGCTAAGAGGAGCAGGAAAATGCAAGAAATTTCAGAATTGCACCTTGCAATGCGGAGAAATTACTGTTTGTGCATTTACAATATTCATTGATTTTTGCCATTGAAAAACATCCAGAAATGATTGAAGCTACTGACTGAATGAAAGGAGCTGGCATCTCACTCTCTTTGAATCTTCTTTATCATGCTAGGAGGAGCAGGAAAAAGCCAAAAATTTCAGAATTGCACCTTGCAATGCGGAGAAATTACTGTTTGTGCATTTACAATATTCATTGATTTTTGCCATTGAAAAACATCATGTTATTCATATACCAGAAATGATTGAAGCTACTGACTGAATGAAAGGAGCTGGCATCTCACTCTCTTTGAATCTTCTTTATCATGCAAAGAGGAGCAGGAAAAAGCAAAAAATTTCAGAATTGCACCTTGCAATGCGGAGAAATTACTGTTTGTGCATTTACAATATTCATTGATTTTTGCCATTGAAAAACGTCCAGAAATGATTGAAGCTACTGACTGAATGAAAGGAGCTGGCATCTCACTCTCTTTGAATCTTCTTTATCATGCTAAGAGGAGCAGGAAAAAGCAAAAAATTTCAGAATTGCACCTTGCAATGTGGAGAAATTACTGTTTGTGCATTTACAATATTCATTGATTTTTGCCATTGAAAAACATCATGTTATTCATATACCAGAAATGATTGAAGCTACTGACTGAATGAAAGGAGCTGGCATCTCACTCTCTTTGAATCTTCTTTATCATGCTAAGAGGAGCAGGAAAAAGCAAAAAATTTCAGAATTGCACCTTGCAATACGGAGAAATTACTGTTTGTGCATTTACAATATTCATTGATTTTTGCCATTGAAAAACGTCCAGAAATGATTGAAGCTACTGACTGAATGAAAGGAGCTGGCATCTCACTCTCTTTGAATCTTCTTTATCATGCTAAGAGGAGCAGGAAAAAGCAAAAAATTTCAGAATTGCACCTTGCAATGCGGAGAAATTACTGTTTGTGCTTTTACAATATTCATTGATTTTTGCCATTGAAAAACATCATGTTATTCATATACCAGAAATGTTTGAAGCTACTGACTGAATGAAAGGAGCTGGCATCTCACTCTCTTTGAATCTTCTTTATCATGCTAAGAGGAGCAGGAAAAAGCAAAAATTTCAGAATTGCACCTTGCAATGCGGAGAAATTACTGTTTGTGCATTTACAATATTCATTGATTTTTGCCATTGAAAAACGTCCAGAAATGATTGAAGCTACTGACTGAATGAAAGGAGCTGGCATCTCACTCTCTTTGAATCTTCTTTATCATGCTAAGAGGAGCAGGAAAAAGCAAAAAATTTCAGAATTGCACCTTGCAATGCGGAGAAATTACTGTTTGTGCATTTACAATATTCATTGATTTTTGCCATTGAAAAACGTCCAGAAATGATTGAAGCTACTGACTGAATGAAAGGAGCTGGCATCTCACTCTCTTTGAATCTTCTTTATCATGCTAAGAGGAGCAGGAAAAAGCAAAAAATTTCAGAATTGCAACTTGCAATGCGGAGAAATTACTGTTTGTGCATTTACAATATTCATTGATTTTTGCCATTGAAAAACATCATGTTATTCATATACCAGAAATGATTGAAGCTACTGACTGAATGAAAGGAGCTGGCATCTCACTCTCTTTGAATCTTCTTTATCATGCTAAGAGGAGCAGGAAAAAGCAAAAAATTTCAGAATTGCACCTTGCAATGCGGAGAAATTACTGTTTGTGCATTTACAATATTCATTGATTTTTGCCATTGAAAAACGTCCAGAAATGATTGAAGCTACTGACTGAATGAAAGGAGCTGGCATCTCACTCTCTTTGAATCTTCTTTATCATGCTAAGAGGAGCAGGAAAATGCAAGAAATTTCAGAATTGCACCTTGCAATGCGGAGAAATTACTGTTTGTGCATTTACAATATTCATTGATTTTTGCCATTGAAAAACATCCAGAAATGATTGAAGCTACTGACTGAATGAAAGGAGCTGGCATCTCACTCTCTTTGAATCTTCTTTATCATGCTAAGAGGAGCAGGAAAAAGCCAAAAATTTCAGAATTGCACCTTGCAATGCGGAGAAATTACTGTTTGTGCATTTACAATATTCATTGATTTTTGCCATTGAAAAACATAATGTTATTCATATACCAGAAATGATTGAAGCTACTGACTGAATGAAAGGAGCTGGCATCTCACTCTCTTTGAATCTTCTTTATCATGCAAAGAGGAGCAGGAAAAAGCAAAAAATTTCAGAATTGCACCTTGCAATGCGGAGAAATTACTGTTTGTGCATTTACAATATTCATTGATTTTTGCCATTGAAAAACGTCCAGAAATGATTGAAGCTACTGACTGAATGAAAGGAGCTGGCATCTCACTCTCTTTGAATCTTCTTTATCATGCTAAGAGGAGCAGGAAAAAGCAAAAAATTTCAGAATTGCACCTTGCAATGCGGAGAAATTACTGTTTGTGCATTTACAATATTCACTGATTTTTGCCATTGAAAAACGTCCAGAAATGATTGAAGCAACTGACTGAATGAAAGGAGCTGGCATCTCACTCTCTTTGAATCTTCTTTATCATGCTAAGAGGAGCAGGAAAAAGCAAAAAATTTCAGAATTGCACCTTGCAATGCGGAGAAATTACTGTTTGTGCATTTACAATATTCATTGATTTTTGCCATTGAAAAACGTCCAGAAATAATTGAAGCTACTGACTGAATGAAAGGAGCTGGCATCTCACTCTCTTTGAATCTTCTTTATCATGCTAAGAGGAGCAGGAAAAAGCAAAAAATTTCAGAATTGCAACTTGCAATGCGGAGAAATTACTGTTTGTGCATTTACAATATTCATTGATTTTTGCCATTGAAAAACATCATGTTATTCTTATACCAGAAATGATTGAAGCTAGTGACTGAATGAAAGGAGCTGGCATCTCACTCTCTTTGAATCTTCTTTATCATGCTAAGAGGAGCAGGAAAAAGCAAAAAATTTCAGAATTGCACCTTGCAATGCGGAGAAATTACTGTTTGTGCATTTACAATATTCATTGATTTTTGCCATTGAAAAACGTCCAGAAATGATTGAAGCTACTGACTGAATGAAAGGAGCTGGCATCTCACTTTCTTTGAATCTTCTTTATCATGCTAAGAGGAGCAGGAAAAAGCAAAAAATTTCAGAATTGCACCTTGCAATGCGGAGAAATTACTGTTTGTGCTTTTACAATATTCATTGATTTTTGCCATTGAAAAACATCATGTTATTCATATACCAGAAATGTTTGAAGCTACTGACTGAATGAAAGGAGCTGGCATCTCACTCTCTTTGAATCTTCTTTATCATGCTAAGAGGAAAAAGCAAAAAATTTCAGAATTGCACCTTGCAATGCGGAGAAATTACTGTTTGTGCATTTACAATATTCATTGATTTTTGCCATTGAAAAATGTCCAGAAATGATTGAAGCTGCTGACTGAATGAAAGGAGCTGGCATCTCACTCTCTTTGAATCTTCTTTATCATGCTAAGAGGAGCAGGAAAAAGCAAAAAATTTCAGAATTGCACCTTGCAATGCGGAGAAATTACTGTTTGTGCATTTACAATATTCATTGATTTTTGCCATTGAAAAACATCATGTTATTCATATACCAGAAATGATTGAAGCTACTGACTGAATGAAAGGAGCTGGCATCTCACTCTCTTTGAATCTTCTTTATCATGCTAAGAGGAGCAGGAAAAAGCAAAAATTTCAGAATTGCACCTTGCAATGCGGAGAAATTACTGTTTGTGCATTTACAATATTCATTGATTTTTGCCATTGAAAAACGTCCAGAAATGATTGAAGCTACTGACTGAATGAAAGGAGCTGGCATCTCACTCTCTTTGAATCTTCTTTATCATGCTAAGAGGAGCAGGAAAAAGCAAAAAATTTCAGAATTGCACCTTGCAATGCGGAGAAATTACTGTTTGTGCATTTACAATATTCATTGATTTTTGCCATTGAAAAACGTCCAGAAATGATTGAAGCTACTGACTGAATGAAAGGAGCTGGCATCTCACTCTCTTTGAATCTTCTTTATCATGCTAAGAGGAGCAGGAAAAAGCAAAAAATTTCAGAATTGCACCTTGCAATGCGGAGAAATTACTGTTTGTGCATTTACAATATTCATTGATTTTTGCCATTGAAAAACATCATGTTATTCATATACCAGAAATGTTTGAAGCTACTGACTGAATGAAAGGAGCTGGCATCTCACTCTCTTTGAATCTTCTTTATCATGCTAAGAGGAGCAGGAAAAAGCAAAAATTTCAGAATTGCACCTTGCAATGCGGAGAAATTACTGTTTGTGCATTTACAATATTCATTGATTTTTGCCATTGAAAACGTCCAGAAATGATTTGAAGCTACTGACTGAATGAAAGGAGCTGGCATCTCACTCTCTTTGAATCTTCTTTATCATGCTAAGAGGAGCAGGAAAAAGCAAAAAATTTCAGAATTGCACCTTGCAATGCGGAGAAATTACTGTTTGTGCATTTACAATATTCATTGATTT